>NC_041380.1:245633400-245747189 GCF_002162155.2 Triticum dicoccoides | reverse complement strand
GAGGCGGGGGCGCAGATCCGGCGGGATGCGGCGGGGCGCGGTGAACGAGGGGAGAGAGGCGGGGCCGGGGCCTCGGGTTCTTATGGAGGGAGGGGCGGCGCGGTGGCGTGCGAGAGGGGCCGGCCGGAGCCGTGTCGGCACCGGACTTCAGTGGAGTCCCGGTCGGCCACGACGGAGAAGGCGGCACCGGAGCAGGGCGGAAGCTGGGCTTCGGCCCAGCTAGGATGAAGAAGTTTTTTTTAATAAAGATTTTTTTCCAGAAAAACAAAACAAATAAAAACAAAGAGAAATAAAATATTATATAGGCATATAATATACCAAAATTTTCAGAAAAAGATTTTCTACGACATGAAAATTTTTCTAGAGTCAAATAAAATTCATACAAATTCAGATAAAACAAAGAGTGCTACTGGTCTATTGAAATCCAACAAAAATCATTTTAAAAAAAAACAAAATGATTTCAAATTAATTTTTTTCTCCAATTTTCTAATGTAGGGAATCATGTTACCCTATTTTCCATATATTTTATTTTTGGAGAAAAATAATTTGAATAAAACTCAAACAATTCCAAATTGAAAATAATTTCAAAAGGACTTTGAATTTTTTTATCCTTGAAACTCCCAACTCATATTTCATAATTTGAAGAAGTCATTTTATCTCCATTCGTGAAAATCATTGGGTTGCTTAAAGTTTCTGAATTGGAAATATTTTCCAAATGAAATTCAAATATTTTCAACCCCCTTGTCATTTAAATAATGGAAGAAGTCATGTCATCTTCTCTCTAGGGTTTTGTGATGAAAAGAATTTGAATTCACGGGGATCAAAAAGAAAAAGGTGAAAGTTTGGGAAATTCCTTTTATTCCCTCTCATGTAACTTTCAAAAGGTTTCAAGTTCACTCACTTTCAGTCAATCAATCAAACAATCAATCAAATCTATCTATTTATTATAACATTCCAAAATTTAGAATTTTGGGATGTTACAAAAATACACCTAAGGACCCATCATGATATCGATTTTGAAGTAAATCTATACAATTCTCAAAGCGTAACCCATTTTGGTTGCCAAAATTGGGAAGCACTTTGCAAAATATATGGTTTTTATGAGGGTACGATTGTCACCATGGATCTTTGTGATCCTGACATCGAGGAAGACAATATGGACATTTGGGTCCTTGTTGATACGCTTCCGATTCTACCGCAATGTGAGTTTCTCAAACATAGTTATTAACTAATTTATATTGTTTATTTAAAAATAGTTGACAGCTTATTTCCATTGACAACTTATTTTGAATCTTCAAAGAATGTGCAGAAGATGGTAGACAAAACCCACTACACTGATGGCTCCGAATTAACTTATAAGGAGAAAAGTCATCTGATTGCTTATTGTACTTATCTTGAGAATTACAATACCTATTATCGAACTCCTCCAAATTATGGTGAATACGTGCCACTAGTGCATGTGTTGAACCACGGTAACTTCTATGGAGATACCCTGGTAAGATTTTTTACTATTACGACATCAGTGCATCTTTTGCATACTTCTAAAACTAGTACATTGTAACACCCTGGATGTAATTTACCTAATATGTACTCCAACTCTTGTCCTTTCTGGCGCTAAGTTATTTTATTTTCTCGAGTTTGGGTTTTTGTCTCTGTTGTGTTGTTGTCGTTGTCATGCATCTCATATCATGTCATCATGAGTTGCATTTGCGTACGTGTTCGTCTCACGCATCCGAGCATTTTCCCCGTTGTCTGTTTTGCATTCCGGCGCTCCTATCTCCTCCGGTGGTCCTTTCTACCTTTCTTTCGTGTGTGGGGGTTAAATATTTCCGAATTGGACCGAGACTTGCCAAGGGGCCTTGGTTTACTACCGGTAGACTGCCTATCAAGTTTCGTACCATTTGGACTTCGTTTGATGCTCCAACGGTTAACCGAGGGACCAGGAAGGCCTCATGTGTGTTGTAGCCCAACACCCCTCCAATTTGGCCCAAAACCCATCAAAACCCTCTCCACCATCTAGAGCATTCTATCACGATCGCGTGGCCAAAAACTGCACCTCATTTGGACACTCCTAGCTCCTCCTATGCCTATAAATAGGTCCTCCTCCGAATTCCCGGATCTCCTTCGTCCCAAAACCCTAAAAAATCGCATCGCGCCGCGCCGGACATGTCCGTCCCAGGTCGGACGCTTCGCGCCGCCGCGCCCGGCCAGTGACAGCACGCCATGTGTCTCCGCCGCATCGCTCCCGCCACCGGCCCACTCGGCCCGCCGCCGGCCCCCGAGCCTGTTTTCCTCCGCGCCGCCCGCGCCTGCCCTTCCCCGCCCGAGCCGGCAGGCTCCTTCGCCGGCCACCGCGACCGCCATCGCCGATGACCGCCTCGCCTCGTTGCCCCCTCATCGCCAGCCATCGCCTCGGCCGCCGATCCTCGCCGCCCGCGGCCACTCCAGCGCGCCGCTCCTCGCCGGCCCCGGATCCGGCGAGATCCGGCCGGCCCGCTCCTCTGGTGAGCTCTAGCAGCCGCCTCCCCGACGAACTCTGGTGCCGACCCCGGCGAACATCGATCCGCGCGCCGCCCGTTCTCAGATCCAGATCTGAAACCCTAGGGTTGACTTCATTTTTTTCCTAAGTCTGCTGATTATATTGCCATGTTCATCATGCTATATCTCCTCATCCGTAGATCCGTTTTGGGCGTGTAGCATATCAAAATGTTTGCCTCAGAGAGTACATCATTTCATCTCATTGCATCATTTTCATTTGAGCTCATCTTGATGCCGGAAATGCTGTTGGAACAGTGCTATTTGAGTTTATTGTCAGATCTGCTGCACCAAATAGCTATTTGTCATTTTTGCCACGATTAATGTGTGCATGATATGCTCATGAGCTCTACATGTGTTTTGTTATATGATTTGCCATCTTTACAAGGTGCTATCCATGTATTTTTGTGATGTGTGTGGTGACTAGCACAAGCTAGCATAACCCCAAGCACGCCAAGGTCAACTTGATGAACGCAGCTTAGGCAGAGGACTCGTGAGATGTCATCATGGGTAACCTTCCTGTTAACGTTGTTCCTGCAAAAGTACTTTTTGACAATGGTGCATCGCATTCTTTCATTTCCAAACCTTTTGCATCAAAGTATGAGTGTGATTATCAGTATTTGCAAAGTTCCTTGCAAATCGTGTCACCGGGCAAGCAAATGACAGCTAATACCTGCGTCCCGGATGTTACTATCACGTTGGGCGACTACAAATTTCTAGCTTCTCCTATTGTTCTGGGCGACTCGGATATTGATCTTATTCTTGGAATGGATTGGCTTTCTAAGCACAAGGCGCATCTTGATTGTGCTGCCAGGCAAATTCAATTGACTCATTCGTCTGAGGATGTAATTGTCTTTGCCGCTCATGATGATACAATCTGTCTATTTTCTCTCAATGAGAAGGGCGAACTAGATGCTATCTCGCAAATTCCAGTCATTTGCGAATATCAAGACGTCTTTCATGAAGAGCTTCCAGGAATGCCTCCGACAGGCCAGTTGAATTCGTCATCGATCTTGAGCCTGGCACGGAACCGGTTTGCAAGCGTCCTTACAAGCTCGGACCTGAAGAGTTGAAGGAGCTGAAGAAGCAACTCGATATTCAAGAGCGAATGGGTCTCATCCGACCTAGTTCCTCTCCGTGGGGTTGTGGAGTACTCTTTGTGAAGAAGAAGGATGGAACGGACCGACTTTGTGTTGACTACTGTCCATTGAACAAGAAGACTATCAAGAACAAATACCCACTTCCCAACATCAACGAGGTGTTCGAACAACTCAAAGGTGCCCAAGTATTCTCCAAGCTTGATCTCCGTATGGGTTATCACCAGATTCGAATCCGTGAGCAAGATATTCCCAAGACGGCTTTCAGGACAAGCTATGGTTCATATGAGTACACTGTCATGTCTTTTGGCCTCGTCAATGCTCCTCCGACTTTCTCTCGCATGATGAACTTCATATTCAACGCCTACACAAACGACTTTGTTTTGGTCTATCTCGACGACATTCTGTCTTTTCGAAGAACAAGGAAGATCATGCCAAGCATTTGCGTTTGGTGCTCGATAAGCTCAGGGAACATCAATTCTACGCCAAGTTCTCAAAGTGCGAGTTTTGGCTCAATGAGGTTCTTTATCTTGGTCATATCATCTCTGCCAAGGGCATTGCGGTAAATCCTGAGAAGGTGTCTGCAATTGTGAATTGGGAACCACCTTAGAACGTGAAGCAACTCTGTAGCTTCCTCGGTCTCGCATGCTACTGTCGAAGGTTCGTTGAGAACTTTTCAAAGATCGCGAAGCCTCTTTCAAACCTTCTCCAGAAGCACGTCAAGTACGTTTGGTCTCCGGAATGTGACATCGCTTTCAACACATTGAAAGAGAAATTGGTCACTGCTCCAGTTCTGACTCCTCCTGATGAATCCAAACCGTTCGAGGTCTTCTGCGATGCCTCTCTCCAAGGTCTTGGTGCAGTGTTGATGCAAGAAAATAAAGTTGTGGCTTATACCTCTCGCAAGTTGAAGCCCAATGAGAAGAACTACCCCACTCATGACCTCGAGTTGGCGGCAGTTGTGCATCCTCTTTTGACTTGGAGACATCTCTTATTGGGAAGAAAAGTGGACATCTTCACTGACCACAAGAGTCTCAAGTACATTTTCACTCAGCCCAATCTCAACCTCAGGCAGACTCGTTGGGTCGAAATGATTCAAGAGTATAATCCGAGTATCGAGTATACTCCAGGCAAGGCCAATGTGATTTCTGACGCATTGAGCAGGAAAGCGTACTGCAACAGTCTGATTCTCAAGCCTTATCAACCCGAGCTTTGTGAAGCTTTCCGCAAACTTAATCTGCAAGTTGTTCCTCAAGGTTTCCTCGCCAACCTTCAAGTCTTTCCTAGTTGGAAGAGTAGATTCGTCAGGCTCAACTTCTTGATGCTATGGTGAAGAAGGTGAAGATTGGGATTGCCAAGATTCAACCCAAGTACAAGTGCTACCGCCTTGATGACAAGAATACTCTCTTCTTCGAGGATCGTATTGTTGTGCCCAAAGGTGACCTTCATAAAGTGATCATGAACGAGGCTCACAATTTACTCCTCTCCATCCACCCTGGGAGTACGAAGATGTATCAGGACCTCAAGCAGGCTTATTGGTGGACTCGAATGAAGCGCGAGATTTCTCAGCTCGTGAATGAATGTGATGTCTGCAGAAGAGTGAAGGCAGAACACCAAAGGCCAGCTAGTCTCCTCCAACCTCTTGCCATTCTAGAATGGAAGTTTGACCACATTGAGATGGACTCCGTGACTGGGTTTCCAAAGTCCAAGCGTGGCAATGATGCTATATTCGTTGTCATCGACAAACTCACTAAAGTGGCTCACTTTCTGCCTATCAAAGAGTCTATCACTGCAGCTCAATTGGCGGAGCTGTATACCTCTCGGATTGTCTCGCTACACGGTATTCCACAGGTGATCTCTTCAGACCGTGGCAGCATCTTTACCTCCATGTTTTGGGATTCTTTTCAGAAGGCCATGGGCACCAACATCCGCTTCAGCACAGCTTTCCATCCTCAAACTAGCAGTCAAGTCGAGCGTGTCAATCAGATTCTTGAAGATATGCTCAGAGCTTGTGTGATCTCCCTCAGTATGAAGTGGGAGGATTGTCTTCCATATGCTAAATTCTCCTACAACAACAGTTTTCAAGCAAGTTTGGGCAAGGCCCCATTCGAAATTATGTATGGCAGGAAGTGCCGTACCCCTCTCAACTGGTCTGAAACCGGTGAACGTCAACTTCTTGGAAATTACTTAATCACAGAGGCAGAGGAGATGTGTAAAGTCATTCGAGATGACCTCAAAGCAGCGCAATCGCGCCAGAAGAGCTACTATAATAGTAAGCACCGTGATTTGGCTTTCGAGATCGGAGATCATGTTTACCTCCGCGTCTCTCCAATGAAAGGTACTCGTCGCTTCAGTATCAAAGGGAAGCTTGCCCCTAGATACGTGGGTCCTTTCAAGATCGTCAATAAGAGAGGCGATCTCGCCTATCAACTCAAGCTTCCTTGAAACTTTGCAAATGTGCACGACGTGTTCCATGTCTCTCAGCTCCGCAAGTGCTTCAAGACTCCTGACCGCACCGTCAACTTCGAAGACATGGATCTCCAAAAAGATCTCTCTTATCTTGAGCACCCCGTTGCTATTCTTGAAGAGACTGAACGCAAGACTCGCAATAATCAATCAAATTCCTCAAAGTCAAGTGGTCACACCATTCCGACCGTGAAGCCACCTGGGAGCGCGAGGATCACCTCCGTTTTGAGTACCCGACGTTCTTCCAGTCCTAGATCTCGGGACGAGATCCTTTCGTAGTGGTGGAGTGTTGTAACACCCCGGATGTAATTTACCTAATATGTACTCCAACTCTTGTCGTTTTCGACGCTAAGTTATTTTATTTTCTCGAGTTCGGGTTTTTGTCTCCATTGTGTTGTTGTCGTTGTCATGCATCTCATATCATGTCATCATGTGCATTGCATTTTCATACGTGTTCGTCTCATGCATCCGAGCATTTTCCCCGTTGTCCGCTTTGCATTCCGGCGCTCCTATCTCCTCCGGTGGTCCTTTCTACCTTTCTTTCATATGTGGGGGTTAAACATTTCCGGATTGGACCGAGACTTGCCAAGCGGCCTTGGTTTACTATCGGTAGACCGCCTGTCAAGTTTCGTACCATTTGGACTTCGTTTGATGCTCCAATGGTTAACCGAGGGACCGGGAAGGCCTCGTGTGTGTTGCAGCCCAACACCCCTCCAATTTTTCCCAAAACCCACCAAAACCCTCTCCATCATCTAGAGCGTTCGATCACGATTGTGTGGCCGAAAACCGCACCTCATTTGGACACTCCTAGCTCCTCCTATGCCTATAAATAGGTCCTCCTCCGAATTCCCGGATCTCCTTCGTCCCCAAACCCTAAAAAATCGCATTGCGCCACGCCGGACATGTCCGTCCCTGGCCGGACGCTTCACACCGCCGCGCCCGGCCAGTGATAGTGCGCCACGTGTCGCCGCCGCATCGCTCTTGCTGCCGGCCCCCGAGCCCATTTTCCTCCGCGCCGCCCATGCCTGCCCTTCCCCGCCCGAGCCGGCAAGATCCTTCGCCGGCCACCGCGACTGCCATCTCCGGTCACCGCCTCGCCTCGTCGCCAGCCATCGCCTCGGCCGCCGATCCTCGCCGCCCGCGGCCACTCCGGTGCGCCGCTCCTCGCCGGCCCCGACGAACTATGGCGCCGACCCCGGTGAACATCGATCTGCGCGCCGCCCGTTCTCAGATCCAGATCTGAAACCCTAGGGTTGACTTCATTTTTTCCTAAGCCTGCAGATTATATTGCCATGTTCGTCATGCTATATCTCCTCATCCGTAGATCTGTTTTGGGCGTGCAGCATATCAAAATGTTCGCCTCAGAGAGTACATCATTTTATATCATTGCATCATTTTCATTTGAGCTCATATTGATGCCAGAAATTCTGTTGGAAGAGTGCTATTTGAGTTAATTGTCAGATCTGCTGCACCAAATAGTTATTTGTCATTTTTGCCATGATTAATGTGTACATGATATGCTCATGAGCTCTACATGTGTTTTGTTATATGATTTGCCATCTTTACAGAGGTGCTATCCATGTATTTTTGTGATGTGTGTGGTGACTAGCACAAGCTTGCAAAGTGGTACATTCACTAATGCTGATTTCAGGGACTTAGCAATTCCACTAAGTCCTTGATCTGTTTTTATCATGATGCCATATGTTCATGTTGTTTCCTAGTGATCCGTGCCTCTTTTGAGGATGATTAGTAAGGATGATTTGTTAATCTTGTAGTGCTCTATCTATCCATGTCTTTGTTTGAAATTATGGAGCACCCTAGCTTGAGTCAATCGAGCTCTACTTTTGCTATTTCGTGAATCTGGGCAGATTGTCTACTTGTTAGCGATTTTGCCGAGGATGTTGTAGTTGATCTGTGCATGCTATGTTGTTGTTCTTGCCATGTCTAGATTATATAATGTGTATTCTTGATTGGTGTATGCTTAGATTGTCATGACATGCTCTGTAGTGAGTGCATTGAGCTCGTGAACATGCCTACTTGATATCTGATTTGCATGCTCCAGTTTTTCTCTAAGTCTGAGATCTGATTATGCTTTTGCCATGTTCACATGCTTGCAATTGTATTTTCTGATCCCTTTTGGCTCAAGGTCACTAAGGGACTTTTGTTAAGCTCTTTGATTATCTCCATGCCATGCCTTACTTTGCCATGTTAAGTTCCTGTAGCATCTAGTGTTCATGCTTCAAAGTGTGCTACCTGTTTTGAAATTCCAGTCTTGTGTTAATTTCACTAAGTCTGAAACCTGTTTACCAATTGCACTTTTGCCATGCTTGTTTGAACCTGTTAATGGATGAATTGGCCGTAGCTCAGTGTTCATATTTTGTTAAGCATCATGAGTGGATCCCTGCCATGTATTTTGTTGCCATGTTTGGGTGCTGTAGCATGTTTAACTTGTTGCATTTATATGGCTAATTGTTGTTTATCGCAGACCGGTGCCATATTTGTTTTGCTTGCCATTTCTAAACCGTGCATCCGATTCCGGCGTTCTTTATATCGATTTCAACCGAAATCACCTCACCTTTCCAGTGGCACTCTTGGATTTCCAAGTTGAGGCCAGGTTCATTCATTCCTTGTCAAATCTTGCATATGCATCACATATCGCATCCCGCATAGCATACCATGTTTGCATCATGTTGTTTGAGCTTTGCACGTGGTTGATTGTGTTCTTGTTGCTTGTTTATCTTGCTTGGGTAGAGCCGGGAGACGAGTTCGCTAACGAGGAGCCCGTTGAGTTTGCTTTCGAGGATCCAGTCAACTCTGACAACTTTGCAGGCAAGATGATCATACCCTCGAAATCACTTCTATCTTTGCTTTGCTAGATGCTCGCTCTTTTGCTATGCCTATGCTACGATGCCTACCACTTGCTTATCATGCCTCCCAAATTGCCATGTCAAATCTCTAACCCACCATGTCCTAGCAAACCGTTGATTGGCTATGTTACCACTTTGCTCAGCCCCTCTTATAGCGTTGCTAGTTGCAGGTGAAGATTGGAGACCGTTCCTTGTTGGAACATTATTTTCTTGTTGGGATATCACTATATTATCTTGTTATCTTAATGCATCTATGTACTTGGTAAAAGGTGGAAGGCTCGGCCTTTTGCCTAGTGTTTTGTTCCACTCTTGCCGCCCTAGTTTCCATCATATCGGTGTTATGTTCCCGGATTTTGCGTTCCTTACACGGTTGGGTAATAATGGGAACCCCTTGACAAATCGCCTTAAATGAAACTCTTCCAGCAATGCCCAACCTTGGTTTTACCATTTGCCACCTAGCCTCTTTTCCCTTGGGTTCCGGAGCCCAAGGGTCATCTTATTTTAAACCCCCCCGGGCCAGTGCTCCTCTGAGTGTTGGTCCAAACTAGAGTCCTGTGCAGCACCCCCTCGGGGAAACTCGAGGTTTGGTTTTAGTTGTATGGAGCGCTCATCTGAGTGTGCCCTGAGAACGAGATATGTGCAGCTCCTATCGGGATTTGTCGGCACATTCGGGCGGTGTTGCTGGATTGGTTTTGACTTGTCGAAGTTGTCTTGTAGAACCAGGATACCGAGTCTGATCGGAATGTCTCGGGAGAAGGTATATCCTTCGTTGACCGTGAGAGCTTGTCATGGGCTAAGTTGGGACTCCCCTGCAGGGATTTTAACTTTCAAAAGCCGTGCCCACGGTTATGGCCAGATGGGAATTTGTTAATGTCCGGTTGTAGATAACTTGAACCTTAACTTAATTAAAATAAATCAACTGTGTGTGTTACCATGATGGTCTCTTCTCGGCGGAGTCCGGGAAGTGAACACGGCGTTGGAGTAATGCTTGCTGTAGGTTGTTCTCTAGTTTTTCATTCGTGCTTTGCCTTCTCTTCTCGCACTCTTTTGCGAACAGGTTAGCCACCATATATGCTAGTTGCTTGCTGCAGTTCCACATATAACCTTGCTTTACCTATAAGCTTAAATAGTCTTGATTGCGAGGGTGCGAGATTGCTGAGTCCCTGTGACTCACAGATTACTTCCAAACCAGATGCAGGGCCTGATGACTCCGTTCCAGATGATGCGCTAGAGCTCAAGTGGGAGTTCGACGAAGGCTCACGCCGTTACTATGTGTCTTTCCCTGATGATCAGTAGTGATGCCCAGTTGGGGCGATCGGGACCGTGTCGCATGTTGGGTTGATCTTTTATTTTGGTACCGTAGTTGGACCATGAGTGATTGGATGATGTAATGCTATTTATGTACTTTGTTTGACGTGGCGAGTGTAAGCCAACTATGTACCTTCCCTTTTATTATCTATTTACATGGGATGTTGTGAAGATTGCCTTACTTGCGACATTGCTTTCAATGCGGTTATGCCTCTAAGTCGTGCTTCGACACGTAGGAGATATAGCCGCATCGAGGGCGTTACATACATCATTGCTAACTACGAAGTTATTACTATGTTTTTCAACAGAAAATCCCGATGGATTGTGTGCCTCATCTGATGTATCAGAATGGTCGCCTTGCGGTTCTGAACATACAGCCAGGTCAATCTAAGGAGCTCACCTGTGCATATTAGATTTCTAAAACCGGTCAACACATGCTAATCAAAGAATGGAAAAAATGTTTGGACATTCGCAAGGAGGTTCTCGGAAGTAACATTAAGCGAAATGAAATAATTGGAGACAGGATAATCTCCATTCTCCATAATGGAGAGTCAGGGGCTATCTTGTTTTTTGCTATTTTACCTTAGAGAATATAGTAGGTCCTAAGAGAATGTAGTAGGTCCTATGAGGTACAATATGTTTATTATGTGATACAATGTGTTAGAGTTGATGATGAGGAGTACTTGTGATTACGACTAGTGACCAATTTGCTATGTGATGTCTCATTGATGAAAACGATGATCTTAAGGAGGTGTTATATGACAATGATGTATTATGATGGTAAGTTGTTAATGATATGATGATGATGATATTTATTATATCATTGGGTGAAAGAACCATGGATTAGTTTCAAGTAGATGTCCATCCACTTTAAACTAGTCCACGGTTCTTTCACCCCATGATGTAATAACTCATTATGATGTAAAAACAATTTCTAAATTCTTGTTGTATGAAAACTTGTGTAAAGGTGTACGAATACAACATGAAATAAAAAAATAAAACATGAAATAATAGTATCAGCGCGGGCAGGGAGAAGCGCCACTACTAATTACCAGTAGCGCTCCTCCGGGAAGTCGCTACTACTAATTTGATTTAGCAGTAGCGTGGGCGGAGGCACGCTACTGCTACACATTAGCTGTAGCGCCTTATCAGTAGTGCATCACCCCGCGCTACTGATAGCCCTAAAACCTGCGCTGCTGTTAGGCTTTTCCCTAGTAGTGAAGAGTCCTTCTCGGACTCCAGGGCCAGACGCCAGGGTTCCCGGCGTCTGGACCCAGATGCCATGGACCCTGGCATCTGGCCCATGGAGTCCGCAAAACTTCCTTCGACGCTTTCCAAAACCTTGTGGGCTTTCCCCTTTCGCCCAAATAAAGTGTTCTCGTACCCAAACATTTTGAGAAACATCCGGAACCCCTTCTTGTGAATTCCGGAACCCTTCCGAAGAACAAACACTATTATCCCATATATCAATCTTTATGTCCGGACCATTCCGGAGTTCCTCGTCATGTCTGTGATCTCACCCGGGACTCCGAGCAACATTCGGTCACCAACATACATAACTCATATAATACTATATCATCAATGAACGTTAAGCATGCGGACCTATGCAGACATGACCGAGAGACCTCTCTAGTCAATAACCAACAGCGGAACCTGGATGCCCATATTGGCTCCTACATATTCTACAAAGATCTTTATCGGCCAAACCGCATAACAACATACGTTGTTCCCTTTGTCATCGGTATGTTACTTGCCCAAGATTCGATCGTCGGTATCATCTTACCTGGTTCAATATCGTCACCGGAAAGTCTCTTTACTCGTTCCATAATGCATCATCTCGTGACTAACTCATTAGTCACATTGCTTGCAAGGCTCAAAGTGATGTGCATTACCGAGAGGGCCTAGAGATACCTCTCCGATACACGGAGTGACCAATCCTAATCTCGATCTATGCCAACTCAGCAAACACCATCGGAGACACCTATAGAGCATCTTTATAATCACCCAGTTACGTTGTGACGTTTCATAGCACACAAGGTGCTCCTCCGGTATTTGGGAGTTGCATAATCTCATAGTCAGAATAACATGTATAAGTCATGAAGATAGCAATAGCAATAAAACTATACGATCATCATGCTAATCTAACGGATGGGTCTTTTCCATCACATCATTCTCCTAATGACGTGATCCCGTTTATTAAATGACAACACATGTCTATGGTTAGGAAACTTAACCATCTTTCATTAACGAGCTAGTCAAGTAGAGGCATACTAGGGACACTTTGTTTTGTCTATGTATTCACACATGTATCAAGTTTCCGGTTAATACAATTATAGCATGAATAATAAAATTGTGAGTCAATCCATGCATAAGATGCAAATTTGTCATGTGTATGATATGTCCATCGAGCATGACATGTGTGAGCACAATCAACAAATATGGAGGTGTTGTTGTACCAATGCTCAATCTCGTGGCATGAGTGGAGGTTCGAAGGTGCATCCAATAAGTCCGAGCGCTCCTCAGTTTGAAGGTCCATAGAGCCAATCTCCAATGTCGCTCCTCCGTTCGTGAGATGTATCATGTAGACAACAAGAAGGAGACAACAATGAAAGAGTGACCCATCCCAATATGCATATTTGAGGATGGCTCAAAGGGAATGAGTTCACCTTTATGAGGATGTCGAAAATGTTGGTGTTGTGAAACATGTACGCCTTCACATGACCAAGGTGTTTCATGACGGTGCCACCTTGTGAATCCTTCAAAATGAAAGAACATGACAAACAATTGGAGGAACAAATGAGGTTAGTGCAAATGCAACACCTATCATTCGAATGGTGAGATACCCAACAAGTGTTTTCAGCATGCTTATCATAAGAAAGGACAAGATGTGGCATGGTATGAAAGCATAAGATGCAACTACAACCAAAGACAATAGGGTCAATCAAACAAGCATGCATCACAAGTAATATGTCCAAGTCTCCAAGATCAATGAGCATAGATGCAACAATTGGAGGCAAGCGACAATGAACCAGATGTATCATGTGAGAGGCACGAACATATATGTCATCAACCCAAGAAATGGAGTAATAGTGGAACATGGGTTATGCGACAAAGTAAGTAATCATAGTGATCAAGTCAAGCAAGCTAGTAGTGCAAAGATGCAACATACTAGAAGGAATCATGGCAAGCATGTCATGGGTGCAAATAGTGTGCATGAATAATTCACATGACATAGCACAAGCATGAAAGCAACAATATGAGCAAAATATCATCAATGTATTGGTGAGAGGATATATGTAAATAGCAATGAGACATCATGACTCTCCCAACACAACAAGCAACTATATCATGTGGCACATGGTAAACATGGCAATAGCAACAAGTATCTCCACCATGCATGCAAATACAGATAGAAGTAGTATAATGGTGAATCATATGTAAGTGCAAGCAAGGGTCACAATTGCATGGCAAAGACATAGAAATAGGCATCATGCAAAGTGAACACGATATAATGGGCATGAGGTGACAAATGGTAAATATCCCAAAGCCGTGTGAGAGCCAAGTAAAAGGAATGCGCGAAGTCATTGCGCTAAGAGAACGGTGCTAAGAACAGTCCACGGGATCCCAAGTCATCGTTGCTCTCAAGAGCTCGTTTCGTCAATTCTTGGGATTTAGAGGTTGACGAGTATACATGAGTACCTACACAAAACAAAGACAAAGGGGAAAATGTGTGTGCGTGGTATATGTACACATCATCCATCATGATGCATACGTGCATGTGTTGGTTAGCACAAAATATCCAATGCTCAAATAAATGAGATTCATGATATAGAAACATGTCATCCATCATGAGAGGTCTATTTTTATGTATAGCATAATGGAGATTCAAATTGTGCAATGCATCATGAGAAATAAGTAGAGCATTGTTATTCATGGAATGCGTATGGTGCACACAATTATGGGAATCATGCAAAGTATGGAATGGATCAAAATCTCCTATTATGTATGAGGAAACTATGGGGTTATCCTCATGATCATTAATGGAAACATCACATGGAGAATATTGACAACATCCAAAACAATGCATATTTGGAACAATGTGATCATGGCATGGCATAGTAGATGAATTGCGCAAAGCATGTAAAGGAAGCATAGCAATATCATCACAAGAAAAACAAAAGCCAATGACCATCATCTCGTCATCTATGCCATAAGTGAAAATGGGATTTATTTTAATTGGGCATGCATAGTTACTATCTTGAGATTGAAATGATGCAATATGTGATATCTCACTCATAGCATGTGACAAGTTAAATGGATTGTCAAACATGACGTGGCCAATAAAATTTTCACATGATATCATATGGAGCATAGCATCACAACTAGGCAAATCAACATGCTCATCATCATATTCATCATAAATTGGTAAGTCATGGCATGAGGAAGTCGCACTAGCATGAAGCATGGGAATAGGTGGATCAACATCATGCAAGCAATCATTTGTAAGATAGTCCACTAGTGGGACAAGATAAGTACCATCACTTAGGTTACCTTTGGAGCATCGCTCATGTGTTGTAGGTGATGTGTCGAAGATCCACTCGTTGTCATCTTCATCTTGATGGAACCATGTGGGGGTGCATCTTCTTACACCATGGCCATCGTCATCTCCATTGGGGGTATGGATTCATCGAGGCTAGGCATGTCGTCATGTAGAAGACCTAGCACCAAAGAAGAAAACACACTTGGAGTAGAGGGTAAGTCGTTAGAAATCATAGTGGCCTCACGTGCCGTGTCAACTACCTCACTCGCTAAGTGTTGTGGCACACTCACTCCCTCTTGGATGCTCTCACTCGTATGGTTGGTGGAGTCACTCAAATGGCTCTCAACCTCACATAGGATGTGTGGCATGCTCTCAAGTGTGGGGCTAGTGGTGGTCACACTCATCCTCTCATAGGAAATGCACTCAATGTCATATATGGTGGAGTCACTCATCTCACTCATAGGTTGCTGGCTCTCCTCACATGGCAATTGGGGCATCTCGTGATATGTAGGTGTCGGAGAGATGTAGGTGCAAATGTCTCCATGCTCAATCATGTCGTCGTCGTAGCCGTGGATGAAGGCCGAAGATGGCACATCATCACTCTCCTCTAAGACCAAAGATAAGGTCTCATGTGCGGTCTCGTAGCTTGACTCGGAGTATGAGTCCAATATGGGCGTCGTCTTCATGTTGTTGAAGAGGTTCATGCTCGTTGCCGTGGTCGAAGGGGATGGCCCTATCTCAACCTTCTTGTCACCGTCTTGTTGTTGGAGGCCCATATGATGTGGCTCCTCATAGCTCAACTCCATGACCGAAGGGAAATTCCCATGTTCGCCATCTTCCTTGAGGGGCTTCCGAAGATGGAAGTGTCTCCCTCTCTTGTAGGTGGTCGCCTCGTTTGTGAAGATGTCGATGTAGGTGAACTCATGGTAAGTAGGCAAAGATGACGTACGTCCGAATGCGAAGATGCCTTGAGAACACTTGGCAAAGATGCCTAGGTGGTTGGTGCAGACGTAGCTCCATCTTGGTGGTGCTCGTCTCGCGGTCTTCTCTTATGCTCATGAAGGTTGACCTTGGCGTGAAGTAGGGCTTGTTGGGACTTGTGCATTTGCACTTGGTGAGCATCTTCATGATGATGGTGTCGTCGTCGTGCTTGAGCTCGATGGCGTTTGTCGTCGTCATGCACATGATGCTTGCCCTTCATGACGATGTGGATCACGAACGTGATGGTGGTCTCCATGGAGATGTGGAAGTGGACGACTTGCACTTTCATCATTTTTGCGCTCTGAAGACTTGTGACTTGAACGTCGCCGCCTTGAGGATGATGAAGGGGAAGAACGGTTGATCAACAAGGCCCGAATCTCCTCCATCATTGCATCTTGCTCCTCCTTTTGTGCGTAAAGCTTGTTTTCGATGTAGTCCCTTTTCCTTGCTTCGGACTGACGAATGTCAATGGAGAGGTTCTCGATGCGCTCTCGCAATCTTGATTGTGCGCCTTGCGTTTATCGTTGTAGATCGAAGATTGACGCTTTGGTGATGTAGTTGTTCACGCCGTGATTGTTGTGGAAGACTAGAGATGAAATGCCTTGCCTATCCATCACAATACTCGAGCAAATATGAGTGGAGAAAGGAGAAGAACTATACCAAATGTACCTTGACCGATGTTGAAGATGGATCAATGATCACTCAATGATGTAACAAGGAAATAGCACAATTGGTACCAAGCCTTGTTAGTTTCTCACACCTACACAAATAAGCCTTATGGTGGAGCTCGGTGAGGATAGTGGCACAAAAATTTAATGCAAAATGTTAGCAAGAGTCAATAATGTTGAAAGAGATTCACAAATTCGCAAGTGAAACAAGTAGACCAATAGCAATGAATGGCACACGGAAACGCACACGGATAGATAAATGGGGTCGTGCAACCAAGGATGAGCACAAAATGTGGAAACCATGGAAAACGCTCATGTTGCACAACTCAAGAGAGATGCTAGTAGAATTGCTCAATAGGCGGATACAACACTTGTGCACAACCTATAGGAGACAAAAATGCAACGACTTCTATCCCAAGTATGCTATATATGTATAATGTTCCGGTGCTATGATCCAAGATGATCAGATATGAAAATCTTATATGCAAAGTGTTATGATGCTATGGCTACTGCTTACAAGCTTCTCTGTTCTCTCTTTTTCTTTGCATAAAAGCTTATTTTTTTTTGTATATGGCCACAATGCCAAATGCACAAACCAAGGTAGCAATTGGGTATATACGGGAACAATCTTGTGACACAAGGGATGATATGATACCAATATGATATGGTATGTATGCAATGTATGGTGTAGATCACTAATGTGCACAAATAACATTGCCGGCAATACTCAAATGGCTAGTCTCGATAGGCAAGTGACGCAAGATGGGATAGGGGTTATCAATGCAATGGAAAGGGAATATACAATGGAGGGATACCACGATACCAAGATGATATGGAAGTTACCGTCCGTGGCAATGATGAGTGGCGGTCATCTTGGTGGAGATACCAAGATGATGGAGACTCGTCCCTAAGTAGCCAAAACACCTTAGGAAATGAAAAAACCGCGAACTCAAAATTTGAAATGTCAAATGTCAAAATGGTGGTAGCGGGAAAGCGGTGGTGGTGGCGGAAGCTCAATGGGATTGCGGAAATGCAATGATGGGTTTTGCGAGTGGGCAATGCGGAAATGGAGGGTAACCTGGTGGACTATACACGGTGTCAGAGTTGGAAGCACAGTCCCTAAGTAGCCGAAACACCTTAGGAGACACAACTCACAACACAAACAAAATTGGGTTAAGTTGGGGTGGCGGAAGTGTATGGTGGTCAAGCCTATGCGGGAGTTATGGTGGTGGTTGATGAAGAAGCAACCATCCCTAAGTAGTTGAAACACCTTAGGAGACTCGAATCACTACTCAAGTAACCATAAATGCTATAAGGAACAAAATTGGTTAGGTTTCAAAAGTTGATGGTTGTTATGCGGAGGTTGTGGTGGAAGCCCTAGGCAAAGATGCCAAAGTTCGAAAAATTTGATGGAGTCAAATGGTGATGGTAGTATTTTTGTGAAAAGGGGGATGTCAAGAGCTTCAAAACGAGCTAAAGAACGTCAATATCGGACTCCGGATGTGAAAGTTACGGTCACAACAATGAAACATGAGAGACTGATGCTCCAGTGGTCGGACATTCGGGGTCGGGGCCGGATATCCGGGATCTGATGTCCAGAACTCTACGCGAAAATGCGCTCCAGGAGCCGGATGTCCGGCTTGGGGCCCAGATGTCTGGCCAGATAGCCCGGATGTCCGGCCTGAGGCCCGGATGTCCGGCCCGACGATTCCAGATTGGGATTTGGACTTCGAAACTCGATTTGGGGCGGAAATTGATGATTTCGGGGGCAAAGTTGTAGAGATTTCATGGATGGAAAGTGAGGAAACTTGGGGATAAGATAGATCTACTCAAGACACAATGAATCAATGGATCAAAATCAACAAAACATCATCAAACTAACAAATCACAAAAAAAAATTAGGTCCTGTTTTTGGTAGGGAATTTTTGAATCAACGAAATCAACAAAATTAGTCTAGAAAACACAACAAGGAGGCTCCAAAATTGTGATCAACGTGGCTCATGATACCAAGATGATCATGAGCAAGCTGGCTTAATCCAAGATGATGTAGGGTGGAACCCTAGATGGACGATCTTTCATGAAAGGAGTGGATTCCGTGAAGAACACGAAAAACACAAGGGGAAACACGAGGGAAAATCACAAAGGGGAACACAAGCAGGACACTCAAACCAACAAGTATGATCACACATGTGCTAGATCCATGCACACAAAAGGAGATACAAGATCCACGATCAACAAGGGACGATACACGATAACCGGTTCTTCTCCAAAGGAGGTCTTGATGGGGCCACCCATAAGGGGGTCTTGAATCCAAGGGGATCTTCTACGAAGAGGGGCCACGGTCTCTCTCGTGGAGTAGATCCGTAATGGATGAGCAAAGCTCTATCTCTAATGAGCTACTACTTTGCTAACCCTAACTAGGAGGAGGGGGGGTCTATATATAGTGTTAGCCCACGAAGGGGTAAGTGAGATGGGGGATACATGGGCCCTTGGCCCGTTCACTGTGCGCAGACAGGAGCCGGATGTCTGGGGCTTCACGAGGAGCTGGAGGGGCCGGATGTCCCGGCTGGTGGGGTCGGTTCCAAATGCATTCATTGATGGAGGGGCCGGATTTCTGGGCGAAGGGGGCCGGATATCCGGGGCTTCAGGAGGAGACAGATGTCCGGGGTGATGGCCGGATGTCCGGGCTGCGCTGGACCTTTGCGGTGCTCTATGGATGGCTGATGCCAGATTTCCGGGGGTCGGGCTGGATGTCCGGTCGCTGTAGGAGCTAGCGCTTCTTCCTTCTCCTTCCTTCACTTCTGTGCATGCTTGGCCTTGGTCCTTGGGCTCTCCATGGTCTCCTCGGGTGTACCTAAGTATGCACAAGGTCCGCGCTTGAAGTAGCATCCATGTCTTACGTGCGGAAAGGGAAGATTCAGAAAGGAGCGAGTTTACCTTAGGTCCGAAGGCGTATGCTTGAGTGTACATGGGGATGATCGTAGGATGCTCCGCATCAGTAGAACTTGCTCATATGCTCAATATTCCACAAGTTTTGCACACAGATGCCATCTTCTGTCTCTAGACGGATTGCGCTGGGTCTACTGACTCGCGCTACCCGTTAAGGGCCTTCCCACTTTGGCGTCAACTTTTTTGATCGAATGGAGGATTGAACGCGCCAAAGAACAAGGCGCACTCCTCAAGACTTCGACCATGAACCTTGTGGCTATGATAGCGGTGCAGGGCTTGCTGGTAGCGTGTGGCTCGCATAGCTACCCGAGGACGATCTTCCTCGAGGAGCACAACATCATCCTGCCGCAATTACTCTTGCTCTACCTCGTCATAGTCAAGCACTCGAGGTGACCCGTATGCGAGTTCCGCGGGGAGCACTGCTTTTGCACCATAATCTAGGGAGAAGGGTGTTTGGCCAATACCTCGATTTGGTGTCGTTCTGAGTGACCAAAGAACCACCAGCAACTCATCAATCCAACATCTTTCGCACTTATGAAGCCTGTCAAAAGTTCTTGTTGTGAGGCCACGCAACACTTCAACATTCGTCCATTCTGCTTGCCCATTGCTTCTAGGATGAGCAACAAAGTCAGAGCAAATCTTACTCCCAAGGCCTTGGATGTACTGCATGAAGGTGCAGCTCGTGAACTATGTGCCGTTGTCGATGATGATTCTATTTGGAACCCCAAAACGACAAACTAGTCCCTTGAAGAACTTGACGACTGATTGTATAGTCACCTTTCTCATTGGCTCTACTTTAGGCCTCTTTGCGAACTTGTCGATGGCAACATACCAGAACTCAAATCCCCCAGTAGCACGGGGGAAGGGTCCCAAGATATCGAGCATCCAAACCTGTAAGGACCAAGAGTATATCGACTAGAGGGGGTGAATGGGAGATTCAAAATTTCTTTCAAAAGTTTTGAACTGATCCCAAGCACAGCAATGAAAAAAGGTTCGGTAGATATGAACTCAATTTTACTATTGAGGAACAAAAACTTCAATGTAGGATGCAATAATGGTTCGAGCATAGTAAACAACAGGCTTGATGATAATGATGGTAAGGCAATATGCCAACAGATACAATATCATTACAAAGAGCTAGAGAAGAATAACAATAGATAACATCTAGGAATAATTAGAGTGAGGTAGAAGTTAACGACACAAGAGATGACAAGGACTCAGATAGCATTACATAATGAAGAGGGTGCAACATTGTGGACATTGAACAATGACTGATGGGAATGACAGAAGAAATGAGAGTGAATGATATGCAACAGAGTATGAATGATCAGATAAACTAGCGTCACAGAGCATGAATGTGAAGTGCTGAAGGTATTGCAGTGAAGTAAATTGAACCAATGGTGCTCGATGGCGACAGAGAGATTTGGTAGACCAGTTCACCCTTCTGCCAAAGGGCTATGTCTGGTTGGAGGGGCTGTGACTTAACACGGAAGATAAACTCTCTTTACCCTATTCTCCTTCAACTCGAAGCTGATTAGACTCCAGTTGATTTCACTCATGGTAGATACTTGTCAGCAATCTCCAAACCTTCGGCTGACCTTCGCGAACCAAAATCACTCTTGGTTGCTGAAGATCTTGCTTGATGAAGACAACTACTCTTCAACACTCGAGCCGACACCTATCCATCTACAGAGTGTGCAGCTCTCAAGAGTAATAGGTACAAGAACTCTAATTCAGAACTACTGTGATGCTAAACCACTATCTAAGTTTGGGCTCTTGATTTTTCTCTTGGTGGATCTTAAACTCAAATCACTCGGAGAGTGGCTGCTCAAATCAATCTTCTCAGAAATCTCAAGCGGAGCAGCCAACGGACAATGTTGGAGCGGGGTGGCTATTTATAGCCGCAGCCTTCCCTGATGGGAAAAGACAAAATTGGACACAATGATCAGCCAATGACTAAGTGACACGAGTCCAATAGCCGGAAATTGAGCACAACGGGAACATTACTTGCAGAGCAAGTAGTGCTAACTCCTTAGTCCGATAGATATCTCCTGCTGCACGAAGAACAACGTCTACTGCTGCCAGGTAATCATTCAAAACATAAAGAGATTTCTCTCGCATCTTGCATAGGTTTTGGGCTAAGGATCACAGATAATCTAAGCTTTGAGAACATATACCCCTCTTAATAGTACGTAGGTCCTATGACTCAAATGAACGAAAGAAGAACAAAGAAATGAATTCTACATCTTCACTTTGTCTTCGACCTCCGTTCGCTACAGTCAATTTCTTTGGACGACAATACCGAATGAAATGCTTCACTTCAGAAGTGAAATCTTTGAGGGGTTAATTCCTTCACATCAATTTTCTCATCTACATATCTTCAACATATGTAGCTCTTTCTTCTCTGCAACGCAGATGTACTTCAGTGAAGTTCCTCGAACTCAGCACCGGAGACAACATTCTCTTCGGTTCTGTATGGACTATTTCTCTCTATATGCACTAGCAAACTAATCATTCCATACCTGTTTCTGTCAACAATCTCCAAAACACAGGAGGGCAGCTATTGCACCAACAAGGCCAAAAATGGCCAGGAGAGAGGGATTGTTTGGAGAGCTTGTGCCGGCTGATATATGTTCTTTGAATGGAACTGGCATGCTTCACATCTTGTTACTAGCTCAGTTGCATCCTGGAGGGAAGTGGGCCAACAAAAACATTGTTGGAAAGCTTTGCTGACAAGGGCTCTTGATCCTATGTGAGAGACACATATGCCTCTGCGTATCTCTGCCAACAACTTCAGTACATCTTCCTAGCAAATGCACTTTAATTTCACCCCATTTGGCCTCTTTCTGTACAGAATGTTATCCACAAACAAATACATACTCGATTGACGGGCTACTTTCTTATCTCTCTCTTGCTCACAGCTCTCCTATTTGGAGAAACTGAACTATATGTTGCGCCCATGCCGGAGCTTGTGGCTCTACAACAAGGATTAAAGGCATCTCTACAGCCGCGGGAGCGCTATCCTCAAGAACAAGAACCTGAGGTTCTGTGTGAAGCTGTGATACGTGTCCAACGTATCTATAATTTTTGATTGCTCCATGCTATTATATTATCTATTTTGGATGTTAATGGGCTTTATTTTACACTTTTATATCATTTTTGGGACTAACCTACTAACCGGAGGCCCAGCCCAAATTAGCTAGATGGCTTCTTCTCTCTCTTTGGATCGCAATACAAAGTTCTCCTCGATTCTCTTGGAGATCTATTCGATGTAATCTTCTTTTGCGGTGTGTTTGTCAAGATCCGATGAATTGTGGGTTTATGATCCAGATTATCTATCAAAAATATTTGATTCTTCCTCCTATATATATCCACGTACCCCCCAAACATCCAGGAGCACCACGAAAACCTAATTACACCACCACAACCTTCTGTACTCGAGAGATCCCATCTTGGGGGCTTTTCCGGAGCTCCGCCGGAGGGGGCATTGATCATGGAGGGTCTCTACATCAACTCCATGGCCTCTCCGGTGATGTGTGAGTAGTTTACTTCAGACCTACGGGTCCATAGTTATTAGCTATATGGCTTCTTCTCTCTCTTTGGATCTCAATACAAAGTTCTCCTCGATTCTCTTGGAGATCTATTCGATGTAATCTTCTTTTGCGGTGTGTTTGTCAAGATCCGATGAATTCTGGATTTATGATCCAGATTATCTATGAACAATATTTGACTCTTCTCTGAATTCGTTTATGTATGATTGGTTTATCTTGGCAAGTGTCTTCGAATTATCAGTTTGGTTTGGCCTACTAGATTGATCTTTCTTGCAATGGGATAAGTGCTTAGCTTTGGGTTCAATCTTGCGATGCTCGACCCAGTGAAAGAAAGGGAACCGACACATATTGTATTGTTGCCATCGAGGATAAAATGATGGGGTTTATATCATATTGCATGAGTTTATCCCTCTACATCATGTCATCTTACTTAAAGCATTACTCTATTCTCATGAACTTAATACTCTAGATGCATGCTGGATAGCGGTCGATGTGTGGAGTAATAATAGTAGATGCAGAATCATTTCGGTCTACTTGTCACGGACGTGATCCCTATGTACATGATCATACCTAGATATTCTCATAACTATGCTCAATTCTATCAATTGCTCGACAGTAATTTGTTTACCCACCGTAATACTTATGCTCTTGAGAGAAGCCACTAGTGAAACCTATGGCCCCCGGGTCTATCTTCTATCATATTAATCTTCCAATACTTAGCTATTTCTATTGACGCTCATTTTACTTTGCATCTTTATTTCTCTTTATCATAAAAATACCAAAAATATTATCTTATCATATCTATCAGATCTCACTCTCGTAAGTGACCGTGAAGGGATTGACAACCCCTTTATCGTGTTGGTTGCGAGGTTCTTATTTGTTTGTGTAGGTGTGTGGGACTCGAGCGTGATCTCCTACTAGATTGATACCTTGGTTATCAAAAACTAAGGGAAATACTTACGCTACTTTACTGCATCACCCTTTCCTCTTCAAGGAAAAACCAACACAGTGCTCAAGAGGTAGCAAGCTGTTGCTCACCGTCAAGCGCGTTGGTGCTCCCGGCAACATTCTCACTGGCGGCTTTAGGAAGCTCTGTCGGAAAATATTTGCTAGTGTTCAAATTTTTTCTCTTTTTAGCTTGCGTTGATGGAGTAACTAATGGTTGATTCGAATGGAGTACAAAAGTTTCTAGTTCCACACATAGCTTTTGGGCAGCACACTTTGACAAGTGATCAGCAATGTTGTTCTCCACACAGGGGATATGATCTGTTTGCAACTCGTCAAAGTGTCCCTCCAATTTCCTCACTTCTTCCACATATGATTCCATCAACAGGCTCTGATAATATTTATTTACTTGCTTCACAACAAGTTGCGAATCTCCACGAATGATCAAATTTTTCATTCCCAACTCTACTGCAATTCTGACACCAGTAAGGCGCCCCTCATACTCTGCGGTGTTGTTGATTGCTTTCTCCCAGGGAAGGTACATTTGAACCACGTACTTGAGGTGTTCTCCAGTGGGTGTGACAAGCAGCACTGAAGCACCGGCGCCTTGTGATAGAGGCAAACGTGTCTTGTCTTTTGATGAGATGGTGGCTATCGTTTTGGAGGAACTCGACTTTGACGATCCAACTACGAACGTGCGAGGACGTCGCGCCTTAGCAATCGCTAAACCAACTCCGAGAGGTTATTGACCATGCTGGGGCACGATCAACCTGACCACGAAGGTCTGTTTCCTATAGGCAAACGAAGAACAAGCAAGAAACTAAGATTGCAAACTGGATACTAAGAATATAAGAGGAAAGCTTTATTGATCAAAGGTGGGGTTCTGTGATGCCTTTGTCCAGTCGTTGAACATGAACGAAGTATGCCAAGTTGCAGCTATGGCGAACTTTAATCTAAACAAAACCCAATGTCTAAACAACGCCCTAAGGTCTGTATATATGGAGGAAGAGGGGGAATTTCGTGGCCCTTGGAGGAGGGGTCCGAAACCAACCCTAACTCTTGTTTGCCCACACATACAGACTCTAAAAACAGCCTATACTTAAGAATTTCGAAAATACATGGGCCTGGCGCAATAATAAGGTGACGCATCACCTAGAATAGCCTCTGGACGAAATTTATGAAGTGGGATCTTGCATATTTCATCCAAGGCTTCATGCACTCCTTATGGTGGATTCAAAGTCCTGAAATCATCACTTGTAACTCTGTTCTTGATCCCCTTGCGCATGCCATCATCTCCATGCTTGATCTTGCTCCAGTGTTCATACATCTTATCCATGCCAGGCCCTTCATTTTTAAGCGAAACAAATGTATCCAATTTAGGCAGCATCATATTCTCATGAACATTAAATTCATTACCAAGAAATGAAAGTACTTGATAATTTAATTGGCGTGCGCGAGCTCTAGTAATTGGTCCAATATGTATAGCAGCAGGTGCTGTGGGTGTAACAGTGGTATTGATGTCCTCATCATCCTCCCCTTCTTGAAATGAAGTCGTCCTCGACGGAAGCTCATCTTCCTCACCCAAATAAGGCTTCAAATCTGCAATGTTAAAAGTGGGACTAACCCCAAAATCTGTAGGTAGCTCAAGTTCATATGCATTATCATTTATTTTCTCTAACACCTTAAAAGGACCATCAACACGTGGCGTTAGCTTTGATTTGTACAAATTAGGAAATCTATCCTTACGCAAATGTAACCATACAAGATCTCCAGGTGCAAACGCAACATGTTTTCTACCCTTATCTTCAGCAAGTTTATATTTAGTATTCATACGCTCAATGTTTTACTTAGTTAACTCATGCATTTTTAAAACCAATTCAGCATGTTCTTTAGCATCAAAATTAACCTTCTCCGAAGATGGAAGAGGCAACACATCTATAGGTGCACGAGGTAGGAAACTATACACAATTTCAAAAGGGCACATCTTAGTTGTAGAATGCAATGAACGATTATAAGCAAATTCAATATGATGCAAGCATTCTTCCCACATTTTCTTATTATTCTTCAAAACAGCCCTAAGCCTAGTAGACAATGTTCTCGACAACTTCAGTTTGTCCATCAGTTTGGGGGTGACAAGTAGTACTAAAAAGCAGTTTAGTCCCCAACTTAGCCCATAAACATCTCCAAAAGTGCCTAAGAAATTTAGTATCACGATGAAACAATAATATTTGGCACACCATGCAAGCGAATAATTTCATGAAAGAACAAATCAGCAACATTAATAGCATCATCGCTTTTATGACATGTTATAAACTGTACCATTTTCGAAAATCTATCCATGACAACAAATATGCTATCCCTCCCCTTCTTTGTTCGAGGTAAACCTAAGACGAAGTCCATAGATATATCCTCCTAAGGAACACTAGGTACAGGCAAAGGCATATATAAACCATGAGGATTGAGTCGTGACTTAGCTTTTTGACATGTAGTGCGGCGAGTAACAAAACGCTCAACATCCTGTCTCATCTTTGGCCAAAAGAAATGTGTAGCAAGTATATCCTCCATCTTCTTAACGCCAAACTGTCCCATTAATCCTCCTCCATGTGCCTCCTGCAACAACAAAAGATGAACGGAGCTAGCTGGAATGCATAGCTTGTTAGCACGAAACACAAATCCATCGTTAAGAATGAACTTGTTCCAAGTTGGCCCATCCTTACAATTCTGCAATACATCTTTAAAATCAGCATCATGCACACATTGATCTTTGATGGTCTCCAAACCAAATATTTTAAAGTCAAGTTGTGAAAGCATAGTATAACGACGAGACAATGCATCAGCAATACATTTTCTTTACCCTTCTTGTGTTTAATGACATAAGGGAAAGTCTCAATGAATTCAACCCATTTAGCATGTCTACGATTCAGTTTTGCTTGACTTTTAATGTGTTTCAAAGATTCATGATTAGAATGTATTACAAATTCCTTGGGCCATAAATAATGTTGCCATGTTTCTAAGGTCCAAACAAGAGCATATAATTCTTTATCATAAGTAGAATAGTTCAGACTTGGCCCACACAATTTTCCAGAAAAGTATGCAATAGGTTTGCCATCTTGTAATAACACACCTCCTAATCCAATTCCACTAGCATCACATTCAAGCTCAAAAGTCTTATTAAAATCAGGAAGTTGGAGTAAAGGAGCATGTGTCAACTTATCTTTCAATACCGTGAAGGCTTCTTCCTGTGCGGTACCCCAAACAAAAGGCACATCCTTCTTTGTAAGCTCGTTGAGAGGTGCAGCAATGGTGCTGAAATCTCTCGCAAAATGCCTATAGAAACCAGCGAGGCCAAGGAAACTCCTCACTTGTGTGACCATTTTGGGCTGCGGCCAACTGTCAATAGCTTCAATCTTGGCTTTATCAACTTCAATTCCCTGTGGAGTAACAACATAGCCAAGAAAAGATACTCGGTCGGTGCAAAAGGTGCACTTTCCAAGGTTACCAAACAAACATGCATCACGTAGAGCAATAAAAATAGCATGTAAATGTTCCAAATGTTCCTCCAAAGATCTGCTATAAATCATTATATCATCAAAATAGACTACCACAAATCGTCCAATGAAAGCACTTAAAACTTCGTTCATTAACCTCATGAAAGTACTAGGTGCATTAGTTAACCCAAAAGGCATGACAAACCACTCATATAAAACAAACTTAGTTTTAAATGCAGTTTTCCATTCATCTCCCAATTTCATACGAATTTGATGGTATCCACTATGCAAATCAACTTTGGAGAATATTGTAGAGCCACTCAATTCATCAAGCATATCATCTAGCCTAGGAATAGGATGACGATAACAAATAGTAATATTAATAATGCCTCTACAATAAACACACATACGCGATGTACCTTCCTTTTTCGACACTAGAATAATAGGAACAACACAAGGACTAAGGGATTCGCGAATATAACCTTTGTCGAGCAACTCCTGGACTTGACGCATAATCTCCTTCATCTCCTCTGGATTGGTACAGTATGGTGCACGGTTGGGTAGCAAAGCACCGGGAATTAAGTCAATCTGATGCTCAATCCCTCGAATAGGTGGTAATCCCAGTGGCACATCTTGTGGAAAGACGACAGCGAACTCCTGCAAAATGTTAGTAAGAACAGGAGGCAAAGAGGAAGGCACGTCCTCAAATGAAAATAATGCCTTCTTTGCACACAAAAGCATGGCAAACAGATTTGCTGAAATCTAGATCATCAATATCATATTCGGTGGCAAGTAAACATGCACTTTTCAATTTAATTTCAGAAGTAACATGAGATGGTTTATTATTGGGCTTCATGTGTTGCTCAATTTTTTTTGACACAGTCTGATTTTCACTCTTGTTTTTCTCCTCTTTTCCTTTATTAGCTCTATTAATATTATCTTTCAAAATGGATTTAGGAGTCATAGGAAGCAAAGTAATATGGCTATCCTTATGAACAAGAGTATACTAATTATTTCTACCATGGTGTACAATTTTTTTATCAAATTGCCATGGTCTATCAAGTAATAAGGAACATGATTGCATGGGTACCACATCACAATCAACATAATCAGCATATGTAGAGATACTAAAATGCACATGAACAGTACGTGTTACCTTAACCTTGTCGCTGATGTTGAACCATTGGATGTAGTAAGGATGTGGATGTGGTCTTGTGGTGAGAGATAGCTTCTCCACCATCTTCATGCTAGCCAAGTTGTTGCAGCTCCCTCCATCTATGATGACGCGTACAGAACATTCCTTCACAACTCCCTTTGTATGGAACAAATTATGCCTCTAATTTTGCTCAGCTTGTGTGACCTGCACACTCAAAACACATTGAGCAACTAAACATTCATACCTGTCAGCGTCTTGAGGAGACATGTATTGCATCTCATGATCAGAATCATCTCCACCGTGTTCTTCACGTGTAATAAGAGCCAAAGTCTCCTCATCATAGTCACTAGCGGACTCATACCTGCCATCCTCAATAGCAATCATCACACGCCGAGATTTGCATTCTCTCGCCAAATGTCATATTCCCTTACGACGACGACAAATAATATCACTTGTGTGCCCTGTTGATGCCATGGAAGAAGAAGAGCTCTGTACAGGCCCGACAGGTGTGCTCTTGGTAGATGGGCGTGGTTGTGCCTACTTCCTTGTATCACGGCTGGAGGTAACAACTGATGGAGGTGTTGGTGCAATAGAATGTGTGGAAGTAGAGGATGCACGCGGTGTCCGTGATGAAGGTCGACCTGCAGAAAAGTTAGTCCGCGCCAATGCCTATCGATCCTGCACTTCACGTTCAGCTTTACTAGCAAGATGGAATAAACGAGTGATATTATTATACTCCTTATAATCTAGAATGGTCTGAACCTCTCTATTTAATCCACCCATAAAACGTGCAAGCATAGCTTCATTCTCCTCAACAATACCACATCTAATCATGCTAGTATGTAATTCCTGATAATATTCTTCTATAGATTTTTTTCCTTGTCTTAAGCGCTACAATTTTTGAAGTAATTCACGTTGATGATATGGTGGAACCCAACGAGTACGCATAGCAGTTTTCAAAGCACCCCAAGTAGCTGGAATAGGATATAATCTACAATGTTCAGACCACCAAACACATGCAAAACTAGTGAAAGCACAAATAGCAGCAGGAACACGTCTCTCCTCGGGATATTGTAAACATGTAAAACGTTGTTCAGTTTCTAACTCCCAAGTAAGATATATATCAGGAACATATCTACCCTCAAATGGTGGAATATTCAATTTTAGTTTAGGAAAAAGGTCATGATCTCGTACCTTAGGTGGTGGTGCAGCCCTACCATTACGATGGTATACCTGAGTACAACCTGGTGGTGGTGGTGCTGGTGGTTGCACGTAGTTCTGATTTTGATCAACCTCATCATCGTAATGGTCCTCCACCTCTTTAGTAGCAGTAGGAGCTACATAAGCATCAACAACGGCACCAAAATTTTATCCAGGGTCAATGGGAACGCGTTGTGCTCGTCCCACTTGATTTGGAAGGCGACGTTGTTGTTGTTGTTGTAGAGGTGCGACAGGTGCAGCCGACAGTGGTGGTGGAAAACGCGATAGCAATTTAGTAAACTTTTTATCGAGCTTTGTTTCGAAAGTCTTCTCCGTGGCCTCGTCAAATCTGTTTAGCACATCTTGGACCTGTCCACTCATCATTTGCTGAAACTTATCGTGAAGCTCCTTGTTCGTCAAGTTCTCCCTATCAATCTCGTCGGCTTGTGATCCTGCCATGGTTAGCAGCAATAGAACACACAAGAATATGATCCTACAGACTACTAACAAGTCGTGGTGGTGGGTGTCACAAATCCGTCAAGCAAATCTCAAATTCTTACCAATTCCTACCCAGCAGCAGGCGGTGATCGGCAACCGATATAGTCAAAATTCTCAAAGCTTGGATAGTGCGATTACCAGGGAGAGTCAAACGCACGGCGTAGATTTATGTGGAGCTAGGAAGGCTTATAATATGGTAGCAAAAAGAGTAGCAATAATCAATTCAGAGATGCATAGTTGAATAAACGCTCAACGACGGTACTGTGCTGGTCCTAGGCTAGACCGTGCTAGAGACGCGAGCCTAGAACACTAACAAAATCACGACGCTGCACATAAACAAGGGAAAAGCACACTCTGGAATTTTTTTTCGCTCCTCATTTTTTTGGCGCTCCTCTTTTTTATTGCGTTCCTCTTTTTTGTGAAAAAACACTATAATGGCGAGTGTCTCAAAACTCTTCCCAGGTCAAACTGACAGGATGGGCACGAAGTTTTTTTTTGACTTTTTTCGGAAATCAAGGAAGCGACGATGAAAAAGTGCGACAAAAAATCACTATGATGGCACGCGGCTCAAAAGACTCAGAAAAGCCTAAAAATAGGATAGGGAAAAAATATTTGGCCTAAAAACTGCATGGGGGTCTCCAGACTTTTTTTTCCGAAACCTACTCAGGCAAGGAAACATGAATCGGAAATTAGACGGATCTAAAAAAAACCTAATATGAAAGGAACTAGGATTGGTGGTGGATATATGGTGGTAGGATATGGCAGCGACGGTGGTATATGGATATAGATTGGTGGTGGTATATGGATACGGATTGGTGGTGGTATATGGATACGGATTGGTGGTGGTATATGGAGACGGATCTGTGGCAGATAAGCGGTGGTGGTAGATGACAGGCGCGATGATGATGGTGCGATGGCGGCGTGACAACTTATGACCAGAACTCGAAACTCTAAAAGACTAGACTCTAAGACCAGCAACTAGACACGACAATGCAACAGCAAATTCAACAAAGCAAAATACTGAAAAGACTATGCAAAGGCTCAGACTGCTTTGGATATGATGAACTAACCTTAATTTTTTTGGCTTTTTCGTGGACTGTAGGTATGAAGAACAGACTCGATCTAAACTACGAAAAACTGTAAAATCTCACCGAGCAACCTAGAAATCCGATACCACTTGATAGAGGCAAAGGTGTCTCGTCTTTCGATGAGATGGTGGCTATCGTTTTGGAGGAAGTTGACTTTGACGATCCGACTACGAACGTGCGAGGACGTCGCGCCTTAGCAATCGCTAAACCAACTCCGAGAGGTTATTGACCACGTCGGAGCACGATCAACCTGACCACGAAGGTCTGTTTCCTGCAGGAAAACGAAGAACAAGCAAGATACTAAGATTGCAATCTGGATATTGTGAATATAAGAGGAAAGCTTTATTGATCAAAGGTCTGGTTCTGTGACGCCTTTGTCTGGTCGTTGAACACAAACAAAGTACGTAAAGTTGTAGCTATGGCGAACTTTAACCTAAACAAAACCCAATGTCTAAATGACGCCCTAAACATGGCCCTTGGAGGAGGGGTCTGAAACCAACCCTAACTCTTGTTTCCCCACATATACAGACTCTATAAACAGCCTATACTTAAGTATTTCGAAAATACATGGGCCTGGCCCAATAATAAGGTGACGCAGCACCTAGAATAGCCTCTAGATAAAATTTATGAAGTGGCATCTTGTATATTTCGTCCAAGGCTTCATGCACTCCTTATGGTGGCTTCAAAGTCCAGAGATCATCATTTGTAACTCCGTTCTTGATCCCCTTGCGCATGCCATCATCTCTATGCTTGGTCTTGCTCCAGTGTTCATCCATCTTATCCATGCTAGGCCCTTCATTTGTAAACAAAATAAATGTATCCAATTTAGGCAGCATCATATTCTCATGAACATTAGAATCATTACCAAGAAACGGAAGTACCTGATAATTTAATTGGCGTGTGCGAGCTCTAGTAATTGGTCCAGTATGTATAGCAGCAGGGGCTGTGGGTGTAACAATGGTATTAATGTCCTCATCACCTTGTGATACGTCCATTTTGCATCATGTTTTCTTACTGTTATTTATAATGTTTTTATCCATAATAATGCCTTTTGGGGTAATTCTAATGCCTTTTCTCTCCTAATTTGCACCAAACACACCAAGAGGGAGAATTCCGGCAGCTGGAAATCTGGACCTAGAAAAGCTACATCACGTCACCTATTCTGCACAACTCCAAATGAGCTGAAACTTCACGGAGATTTTTTATGGATTATTTGAGAAATACTGGAGCCAATGAACACAAGAGGGGGGCCACCAGGTGGGCACAACCCACAAGGGCGCGCCAGGGCCCCCAAGCGCGTCCTGGTGGGTTGTGGCCTCCTAGGCCCACCTTCGGTGCCCATCTTCTAGTATATAAGTCATTTTGACCTAGAAAAAATAAGAGGAGGACTTTTCGGACGAAGCGCCGCCGCCTCGAGGCGGAACTTGGGAAAGAGCACTTTTGCCCTCCGGTGGAGCAATTTCGCCAGGGGAACTTCCCTCCCGGAGGGAGAAATCATCGTCATCAACATCACCAACAACTCTCCCATCTTGGGGAGGTCAATCTCCATCAACATCTTCAACAGCTCCATCTCCTCTCAAACCCTAGTTCATCTCTTGTGTTCAATCTTGTTACTGGAAATATAGATTGGTACTTGTGGGTGACTAGTAGTGTTGATTACATCTTGTAGTTGATTACTATATGGTTTATTTGGTGGAAGATTATATGTTCAGATTCATTATGCTATTTAATACTCCTCTGATCATGAACATGTTTATCATTTGTGAGTATTTACTTTTGTTCTTGAGGTCACGGGAGAAATCATGTTGCAAGTAATCATGTGAACTTGATATGTGTTTTTATTTTGATAGTATGTATGTTGATATTCCTTTAGTGGTGTCATGTGAACGTCGACTACATGACACTTCAACGTACTTGGGCCTAAGGGAATGCATTGTGGAGTAGAAATTAGATGGTGGGTTGTGAGAGTGACAGAAGCTTAAACCCCAGTTTATGCGCTATTTCGTAAGGGACCGATTGGATCCAAAAGTTTAATGCTATGGTTAGAATTTATTCTTAATACTTTTCTCGTAGTTGCGGATGCTTGTGGGAGGGTTAATCATAAGTAGGAGGTTTGTTCAAGTAAGAACAACACCTAAGCACCGGTCCACCCACATATCAAATTATCAAAGTAGTGAACACAAATCAAACCAACATGATGAAAGTGACAAGATGAAATTCCCGTGTACCCTCAAGAACGCATTGCTTATCATAAGAGACCATTTTGGCCTGTCCTTTGTGATGTAGGGTGGAACCCTATTCGGCCGATCTTTCACGAAAGGAGCGGATTCCGCGAAGAACACGAAGAACACGAGGGGAAACACGAGAGAATCATTCGAACCAACAAGAACGATCACACATATGCTAGATCCAAGTACACATAGAGATCACATGATCCAAAGTCAACAAAGGATGATACAAGGGGTAACTGGTTCTTCTCCATGAGGAGGTCTTCATGGTCTTCTCCACGAGGAGGTCTTGAATCCAACGTGGATCTTCTCCGAAGGGGGGCCGCGGGCTCTCTCTCAAGGAGTAGATCCGTATGGATGAGCAAGGCTCTATCTCAAATGAGCTAAACCAATGCTAACCCTAACTAGGATGAGGAGGAAGTCTATTTATAGTCTTAGTGCAAATGGGGGCAAAGTGAAGGGGTCCGTGGGCCTTAGCCCGCAACTAGACACAGCCAGGGGTCGGACCTCCGGAGGCTCGGGACGGTCCGGACGTCCATATATCTTCGGACTTCCATAGGTTTGGTTTTGTCGTCATGGCGTCGGTCGTCTGGTCTTCCTCGGATTTCCGCTGTTTCCACTCGGGTGGTGTGGTGACGGTTGTCCCGAGAGGCTCGGTCGTCCGGGGCCTGGGAGGTGTTAGTCGTCCGGACCCGGTCGGACGTCCGGCAGCTGTAGCCTTCGATGGCCTAGATTCCTTGGGCCGTTGTGGCCTTCAAGGGCCGGACGTCCGGGCTGGGCCGGTCGTCCGGTGGCTATAGCTTCCGTGGCAGCTCTTCTTATTGTCCTTCGCACTCGGTGTCCTTATTGTCTTGTTTGTTGGATGTAAATTTTCCGTGGCTTTCCTCCAAGTACATGAGCACACATAGTGTTTCCATATGAGGTAGTAGCCATGTCTCATGTGCAGAAGGTGGTAGTTCGGATAGGAGCGAGTTCACCTTATCTTCGATAGCCTTCGCTCGGGCTCTTGTCATTGGTCCACGTGGTGTCGTGGGAGACGTAGGTAGGTCCATGGGGATGACCTTGGGATGCTCCGCATCATATCCCCTCCCTTGGGAAAGATCTGTCCCGGATCGAATTCTTCATCACCATGGTAGGGCGAGAGATCCTTGACATTGAAGACGTCGCTCAAGTTGTACTTGTCGCGCGGGAGGTCGATCTTGTAAGCATTGTTGTCGTAGCGTGCAAGCACCTTGAAGGGTCCATCCGCTCGTGGTAGAAATTTGGACTTTGCGTTCGTTGGGGAAGCGGTCCTTGCGAAGGTGTAGCCACACAAGACCTCTAGTGTTGAATACCATGGGGTGCTTGTTGATGTTGAGCTTGGTCGCAAGTCGTTGTACTTGGCCCGCGATGGTGTTCCTTGTATCTTCATGCACCTTCTTGAGATAGTTCACACATGCACTTGCATCCATATTGACGTGCTCTTGTAGCTGTAGAGGAAGAATGTCCAATGGCGACAATGGGTTGAAACCGTAGACAACCTCGAAGGGGGATGTCGGTGTACAAAAAGAGGGGTACACTTTTTGTACCCCTATAACTATGCACGGGCAGTCTGAGCCACCGGCACCACCACACCGAGCAAGGCAAGGGAGGTGAGCCAAGGTAAGGCCGAAGCTCAGGAGAAGCAGAACGACGCCAAGACCAAGACCACAAAGAGCAAAGGGGAGGAAGCGGACCCCCCCCCCCTGGCAAGATCCTTGCTGGGAGGTGGTTTTAGCAAACCCGGCAAGACCCTTGCCATGGCAGCTCGCCCCACAACTACAGAGTGAGTCACCCTTGAGTCCACAGCCCCCATGGGGCAAGGATTCGGGAGACATCCCCGTGGTGGCATGCAGATCTTTGTGAAGACATTCAAGATCAGATACACCCTTTAGAAGATGATGATCCTTGGCGGGATCCCAGCCAAGGAGGACCACAAGGCCCCCAGCAAGAGCCTTGCCGGGTATGAAAGCAGGCGCCACGGCAAGACCCTTGCCGGTGCCCCGGCAAGGCCCTTGCCAAGAACACCCATAGGGCCACCATCAGGCCCACACCAGTCAAACCTCCACCGTCGTTCGCATGCAGATGCCGACCCAACCAGCTGGGCACGCACCTGCGTGGCGGCATGCGGATCTTCGTCGAGACCCACCACTACGCCACCTTAGCTGCCTGCCTGCCTACATGGCACTGTGGGCGCCGCTAGCCAGGGCGCGTGTCCACGTGAGAGGGAGCGGCGACGGACGAGACAGGGCTCTCCCCCGTCCCCGATAAAGCAAGGACACCTAGGCAAGACGCATTAAATGCGCCTTGTCATGTAATGCATGTTGGGGAACGTAGTAATTTCAAAAAATTTCCTACGCACACGCAAGATCATGGTGATGCATAGCAACGAGAGGGGAGAGTGTTGTCTACGTACCCTCGTAGACCGAAGCGGAAGCGTTGACGCAACGTAGAGGAAGTAGTCGTACGTCTTCCCGGTCCAACCGATCCAAGCACCGTTACTCCGGCACCTCCAAGTTCTTGGCACACGTTCAGCTCGATGACGCTCCCCGGGCTCCGATCCAGCAAAGCTTCGGGGAGGAGTTCCGTCAGCACGACGGCGTGGTGACGATCTTGATGTTCAACCGTCGCAAGGCTTCGCCTAAGCACCGCTACAATATGACCAAGGTGGAATATGGTGGAGGGGGCCACCGCACACGGCTAAGGAACGATCACGAAGATCAACTTGTGTGTTCTAGGGTGCCCCCTGCCCCCGTATATAAAGGAGCCAAGGGGAGGGGGTGGCCGGCCAAGGAGGGTGCGCTAAGGGGGAGTCCTACTCCCACCGGGAGTAGGACTCCCTTCTTTCCTAGTTGGAGAAGGAGAAGTGGGAAAGAGGAGGAAGAGGGAAAGGAAAGGGGGGGCGCCGCCCCCCTCTCCTTGTCCTATTCGGACTAGGGAGGGGAGGGGCGCGCGGCCACCTCTTGCCTCCTTTCCTCTTCTCCCTTAGGGCCCATGTAGGCCCAATAATCCCCGGGGGGGGGGGGTTCCGGTAACCCCCCGGTACTCCGGTAAAATCCCGATTTCACCCGGAACGATTCCAATATCCAAATATAGGCTTCCAATATATCGATCTTTATGTCTCGACCATTTCGAGACTCCTCGTCATGTCCATGATCACATCTGGGACTCTGAACAACCTTCGGTACATCAAAATACATAAACTCACAATGAAATTGTCATCATAACGTTAAGCGTGCGGACCCTACGGTTCGAGAACAATGTAGACATGACCGAGACACGTCTCTGGTCAATAACCAATAGCGGAACCTGGATGCTCATATTGGTTCCTACATATTCTACGAAGATCTTTATCGGTCAGACCGCATAACAACATACGTTGTTCCCTTTGTCATCGGTATGTTACTTGCCCGAGATTTGATCGTCGGTATCTCAATACCTAGTTCAATCTCGTTACCGGCAAGTCTCTTTACTCGTTCCATAATACATCATCTCACAACTAACTCATTAGTTGCAATGCTTGCAAGGCTTATGTGATGTGCATTACCGAGAGGGCCCAGAGATACCTATTTGACAATCGGAGTGACAAATCCTAATCTCGAAATACGCCAACCCAACATGTACCTTTGGAGACACCTGTAGAGCACCTTTATAATCACCGAGTTACGTTGTGATGTTTGGTAGCACACAAAGTGTTCCTCCAGGAAACGGGAGTTGCATAATCTCATAGTCATAGTAACATGTATAACTCATGAATAAAGCAATAGCAACATACTAAACGATCGGGTGCTAAGCTAATGGAATGGGTCATGTCAATCAGATCATTCACCTAATGATGTGATCCCGTTAATCAAATAAAAACTCTTTGTCCATGGTTAGGAAACATAACCATCTTTGATTAACGAGCTAGTCAAGTAGAGGCATACTAGTGACACTCTGTTTGTCTATGTATTCACACATGTATTATGTTTCTGGTTAATACAATTCTAGCATGAATAATAAACATTTATCATGATATAAGGAAATAAATAATAACTTTATTATTGCCTCTAGGGCATATTTCCTTGAGTTTCCCACTTGCACTAGAGTCAATAATCTAGATTAGACAGTAATGATTCTAACACCCATGGAGCCTTGGTGCTGATCATGTTTTGCTCGTGGAAGAGGCTTAGTCAACGGGTCTGCTACATTCAGATCTGCATGTATCTTGCAAATCTCTATGTCTCCCACCTGGACTAGATCCCGGATGGAATTGAAGCGTCTCTTGATGTGCTTGGTTCTCTTGTGAAATCTGGATTCCTTTGCCAAGGCAATTGCACCAGTATTGTCACAAAAGATTTTCATTGGACCCGATGCACTAGGTATGACACCTAGATCGGATATGAACTCCTTCATCCAGACTCCTTCATTTGCTGCTTCCAAAGCAGCTATGTATTCCGCTTCACACGTAGATCCTGCCACGACGCTTTGTTTAGAACTGCACCAACTGATAGCTCCGCCGTTTAATGTAAACATGTATCCGGTTTGCTATTTAGAATCGTCCGGATCAGTGTCAAAGCTTGCATCAACGTAACCATTTACGATGAGCTCTTTGTCACCTCCATAAACGAGAAACATATCCTTAGTCCTTTTCAGGTATTTTAGGATGTTCTTGACCGATGTACAGTGATCCACTCCTAGATTACTTTGGTACCTCCCTGCTAGACTTATAGCAAGGCACACATCAGGTCTGGTACACAGCATTGCATACATAATAGAGCCTATGGCTGAAGCATAGGGAACATCTTTCATTTTCTCTCTATCTTCTGCAGTGGTTGGGCATTGAGTCTTACTCAACTTCACACCTTGTAACACAGGCAAGAACCCTTTCTTTGCTTGATCCATTTTGAACTTCTTCAAAACTTTGTCAAGGTATATGCTTTGTGAAAGTCCAATTAAGCGTCTTGATTTATCTCTATAGATCTTAATGCCTAATATGTAAGCAGCTTCACCGAGGTCTATCATTGAAAAACTCTTATTCAAGTATCCCTTTATGATATCCAGAAATTCTATATCATTTCCAATTAGTAATATGTCATCCACATATAATATCAGAAATGCTACAGAGCTCCCACTCACTTTCTTGTAAATACAGGCTTCTCCAAAAGTCTGTATAAAACCAAATACTTTGATCACACTATCAAAGCGTTTATTCCAACTCCGAGAGGCTTGCACCAGTCCATAAATGGATCGCTGGAGCTTGCACACTTTGTTAGCTCCCTTTGGATCGACAAAACCTTCTGGTTGCATCATATACAACTCTTCTTCCAGAAATCCATTCAGGAATGCAGTTTTGACATCCATTTGCCAAATTTCATAATCATAAAATGCGGCAATTGCTAACATGATTCAGACAGACTTAAGCATCGCTACGGGTGAGAAGGTCTCATCGTAGTCAATCCCTTGAACTTGTCGAAAACCTTTTGCAACAAGTGGAGCTTTGTAGACAGTAACATTACCGTCAGTGTCAGTCTTCTTCTTGAAGATCCATTTATTCTCAATTGCTTGCCGATCATCGGGCAAGTCAACCAAAGTCCACACTTTCTTCTCATACATGGATCCCATCTCAGATTTCATGGCTTCAAGCCATTTCGCGGAATCTGGGCTCACCATCGCTTCTTCATAGTTCGTAGGTTCATCATGATCTAGTAGCATGACTTCCAGAACAGGATTACCGTACCACTCTGGTGCGGATCTTACTCTATTTGATCTATGAGGTTCAGTAGCAACTTGATATGAAGTTCTATGATCATCATCATTAACTTCCTCACTAATTGGTTTAGGTGTCACAGAAACCGGTTTCTGTGATGTACTACTTTCCAATAAGGGAGCAGGTACAGTTACCTCATCAAGTTCTACTTTCCTCCCACTCACTTCTTTTGAGAGAAACTCCTTCTCTAGAAAGGATCCATTTTTAGCAACGAATGTCTTGCCTTCGGGTCTGTGATAGAAGGTGTACCCAAGAGTCTCCTTTGGGTATCCTATGAAGACACATTTCTCCGATTTGGGTTCGAGCTTATCAGGTTGAAGCTTTTTCACATAAGCATCACAACCCCAAACTTTAAGAAACGACAACTTTGGTTTCTTGCCAAACCATAGTTCATAAGGCATCGTCTCAACGGATTTTGATGGTGCCCTATTTAACGTGAATGCGGCCGTCTCTAAAGCATAACCCCAAAACGGTAGCGGTAAATCTGTAAGAGACATCATAGATTGCACCATATCAAGTAAAGTACGATTACGACGTTCGGACACACCATTACGTTGTGGTGTTCCGGGTGGCGTGAGCTGCGAAACTATTCCGCATTGTTTCAAATGTAGACCAAACTCCTAACTCAAATATTCTCCTCCACGATCAGATCGTAGAAACTTTATTTTCTTGTTACGATGATTTTCAACTTCACTCTGAAATTCTTTGAACTTTTCAAATGTTTCAGACTTATGCTTCGTTAAGTAGATATACCCATATCTGCTTAAATCATCTGTGAAGGTGAGAAAATAACGATATCCGACACTAGCCTCAACATTCATCGGACCACATACATCTATATGTATGATTTCCAACAAATCTGTTGCTCTCTCCATAGTACCGGAGAACGGCGTTTTAGTCATCTTGCCCATGAGGCACGGTTCGCAAGTACCAAGTGATTCATAATCAAGTGGTTCCAAAATTCCATCAGTATGGAGTTTCTTCATGCGCTTTACACCGATATGACCTAAACGGCAGTGCCACAAATAAGTTGCACTATCATTATCAACTCTGCATCTTTTGGCTTCAACATTATGAATATGTGTATCGCTACTATCGAGATTCATCAAAATTAGACCACTCTTCAAGGGTGCATGACCATAAAAGATATTACTCATATAAATAGAACAACCATTAATCTCTGATTTAAATGAATAACCGTCTCGCATCAAACAAGATCCAGATATAATGTTCATGCTCAACGCTGGCACCAAATAACAATTATTTAGGTCTAATACTAATCCCGAAGGTAGATGTAGAGGTAGCGTGCCGACCGCGATCACATCGACTTTGGAACCATTTCCCACGCGCATCGTCACCTCGTCCTTTGCCAGTGTTTGCTTAATCCGTAGTCCCTGTTTCGAGTTGCAAATATTAGCAACAGAACCAGTATCAAATACCCAGGTGCTACTGCGAGCTCTAGTAAGGTACACATCAATAACATGTATATCACATATACCTTTGTTCACCTTGCCATCCTTCTTATCCGCCAAATACTTGGGGCAGTTCCGCTTCCAGTGACCAGTCTGCTTGCAGTAGAAGCACTCAGTTTCAGGCTTAGGTCCAGACTTGGGTTTCTTCTCCTGAGCAGCAACTTGCTTGCTGTTCTTCTTGAAGTTCCCCTTCTTCTTCCCTTTGCCCTTTTTCTTGAAACTAGTGGTCTTGTTGACCATCAACACTTGATGCTCCTTCTTGATTTCTACCTCCGCAGCCTTTAGCATTGCGAAGAGCTCGGGAATTGTCTTATCCATCCCTTGCATATTATAGTTCATCACGAAGCTCTTGTAGCTTGGTGGAAGTGATTGGAGAATTCTGTCAATGACGCTATCATCCGGAAGATTAACTCCAAGTTGAATCAAGTGATTACAATACCCAGACATCTTGAGTATATGCTCACTGACAGAACTATTCTCCTCCATCTTGCAGCTATAGAATTTATTGGAGACTTCATATCTCTCAATCCGGGCATTCTGCTGGAATATTAACTTCAACTCCTGGAACATCTCATATGCCCCATGATGTTCAAAACATCGTTGAAGTCCCGGTTCTAAGCCGTAAAGCATGGCACATTGAACTATCGAGTAGTCATCAGCTTTGCTCTGCCAGACGTTCTTAACATCGTCAGTTTCATCAGCAGCAGGCCTGGCACCCAGCAGTCCTTCCAGGACGTAACTCTTCTGTGCAGCAATGAGGATAATCCTCAAGTTACGGAGCCAGTCCGTGTAATTGCTACCATCATCTTTCAACTTTGCTTTCTCATGGAACGCATTAAAATTCAACGGAACAACAGCACGGGCCATCTATCTACAATCAACATAAACAAGAAAGATACTATCAGGGACTAAGTTCATGATAAATTTAAGTTCAATTAATCATATTACTTAAGAACTCCCACTTAGATAGACATCCCTCTAATCATCTAAGTGATCACGTGATCCAAATCAACTAAACCATAACCGATCATCACGTGAAATGGAGTAGTTTTCAATGGTGAACATCGCTATGTTGATCATATCTACTATATGATTCACGCTCGACCTTTCGGTCTCAGTGTTCCGAGGCCATATCTGCATATGCTAGGCTCGTCAAGTTTAACCCGAGTATTCTGCGTGTGCAAAACTGGCTTGCACCCGTTGTAGATGGACGTAGAGCTTATCACACCCGATCATCACGTGGTGTCTGGGCACAACGAACTTTGGCAACGGTGCATACTCAGGGAGAACACTTTTTATCTTGAAATTTAGTGAGAGATCATCTTATAATGCTACCGTCAATCAAAGCAAGATAAGATGCATAAAAGATAAACATCACATGCAATCAATATAAGTGATATGATATGGCCATCATCATCTTGTGCTTGTGATCTCCATCTCCGAAGCACCATCATGATCACCATCGTCACCGGCGCGACACCTTGATCTCCATCGTAGCATCATTGTCATCTCGCCAATCTTATGCTTCTACGACTATCGCTACCGCTTAGTGATAAAGTAAAGCATTACAGGGCGATTGCATTGCATACAATAAAGCGACAACCATATGGCTCGTGCCAGTTGCCGATAACATGGTTACAAAACATGATCATCTCATACAATAAAATTTAGCATCATGCCTTGACCATATCACATCACAACATGCCCTGCAAAAACAAGTTAGACGTCCTCTACTTTGTTTGTTGCAAGTTTTACGTGGCTGCTACGGGCTTAAGCAAGAACCAATCTTACCTACGCATAAAAAACCACAACGATAGATTGTCAAGTTGGTGTTGTTTTAACCTTCGCAAGGACTGGGAGTAGCCACACTCGGTTCAACTAAAGTTGGAGAAACTGACACCTGCCAGCCACCTGTGTGCAAAGCACGGCGGTAGAAACAGTCTCATGTAAGCATACGTGTAATGTCGGTCCGGGCCGCTTCATCCAACAATACCGCCGAACCAAAGTATGACATGCTGGTAAGCAGTATGACTTATATCGCCCACAACTCACTTGTGTTCTACTCGTGCATATAACATCAAACCATAAAACCTAGGCTCGGATACCACTGTTGGGGAACGTAGTAATTTCAAAAAATTTCCTACGCACACGCAAGATCATGGTGATGCATAGCAACGAGAGGGGAGAGTGTACGTACCCTCGTAGACCGAAGCGGAAGCGTTGATGCAACGTAGAGGAAGTAGTCGTACGTCTTCCCGGTCCAACCGATCCAAGCACCGTTACTCCGGCGCCTCCGAGTTCTTGGCACACGTTCAGCTCGATGACGCTCCCCGGGCTTTGCCTAAGCACCACTACAATATGACCGAGGTGGAATATGGTGGAGGGGGGCACCGCACACGGCTAAGGAACGATCACGCAGATCAACTTGTGTGTTCTAGGGTGCCCCCTGCCCTCGTATATAAAGGAGCCAAGGGGAGGGGGCGGCCAGCCAAGGAGGGCGCGCCAAGGGGGAGTCCTACTCCCACCGGGAGTAGGACTCCCTTCTTTCCTAGTTGGAGAAGGAGAAGTGGGAAAGAGGAGGAAGAGGGAAAGGAAAGGGGGGGCGCCGCCCCCCTCTCCTTGTCCTATTCAGACTGGGGAGGGGAGGGGCGCGCGGCCACCTCTTGCCTCCTTTCCTCTTCTCCCTTAGGGCCCATGTAGGCCCAATAACCCCTGGGGGGGTTCCGGTAACCCCCCGGTACTCCGGTAAAATCCCGATTTCACCCGAAACGATTCCGATATCAAAATATAGGCTTCCAATATATCGATCTTTATGTCTCGACCATTTCGAGACTCCTCGTCATGTCCATGATCACATGCGGGACTCCGAACAACCTTCGGTACATCAAAATACATAAACTCACAATGAAACTATCATCATAACGTTAAGCGTGCGGACCTTACGGTTCTAGAACAATGTAGACATGACCGAGACACGTCTCCGGTCAATAACCAATAGCGGAACATGGATGCTCATATTGGTTCCTACATATTCTACGAAGATCTTTATCGGTCAGACCGCATAACAACATACGTTGTTCCCTTTGTCATCGGTATGTTACTTGCCCGAGATTCGATCGTCGGTATCTCAATACCTAGTTCAATCTCGTTACCGGCAAGTCTCTTTACTCGTTCCGTAATACACCATCTCACAACTAACTCATTAGTTGCAATGCTTTCAAGGCTTATGTGATGTGCATTACCGAGAGGGCCTAGAGATACCTCTCCGACAATCGGAGTGACAAATCATAATCTCGAAATACGCCAACCCAACATGTACCTTTGGAGACACCTGTAGAGCACCTTTATAATCACCCAGTTACGTTGTGACGTTTGGTAGCACACAAAGTGTTCCTCCGGCAAACGAGAGTTGCATAATCTCATAGTCATAGGAACATGTATAAGTCATGAAGAAAGTAGTAGCAACATACTAAACGATCGGGTGCTAAGCTAATGGAATGGGTCATGTCAATCAGATCATTCACCTAATGATGTGATCCCGTTAGTCAAATAACAACTCTTTGTCCATGGTTAGGAAACATAACCATCTTTGATTAACGAGCTAGTCAAGTAGAGGCATACTAGTGACACTCTGTTTGTCTATGTATTCACACATGTATTATGTTTCCGGTTAATACAATTCTAGCATGAATAATAAAAATTTATCATGATATAAGGAAATAAATAATAACTTTATTATTGCCTCCAGGGCATATTTCCTTCAATGCAAGGGATAACCTCACATCACTGTTTCCTTTCCACCTCCTGTGTGCCACTGTGGCAACCCCTTTCCTATAAAAGGAGGCCCGAGGCGACCAGGAGGGGGATTCAGCTTTTTGGAGCTCCTCACGCCCCATAGCTAGCTCAAGAACATAGATATACAATCCACCAAAGCAGGAGTAGGGTTTTACACATCCCCGCGGCCCAAACCTGGATAAACGAACCGTGTGCTATCTGTTTGATCCGCTCTTCTCACGACCCCGCGCCCCGCAACCATAGTAGGGATTCTTGTGATCCCATAGGTGTCGTTCCCACCGACATCTTTGGCGCGCCAGGTAGGGGGCGCAATTGTGAGAATCGGCTTTAGCAGTTAGTTCGAAGCTTCTTCATCGTCATGGCGCCCAAGAAGAAGACGACGGTGGCGGTTGGCCCGTCGAAAGCCGGACATCCCGTCCCGACGTGGGCGAGCAGCGGACTGGTCGCAGAAAGGACCCGGGGCGCCATTCGCGAACACCAACACCGTCCCAGCAGCCGGAGTTTGGGAGGCGGCGATGTTCGTGCGCCTAGTAACGGGCCGCACGCCGCCAAATCCAAAGATGAAGCCAGGCCCTCCGCGGGTGGCGCGGGGTCTTCCAAGATCGCTACCGCCCCGCCCAAAGGCGATGCGAGGGCCTCCAAGACTCCCACACCGGCGCCGATGGCGCGCTCCTCTCAAGCGGCGCGCGACGAACGGCGCAATCACGCCGAAGACCCTGGGCGTCGCCGCGGGAAGAGCCCCGAGCGCCACTCCCGGGAGGTAGAAGACCTGCCCGCTCGCCGAGGCGCTGGTGAAGATGGCATGTGACCGCGGGGTCATGATGGAGCTCCTTCTGACATGGTCAGAAGTCGAAGCGCGTCACGATCCGTGCAGGTTTCGCTACCACCAATGCAAGCAGAAGCCCTGGCGCGCGCGCAGTTGCTCCTCGATTTTCCTCCCACTACGAGGGAACTCGACGAATGGAGAGCCACTATCCGAAGCCTTGTTGTGGTGGCCAACAAAGACGAACCGAGTCCGGTGGAGCCCCTGGGTCGACGCTCCGACGGAGTCCCACGCACCAGTGGCAGGAAAGGCGGCGGTGCCGCGACCACATTACACTCGCCTCCTCCTCGCCCGGTACCGCGAACGGCAGCCCGTCGCGACGTTGCAGGCGATGAAATCTCCATAGCGTCGTCCGACCCGCGGACCCACTGTGACCAGCTCCAAGTCCTTCGGGAACAAGAACATGAAGACGCTCGAACCACTATCGAGCGCAGGCGCGGACGCGCCACCAGTCAGACAGGCGAGCAGGGCCTGCTGCGAACCACCCGGCACCGGAGAGCCCTGGAGGCCTACCTTACGAGGTAGGCTGTCCGGCTTTTACCCGTGAGCTGCGGCAGTTCCAGTGGCCCACTCACCGCACCTTCAAACCTGACGTGGGCGAAAAGTACAGCGGCAAGACCCACCCGTCCGAGTTCCTCAGCATCTACACCATTGCGATGCAAGCTGCCGGAGCCCACGACGATAAGGTGCTTGCGAATTACTTTCCGTTGGCTCTTAAACCCAACGCCATGTCATGGTTGATGCACTTGCCGGTAGACTCTATTTCCTCCTGGTCAGATTTGTGCCATGAGTTTGTGGGCGCCTTTACTGGAGGCCACCAAGCCCATGGCCAAGCGAGCGACCTGCACGTCATTCCCCAGAAGGGAGGCGAGAGTCTCCACAAGTATATATAGAGGTTCAGCCGGATGCAGTACAATATCCCTGATGTTCACCCTGCCGCCATCATCAGCGCGTTCCATCAGAACGTGCATAACCGCAAGATGCGCGAAGAGCTAGCAATGAACAAGGTGAAAGATGTAGCAAAACTCTATGTTCTTGCTGACAGATGTGCCCGGGCTGAAGAGGGAAGGAAATACCCCGGCGAAGACGCCGGCGTGGAAACCGACTCCTCAGATGAAGATACTGCCGCCCCGGTGAAGAAGGGCCGGCGCCGCAACAGGAAGCGCAAAGGTAAAGCCGTTCTTGCCATCAAGGGATCTGATGACACCGGCTCCACCAAGAAAACCAAGGCAGATGACCCCGGCATGGAAATTGCCGGATGTGTCGCCTGCCGGGCATTGGCGGTTGCCGAGAAGCCAGGAAACTCCGACAAGCGATACTGCAAGATCCATCGCACCAAAAGCCATGCTCTCCAAGTCTGCCGACAGGTTCAGCTCCTCGCTGAGAAGCAGAGGGCTGAATATGAGAGGCGGGACAGGGAGAAGGCCCAAGAAGGTGCTAAGGGGTCCGGCAAGAAGCGTGACGGCCAGGCGGGCCGTCACGGCAAGGATAAACAACAGGAGAGGCCCGCCCGGGGCCGTGACAAAAAGCCAGAAGACGACAATCACGAAGAGGACGACGAATCCGGCAACCAAGAGTTTCAGAAAGCTACAGAGGCCATGTGCGTCGACGGCGGCGCCTCGCTGCATACTTCTCACTGCCAGCTTAAATAGTGGGCGTGAGAGATTACAGTGGCAGAGCCGTCGTTTGATGCCCAAAGGCCGTTGAAGTGGTCCAGCACACCTATCATTTTTTACACTGAGGATCACCCTGATCGCACTACTGCGGTCGGGTGCTTGCCATTGTTGGTTTCACCAACAATACGCAACCTCAAGGTGACAAAGATGCTAGTCGATGGCGGGGCCGGTCTGAACTTGATCTCGCCTGCCGTGATGGAGAAACTGCAGATTCCTGATGGAGACCTCGAAGAGACAAGCACGTTTCAGGGGGTCAACCCAGGAAGAAGCCAACCTAAGGGAAAGGTCACGCTGCCCGTGACTTTTGGAAGCGATCTGAACTATAGGACGGAGAGGATCGTGTTTGATGTTGCCAAGATCCCCTTGCCCTACAACGGGATCCTTGGCCGCCCAACGCTGGCCAAGTTCTTGGCGGCGTCACACTACGCCTACAACACCCTGAAGATGCTAGGACCTGTGATGATCATCACCATCCCCTCCGATAAGAAAGATGCGCTGATTTGCGCTGACCAACTATACCAGCAAGCAGTTGCAGCAGCTGCCGCCACTAGGGCACTTGCTCCTGCCGCTGGGACCCCGGGAGGGAAGAAGAAGAAGAAGACCAGTGAGACCTCGGACACCCACTCCAGCAAGCACACCTCTTCGGAGTGTAGCGCTCCCATCGAGGACGTGCCAGAGAGCTCCACCGGCGGAAACAAGAAGCCCAGGGCCATACCGCCGGGAACCAAGAAGGTTTCTGTCAATGAGGACGGCATGGGAGGGCCTTTCACCATAAGCTCCACCCTTGACGACAAATAGGAAGATGCGCTCGTCACCTTCCTACGGGCAAATGTTGATGTGTTTGCATGGCAAGCTTCCGACATCCCCGGCGTTCCCAGGGAGGTGATTGAGAACCACCTTGCTGTCTGTCCTCATGCGCGGCCCATCAAGCAGAAGGTCAGAAAGCAAGCTTTGGAATGACAAGAGTTCATCACAGAGGAGATCCGGAAACTGGAAGCAGCGGGTTTGGTAAGAGGAGTGCTCCATCCAACATGGTTGGCCAATCCGGTCGTAGTGCGCAAGGCTAATGGGAAGTGGAGGCTGTGTATTGATTACACATATATAAATAAGGCTTGTCCTAAGGACCCCTTCCCGTTGCCGCGCATCGACCAGATTGTTGACTCCACAGCTGGGTGTGATTTGTTTTCATTCCTCGATGCCTACTCCGGCTACCACCAGATCTTCATGACAAGAGAAGACGAAGAGAAAACAACATTGATCACCCCATGTGGTACGTATTGTTTCATGCGGATGCCTTTCGGGTTGAAGAGTGCTGGTTCGACGTTTGCAAGGGCGGTCTAGATTGGTTTTGAACCCTAGCTCCATAGAAATATGGAAGCTTATATGGATGACATAGTGGTCAAAACCAAGGACAGGGCAACCCTCATACTGGATTTGCAAGAAACATTTGCAAACCTGCGCAAGATCAATATCAAGCTGAACCCTGAGAAGTGCGTCTTTGGCGTCCCGTCCGGCAAGCTTCTCGGGTTCTTTGTGTCACAGCGTGGGATAGAGGCCAATCCGGACAAGATCAAAGCTATAGAGCAGATTGAACCACCCAAGCGAATCAAGGATGTGCGTCGGCTTGCTGGTTGCATCGCCGCCATGGGCAGATTCATTTCCAAGTCTGCCGAGCGCGCCCTTCCCTTTTTCAAGATCTTGAAAAAGGCGGGCCCGATGGAGTGGACGCCAGAAGCCGAAGAAGCATTGCAAGATTTGAAGAAGTACCTCTCCTCCGCGCCAATACTAGTTGCGCCTAGGCCACAGGAGCAATTGCTGCTATACCTGGCGGCAACGAACCAGGTGGTCAGCGCCGCACTAGTGGCGTAGAGAGAGGTTGACGATGAGGTAATGGCAGCGTCAGAGCCCGACACCACCAATGCAGAGACAACACAGTTAGTTGAAGTGCCGCCGAAGAAGAAAATGATGCAGCACCCGGTCTACTTTGTTAGTTCCCTCCTGCAGAGAGCTAGATCAAGGTACTCCGGCGTGCAGAAACTGCTCTTCGGCATTCTTATGGCCTCGAGGAAGCTGCGTCACTACTTCCAGGCACACGAGATCACTGTCGTCACTCACCTCCCTCTGCAACGGATATTGCACAATCCAGATGCAACGGGAAGAATTGTGGAATGGGCACTGGAGCTGTCCAGCTTTGGCCTCAAGTTTGAAAGTACTTCGACGATCCAGAGCCGAGTCCTGGCGGCGTTCATTGCAGAATGGACCGCAACGCCTGACGAAGAAGCCCAAGAGACTGCTCTCCCCGGCAAGGAGATGCACTTCCCCAGGGAGGTGTCAACAAACAATACGGAAGAGTATGAAGGGCTGCTCGCCGGTCTTAGGATCACGGTGGACCTCAGAATGAAGAAGCTCATCGTCAGGGGTGACTCGCAGCTCGTCGCCAAGCAAGTAAACAAGGACTACCAGAGCCCGGTGATGAAGGCCTACGTCGATGAAATGAGAAAGCTGGAAGAGCGTTTCGACGGTATACAGGATGAATACGTTCCCTGAGTGGAGAACGATATCGCCGATTACCTGTCAAAACGCGCTGCCCTCAAGCTACCTGTGGAACCAGGTACCTTTGTGCTCCAGCTAACTCAGCCATCCGTTGATCCATCAACAGAGCTGAACAAGAGAAGGAAATCAGGACCCGGCAAGTACTTTCCCGCCGAGCTCCCCGTAGCCGCCGACAAGGATGTTGCCGGGGACACTGAGCCCGCCACGGGACGGCTAGCTCCGGCGGAGCGTCAAGCTCTTGCCATCGAGATAGCCACTCCTATAGCGGAGGAAATGCCTTTAGTCCTCGCCGTCGAGCCCCAGGCTCCAGCATGGGCACATCATACCGTCCGATTCCTCCAAACAGGGGAACTTCCTGAAGAGCAGGAAGAAGCGGAAAAAGTAGCCCATCGCTCTACCATGTACCAGTTCGTTGATGACGTCCTGTACAGAAAGAGGCCGAACAGCGTGAAATTGAAGTGTATCCCTCGGGAGGAAGGACTGGAGCTGTTGGCGGAGATACACGGAGGCATATGTGGATCCCACATTGGGTCAAGGGCCCTTGCCGTCAAGGCATTTCGGCAAGGTTTCTTCTGGCCCACAGCCCTCCAGGATGCGACGACACTAGTCACCAGGCGTGAAGCATGTCAGTTCCATTCAAAGAAGCTTCATCAGCCAGATCAAGCCCTTCAAACCATTCCTCTCTCCTGGCCCTTCTCGGTCTGGGGGCTCGACATACTAGGCCCTTTCCCCAGCGCTGTAGGGGGCTTTGAGTACTTGTACGTTGCAATCGACAAGTTCACAAAGTGGCCGGAAGTGGAGGCAGTGAGGAAGGTCACAACTCAGTCAGCCGTCAAGTTCTTCAAAGGACTAGTGTGCCATTTTGGTGTACCCAGTAGGGTCATCACCGACAATGGCACACAGTTCACAAGACACACCTTCATGCAATATATCCAAGACCTCGGCAGCAAAGTCTGTTTCGCTTCCGTTGCTCACCCACGAAGCAATAGTCAAACTGAGACGGCAAACACTAAAGTATTGAGATGCTTAAGGACCAAGACCTTTGATAGGCTGCACAAGAGTGGAAGGCACTGGAATGATGAGTTGCCGACGGTTCTTTGGTCGATCAGGACGACGCCAAATCGAGCCACCGGCCAGACACCCTTTGCCCTGCTATACGGGGCAGAAGCAGTTCTCCCCACTGAACTCATATACGGGTCACCTCGAGTGCTCGCTTATGATGAGCTTGAGCAAGAGCTACTGCAGCAAGATGACACAATGCTCCTTGAGGAAGATCGTCTTCGGGCGGCTGTGAGAGCATCACGCTACTAGCAAGCCTTGCGCCGCTACCATAGCCGCAAGGTTCATGCCCGAAGCCTTGAGGAAGGCGACCTTGTCCTTCGGCGCGTTCAATCGGCCAAGAATTCCAACAAGTTGACGCCAAAGTAGGAAGGCCCTTATCGGGTAATACGAGTCACCAGGCCCGGCGCAGTCCGCCTGGAGACCAAAGATGCCGTTCAAGTGAGTAACTCCTGGAACATTGAGCATCTTCGCAAGTTCCCGTGTGGCGCGGCTTGCCGAGCCCCCCGGCAAGCCACCTTTTGTACAAGCATTGCCGATGATGCATGTAACCCTTTGTACAAAGCCAGGCGCAGACCCTGAGCACAAATAAATGAAGCGCTGGCGCCCTAAGTTATAGCATGCATGCTAGGTCGAGTCTCATCCTTGGTTAGGATTGATAGTGCTTAGCGGCGACTAACCCCTAGCTTAGAGGTCGAGTGTGCGTATCTTTGTCTTTCTTTTGTCTTCTTTGGTTCACAGGACACACAGATATCTGTGCCGAACCACTTGGGGAGGAAAAGAAGATGAACAGACTAGCATCTAGCCCCTGGCAAGACAGCATTGCCGGGGGCTGCAAGAGCAAAGATTCACCCACGGCGAACTAGAGTTGCCGGGGGCTGCATCTTCAGATAAGTTCTTCATCCCTTATCATGCATTCCATTATGGACTGATGTATGTGAAACCTCGTTTTCCCCTAAGCTACTGTGCTCCCATAACTCAAGGCCCTAGGGCTCGTTCCTGGGGCCAAGTTTGGTCGTAGTTGCGGCAGCGAAAGGATGAAACAAGGAGCCAGAACCCGCCTCATCCATGCCTCCGCCAAACGCGTGAGGAAGGTCGAGCGAAGTGGGAAGACGGCAAGGCTTGTTGCCGGGCAAGGAAATGTTTATCTTCAAGATATCAAGGATTTACTCCTTGTCGTGGGTACTACCCACAGACAAATGACCTGGCAAGCATCCCTTTTTCATTAAAAACATTCCACTCAGGTACAGTCCATAGGGAATGAAAAACATGAATGATGGGATTACAAGTTTTAAATTCAGCTAAGGCCCGAAGGCTTACAAACTAAAAAGAGATAAGGTGCCCGTAATCCCTTTCTTGTCCCTCTCCTCAGGAGGCAGGTCAAGGAGGCGAAAAGGGCAAAAGGGGCGCCTAGGCGAGCTACGGGTGGCAGAAGACACCAAGAGAACATCTCGGTGGCCGTCCGAAGGCTGGATGGTAATGGCGGCGCCGGAAGCAGAGCTCGAAGACGAGGCGGCAGGACGTCAGCACGCGTCAAAGGCGTCGGTGCCCGCGTACTCCGACTTGACGGCCTTGCCGCCCGCCCTCTTCCTCTTCCGCAGCCTCCCAACGCCAGCCGCCCAAGGAGACGACCCCGGGAAGTTCAGGGAGCCGGCGATGCGGATGATGGGGTCGCCGGAGCCGCACGAAGCGGCACCCGAGACCTAATCGGACCGGTCATCCTGCCGCCTACTACGCTCGTCATCACTGCCGCTGTCCTCCTCGTCACTCCCGCCCGAGGAGGAGTCTTCACTATCAGAAGAGCTCTCCACGCAGCACCTTGCACGGGTCCCAAAGCACCCGAAGACCTTGATGGAGAGAGGGCCACCCTCCATTAGCTTAAAATGGAGAGTGAGCCCCTCCGTCAAGCGATGGATATGGGCAAACGTCTTCCATCCCCGATGGAGATACATCACGTGAGGGGCAGGGAAATCGACGCGAGCCCACGTGCCACTGATCGCACCTCATGTGCAGCCACAACGACTCCGGCGGATCCAGCTGCATCTCCCGCGCGAATGGAGTCGGGAGATGAAGGCGACAGCGAGGCGGCCGGCGTAGCCTGACGAAGAACTCGCAAGGGTCATCCCCAACATGGCCCTCCACGGGGGGAAGAACTGCTGGCGGAGGCGAGGCCGGCGCGCTGCCCCGTCCTCCTCTTCCCCGAACTGCTGGCGGGTGCAGGAGAAGGAGGGACGCGTTGTCGAGCGGCGACCCTCGCCGCCACCGTTGAAGGACCAGGATTCCCTCTCTCCATGATGGATGGAAGGGGGGAGAAGAAGCTGAAGAAAGGAGAAGATGAAGGAATGCGGGACGCCATCCCCCCTCCCGCTCTTTATAAAGGAACGGGGTGGGGGCTCGGCCGCCCCGCTCAGCCAATCAAGACGCGGAAGGCGCAGGGAACTGGGACCGACCCGCCGCCCCAGCCCGCGGCGGCGCGGTTTCCCGCCTCCAGCGTTCACCACCCTAAATGCATGAGAGCCACGTGGCGGGCGTGCAGGACCGAGGCGACGGGTAAGGCGACCTCTCCCCACCCCGTGATCGTGGGGAGTGGACGCCTTGAAGACCACACCTCGGCCTCGTTCAGTAAATGTGTCGCACCTCCACACCTCCCTCCGTTTATGGGGAAGGCGCAAACCGCCCCCTTTACTACGACGTGACGCATGCATGCAGAGCTCAGCCCCACAAATGCCGCCCATGTCACACACGCCTCCCCACGCTGCGCCACGCATGGAAAGCATGGGAAGCACAGCGCGTGAAGAGACTTAACGTGGTAAAAACCACCCCGCCTTCCCGTGCACCGTTTTTGGGCCTAGCCCAACGACGCGATTGCGCTTATGTGTGGCCCAGGCCCGGGGGCTCCTGTCGGTGTACAAAAAGAGGGGTACGCTTTTTGTACCCCTATAACTGTGCACGGGCAGTGTGAGCCACCGGCACCACCACACTGAGCAAGGCAAGGGAGGTGAGCCAAGGTAAGGCCGAAGCTCAGGAGAAGCAGAACGACGCCAAGACCAAGACCACAAAGAGCGAAGGGGACGAAGCGGACCCCCCCCCCCCCCGGCAAGATCCTTGCCGGGAGGCGGTTTTAGCAAACCCGACAAGACCCTTGCCGTGGCAGCTCGCCCCACACCTACGGAGTGAGTCACCCTTGAGTCCACTGCCCCCATGGGGCAAGGATTCGGGAGACATCCCCGTGGTGGCATGCAGATCTTTGTGAAGACATTCAAGATCAGATACACCCTTTCGAAGATGATGATCCTTGGCGGGATCCCAGCCAAGAAGGACCACAAGGCCCCCGACAAGAGCCTTGCCGGGGATGACAGCAGGCGCCACGGCAAGACCCTTGCTGGGGCCCCGGCAAGGCCCTTGCCAAGAACACCCATATGGCCACCATCAGGCCCACGCCAGTCAAACCTCCACCGCCGTTCGCATGCAGCTGCAGACCCAACCAGCTGGGCAGGCACCTGCGTGGCGGCATGCGGATCTTCGTGGAGACCCACCACTGTGCCACCTCAGCTGTCTGCCCGCCTACATGGCACCGCTGGTGACCAGGAGGGGGATTCGGCTTTTTGGAGCTCCTCAAGCCCCATAGCTAGCTCAAGAACATAGATATACAATCCACAAAGCAGGAGTAGGGTTTTACGCATCCCCGCGGCCCGAACCTGGATAAACAAACCGTGTGCTATCTGTTTGATTCGCTCTTCTCACGACCCCACGCCCTGCAACTGTAGTAGGGATTCTTGTGATCCCATAAGTGTCGTTCCCACCGATAGGGGACTTGCCGGTAGTCGAGTGTCTTGCTCGGTTGTAGGCGTACTCGGTGATTGGAAGACACTCCTCCCACTCCTTAATGTTCTTCTTGATTAGCACGCAAAGGAGAGTGAAGAGTGTGTGGTTGGTCACCTCCATTTGGCCGTCGGTTTGTGGATGGTAAGTCGTGGAGAAGAGTAGCTTGATTCTGAGCTTGGTGCATAGGGTCTTCCAAAAGTAACTCAAGAACTTGATGTCGCGGTCTGAGACAATCGTCTTTGGTACTCCATGTAGGTGTAGGATTTCCCTACAAAAGAGATTGGCAACATGTGAAGCATCATCTATATTGTTGCAAGGAATGAAACGAGCCATTTTGGAGAATCAGTCCACAACAACAAACACAGAATCATTTCCATTTCTAGTTCTAGGAAAACCAAGCACAAAATCCATGCTAATATATTCCCATGGTTGGAGCGGTATTGGAAGGGGCATATAGAGACCATGGGATTGAGCTTTAGACTTAGCTTTGCGACATGTAGAGCATCGCTTGGTGAAGTGGTTGACATCGCTGAACATCTTGGAGAGCGTAGCAAATGTCTTGTCGTGTCCAAAGTGTCCCATTAGTCCTCCTCCATGAGATTCCTGCAAAAGCAACAAACGAAGAGAAGACTCGGGGATGCAAAGTTTGTTAGCTCTCATAAGAAAACCATTTCTGATGTAATAACGATCCCAAGAGGTATGCGTCAAACACTTGGCATAAGGAATAGCAAAAGTAGGATCATGCGCATACAAGTATTTTATGTGGTCAAAACCAATGACATCCAATTCAAGTTGAGTAACGAACATGCATATGTGGGAAAGCACATCCGCCACAACATTTTCCTTTCCTTTGATATACTTGATGATATAAGGAAAAGACTCAATAAACTCACTCCACTTAGCATGACGCTTGTTCAACTTAGTTTGACCCTTAAGGTACTTAAGTGTTTCATGGTCGGTGTGGATGACAAACTCATGAGGACGAAGGTAATGTTCCCATTCACGCAAAACACAGACTAAAGCATATAGCTCCTTGTCATAGCTGGGGTAATTGAGTTGCACTCCAAAGAGGTTCTCACTAAAGTAAGCTATGGGGCGCTTCTCTTGAGTTAAGACACATCCTATGCCATTACCACTAGCATCGTAATGAATCTCAAAAGGTTTGTCAAAGTTGGGTAAAGCAAGCATGGTAGCATGAGTAAAAAATTCTTAAGCTCATTGAATGCGGTATCTTGGTATGGTCCCCAAACAAAGGGTGCATTCTTCTTGCTCAAAGCATGCAAAGGTGAAGCAATGGTGCCAAAGTCCTTGACAAATCTATCGTAGAAACCGGCTAAACCTAGGAAGCTACACACTTTTTGCAGGTTGGTTGGGTGTGGCCAAGTTTTAATAGCATTGATCTTAGAGTCATCAACATGAACACCCTTAGACGACACAACAAAACACAAGAAAATGATCTTATCAACGCCCAAAACGCATGTTCCATGTCAGCATAGAGACGCTCTTTTCGAAGAGTTTGCAAAACGGTTCGAACATGGGTGACATGATCTTAGAGAGATTTGCTAAAAACAAGGATATCGTCAAAATATACCACAACAAACTCACCAATGTAAGGGCCAAACACATAATGCATAAGACGCATGAACGTACCCGGTGCTTCCGATAAACCCATAGGCATGACTAACCACTCATATAAACCAAACTTTGTTTTGAAAGCGGTCTTACATTCATCACCCTCTTGTATGCGAATTTGATAGTAACCACTTTGAATATCAATTTTGGAAAAAATAGTGGTACCGCTAAGTTCATCAAGCATATCATCAAGGCGTGGAATGGGGTACCTATAACGAATGGTGATAGCATTGATAGGTCTACAACCAGAACACATGCGAAAGCTACCGTCTCTTTTTGGCACAAGAATGACCGGTACGGCACAAGGCCTCAAACTTTCACGCACATGTCCATGGTCTATGAGATGTTTTACTTGCCTTTGTATTTATTTGGTTTCTTCGGGGTTGACGCGGTAGGGAGCCTTGTTTGGAAGTGGTGCTCCGGGGATGAGGTCGATGTGGTGCTCGATGCCTCATAAAGGAGGTAGGCCCGTAGGTAGCTCGTCGGGGAAAACATCTTGGAATTCCTGCAAAAGAGAAGATAATAGTAGAGGTAGATCGTGAGAGGTGTTAGCTTTTGGTGCCTCGTCCTTGCACAAAAGGACATAGTGTATGACACTAGATGGGTTCGCACACACTTCTCTTATCTCACTTTTGGTGGCAAATAGAACTAAGTTCGTCTTGTCACTCATCATGGAGGCATTCATTTTGGGCTTGTGGCGCTCACTCTCTGTTTGGTGGTTCGCTCTCTCACTATTTTATCCACGATGGGTGGCTTGCTTGTTGGCGGTCACTTGGCTTGGAGACATAGGGCGAAGTACGTACTCCTTTCCTTTCATCTTGAATATATAGTGATTCATTGGGACGTTGTGGGTGACACCTCTATCAAATTGCCATGGTCATCCAAGAATAAAGTGGCAAAGGGTCATTGGAACGACATCACACTCCAAAGTCTCTTTGTAAGCTCTGATTTTGAAGGAGACTTGCACTCTATGCTCGACTTGAATAGTGTCGGAGTCGCTTAGCCATTGAACTTTGTAGGGATGTGGGTTCTTTGTTTTTGGGAATTGGAGCTTGGAGCAAAGTTCTTCACTTGCTAAGTTATGGCAACTCCCTCCATCGATGATGACCTTGACGAACCTTCCATTGATGCCTGCCTTGGTATGGAATATGTGGCATCTTGGGTCTTCTTCTTGGTGATGTTGAAGAGTCAAGACCTTGGAGACAACGAGGGTGGGGCTTGAATCTTCGTCACAAAAGACTTGTTCTTCTTCATTATCATTCACTTGTTGGTGCATGGCCACTTGATCAAGTGCTTCCATTTCTCCTTCACTCATGGAGTCATATGTACCATTGTCATTGAGGATCATGGTTCGCTTGTTGGTACACTCAAAGGACTTGTGGCCTCGGCCTCCGCATGTGAAACATTTGAAGGAACTTGTCTTGATGGTCTCATCGGTTGGGGTAGATGATGATGAAGCTCTCGGCTTGAAGTTGTCGAAGCTTTCTTGTAACTCGACTTGTCGGCGTTGCCTATAGAAGTCTTGGTTGATGTAGAAGGTGTTGGAGTCGTTGAAGCTTGGGTGTTGAAGAAACAATAGGACTTGGATGAGAACTTGGCATACTTGAAGTCATCTTGCACTTGACGTTTCGCTTTGGTAGCTTGATGTACTAGCTCGATGATGTTCGAGTATGGTTGGAAGTCGGCGATCTTCTTGATAGGATGATTGAGTCCATTTAAGAAACGGGGCATAGTTTGCTCATCATCTTCCATGACATTAGCTCGTATCATGGAAATCTCCATTTCCTTGTAGTATTCTTCAACGCTCTTCCTTGCTTGAGGAGTTGGAGTTTCTTGAAGAGGTCATGGTTGTAGTAGGTTGGCACGAAGCGTGCTCTCATGACTTCCATCATTTGCGCCCAAGTAGTGATGGATGGTTCACCTCTTGCCCCTCGACGCTCAATGACTTGTTCCCACCAAATGAGGACATAGTATTGGAACTCAAGGGATGCCATCGCGATCTTCTTCTCTTCTTCATAGTTGTGCAAACGGAAGATTTTGCCGACCTTCAATGCCCATGAAGGTTAGTCCCAAGAATACTATAAAAGTGTAAAATAAATCCCATTAACATCCAAAATAGATAATATAATAGCATGGAACAATCAAAAATTATAGATACGTTGGAGGTGTATCCTAGACACGCTCGCTCTTCCTCTTCGTGTTGGCATTGTCATTGCCGTTCTCGTGCTTGCACAAAGGTAGCTTGGTTTTGACGATGTCGTTGTTCTTGAGAGTTGTTGTCGTGTAGATGGTTGAGGTTGGCTTGATGATCTTGGTGCGCGGCACGACGAAGAGTATTTGATGTTGGTGTACTTGAGCCAGAGATGGTGTAGTCGGAGTGTCGACTTGAGCGGCTCCGTCTTGAGGAGGACGAAGTGGAAGAAGAGCGGTTGAGCAACAAAGCACGAATCTCGTCCATTCTTGCATCGTTCTCTTGCTTGTGGTCGGTGAGCTTGTGGTCGAAGTAGTCTCTTGTGCGTTGCTCAGAAAGTCGCAAGTCGGTGGCGAGGTTGTCGATGCGTTCGCTCATTGCTTGTTGCTATTGATGCAAAACAGGTTGTGCACCAAAGAGGTGGCTCTTTGTGACGTAGCAGTTCTTGTCGTTGTCTTGCTCGATGAAGAGTGGGTTCGTAGAAGTACTTGGCCTATCCATCATTCCAAGAGAAATATGTGAGTGGGAGAAAGAGAAGAACATATACCAAATGTACCTTGACCGATGTTGAAGATGGATCAAAGATCACTCCAATGTGGAACAAGGAAATAACACAATTGGTACCAACTCTTGTCGGTTTCTCGCACCTACACAAGTAAAAGCTTATGGTGGAGCTCGGTTAGGATGGTGGCACAAAATTTGATGCAATTGTTAGTGAGCTTCAATAATGTTGGAAAAGATTCGCAAGTTTGCAATGCAACAAGTAGACCAAGCAAAATAAGGTACACGGAAACACACACACAAAGAGATAAGTGGGGTCATGCAACCAAGGATGAGCCAAAATATGGAATCCACGAAAATGCTCTTGTTGCAAAAACACTGGAGAGACGCTAGCACGATTGCACAATAGGCAGATACGAAGACTTGTGCACAACCTAGTAAGCAAAAATGCAACGACTTCTATCCCAAGTATGCTCTATGTATGGTGTTCCGATGATATGATACAAGATGATCTAGTATGACAATCTTAATGTTGTTTGATGCTATGGTTCTTGCTTAAAAGCACTTTGCTTATCTTTCCCTTTTGCTAAAAAGCTTGTTTGGCTCTTTGTTGTTTGAGCTCTTTTCTCATGCAATGCTTCACGAACCAAGATAGAAATTGTGTATGCGATGACAACTTTGTGACACAAGAGATGATACCAAGATATGCACCAATGATATGGTATGTATGCTATTGGAAGTATGATCACTAATGTGCACAAGTCACGTTGCCAGGAATACTCAAAGGCTAGTCTCGATGGGTAAGCTACGCAAAAAGTAAGACTATGAGGTTATCAATGCAATGGCAAGAATGATGTATTACGATACCAAGATGAGGTTACCGATTCTTGCTTACAGTATGGTGTCAAAATGGCAGTGGTTGTTGTCGATGATGAGTCTGTGGCAAAGATGAGCGGCGGTGATGTCGATGTCGAACCATACCTATATAGGCGAAACACAACAGGACATGGAAACCGCAACTAAAATTCTCAAAGCAAAATGTGGCAAAAAAATTGTGTCAGAGTGGGTAGCGGATTAGCGTAAGGTGGTTGTGGAAAGTGGTTGAGGTATGGGACAGCGTATGCGGAAGTGGGGCGGTGGCTGAAATTTTTGGGGGTGAAAAATTCAGTTTCGTCGGGGTTTTATGGATGTCTGGGAGGGGCCTAGTCGTCTAATCGAAGGACGTCCGTAAGCTGTCGGACTTCCGGTGCCTGTGTGCTTTTGGGCACGGGATGAACTGCTAGGGTTCGTCGTGGATGTGGTGAAAATGGTCAAATCCAGGCGATTTTGTGGATGAAAAAGGTGTAGACGAAGGGGGAAAGCTAGATCCACTCAAGGCAAAGAAAATCCACGGATCAAATCCAACAAAATTTCATCACACCAACAAATCACAAAAAAATTGGGGCTTTTTTTGTGGGGAATTTTCGAATTTGGGAAGGAACACAACAAAATCAAGCTAGAAAACACAACGGGGAGGCTCCGAAATCGTGATCAACATGGCTCATGATACCAGGATGATGTAGGGTGGAACCCTATTCGGCCGATATTTCACTAAAGGAGCGAATCCCACGAAGAACACAAGGGGAAACACGAGGGAATACACGAGGGGAAACACAAGAGAATCACTCAAACCAACAAGAACGATCACACATATGTTAGATCCAAGCACGCATAGAGATCACACGATCCAAAGTCAACAAGGGACGGTACAAGGGGTAACCGGTTATTCTCCGTGAGGATGTCTTGATGGTCTTCTCCGCGAGGAGGTCTTGAATCAAACGTGGATCTTCTCCGAACAGGGGCCGCGGTCTCTCTCAAGGAGTAGATCTATATGGATGAGCAAAGCTCTATCTCAAATGAGATAAACCAATGCTAACCCTAACTAGGATGAGGAGGAGGAGGTCTATTTATAGTCTTAGTGCAAATGGGGGCGAAGTGAAGGGGTGCATGGGCCTTAGCCCGCAATTGGACACAGCCAGGGGTCAGACGTCCGGTTGGCGTCGGACGTCTGGAGGCTCGGGACGGTCCGGACGTCCGTAGATCTTCGAACTTCCATAGGTTAGGTTCTGTCGCCATGGCGTCGGATGTCCGTAGGTGCCCGGTCATCCAGTCACCGGTCGTCCGGTCTTCCTCGGATTTCCACTGTTTTCGCTCGGGTGGTGTGGCGACGGTCATCCGGAGAGGCTCGGTCGTTCGGGACCTGGGAGGTGTTGGTCGTCCGGACCCGGTCAGATGTCCGGCCGCTGTAGCCTTCGGTGGCCTGGATTCCTTGGGCCGTTGGGGCCTTCAGGAGCCGGATGTCCGGGCTAGGCCGGTCGTCCGGTGGATGTAGCTTCCGTGGCAGATCTTCTTCTTGTCCTTCGCACTCAGTGTCCTTGCCGTCTTGTCCGTTGGATGTAAATGTTCCATGGCTTTCCACAAAGTACCTGAGCACACATAGTGTTTCCTTATGAGGTAGTAGCCATGTCTCATGTGCCAAAGGTGGTAGTTTGGGAAGGAGCGAGTTCACCTTATCTTTGATAGACTTCGCTCGGGCTCTTGTCATAGGACCACATGGTGTCGTGGGAGACGTATGTAGGTCCATGGAGATGACCTTAGGATGCTCCGCATCACTTTGCCTCAAAAGGATTGGGCTACCTTGCTGCACTTTTGTTACTATTATCATTATTTGCTCGTTACAAATTATCTTGCCATCAAACTACTCCTCTACTTACAATTTTAGCACTTGCAGACAATACCTTACCGGAAACTACTTGTCATTTCCTTCAGCTCCTCGTTGGGTTCGACATTCTTACTTATTGAAAAGAGCTACAATTTATCCCCTATACTTGTGGGTCATGAAGGCTATTTTCTGGCACCGTTGCCAGGGAGTGAAGCGCCTTTGGTAAGTGGAATTTGGTAAGGAAACATTTATATAGTGTGCTGAAATTTATTGCCACTCGTTACGATGGAAAACAATCCTTTGAGGAGTTTGTTCGGGATATCTTCACCTCGTCCGGAACCACAATTAGCAACCCCTCAACCTACTGCACCTACTGAAAATATTGAATATGAAATTCCTTCGGGTATGATAGAACAATTGCTAGCTAATCCTTATGCAGGAGATGGAACCGAACATCCTGATATACACTTGATATATGTGGAACAAATTTGTGGATTGTTTAAGCTTGCAGGTTACCCAGGGATGAAGTGATGAAAAAGGTTTTCCCTTTATCTTTGAAGGGAAAAGCATTGGCATGGTATAGGCTATGTGATGATATTGGATCATGGAATTGGAATCGTTTGAAATTGGAGTTCCACCAAAAATTTTATCCTATGCATTTAGTTCATCGTGATCGGAATTATATATATAATTTGTGGCCTCGTGAAGGAGAAAGTATCTCTCTAGCTTGGGAGAGGCTTAAGTCAATGTTATATTCATGCCCCAATCATGAGCTCTCAAGAGAAATTATTATCCAAAATTTTTATGCTCGGCTTTCTCGTAATGATCAAACCATGCTTGATACTTCTTGTGCTGGTTCATTTATGAAGAAGACTATTGAATTCCGGTGGGATCTTTTGGAAAGAATTAAATGCAACTCTGAAGATTGGGAACTCGACAAAGTTAAAGAGTCAGGTATTAAACTTAAGTATGATTGTGTTAAATCTTTTATGGATACCGATGCTTTTCAAAAGTTTAGCACTAAATATGGACCTGGCTCTGAGATAGTAGCCTCCTTTTGTGATTCATTTTCTACTCATGTTGAACTCCGTAAGGAGATGTGGTTTAAATATCACCCACCTATTAAAGAATAAATTAAAGAACCAGTACGAGTTAAAGAAGAAACTATACTTTATAATGTTGATCCAGTTGTTCCTTTTGCTTATATTGAGAAACCACCTTTCCTTGTTAGGATTAAGGAACATGCTAAAGCTTCAACTATGGTTAACAAAAGCTATATTAGAACACCCAAACCTGATGAACAAATTAAAGTTGAACCTAGTATTGCTATAGTTGAAGATCTCCTAGAAGAAGATATGAATGGGCATGTTATTTACTTCTGTGAAGAAGCTACTAGAATTGCTAAACCTGATAAAACAGATAAACATAGACCTGTTGTTGGCATGGCTGTTATTTCAGTTAAAATAGGAGATCACTGTTATCATGGTTTATGCGGCATGGGTGCTAGTGTGAGTGATATTCTTACAGTTTATATGAAGAAATCATGAAAGACATATCACCTGTTGAGATAGAAGAAATAGATGTTACTATTAAACTTGACAATAGAGACACCATATCAGCAATTGGGATTATTAGAGATGTTGAAGTCTTGTGTGGGAAAATTAAATACCCAACTGATTTTCTTGTTCTTGGTTCCCCACAACATGAGTTTTTTCCCATTATCTTTGGTAGGCCTTTCTTGAATACAGTTAATGCTAAGATAGATTGTAAGAAACAAACTGTTGGTGTTAGCTTTGGTGATGAGTCTCATGAGTATAATTTTTCCAAGTTTAGTAGAAATCATCATGAAAAAGAACTACCTAGTAAGAATGAATTAATTGGTCTTGCTTTTATTGCTGTTCCACCTGCTAATCCCTTAGAACAATATTTGCTAGACCATGAAAATGATTTACATATGCATGAAAGAAATGAAATAGATAAGCTTTTCTTTGAACAACATCCTCTGCTTAAACACAATTTGCCTATTGAAACTCTAGGAGGTCCTCCTCCACCTAAAGGTGATAATGTGTTTGAATTAAAATAATTACCAGACACTTTAAAATATGCTTATCTCGATGGAAAGAAGATATATTCTGTTATTATTAGTGCTAACCTTTCAGAACATGAAGAAGAAAGATTATTGAAAGTTCTAAGGAAGCACCAGGATACTATTGGATATACTCATGATGATTTAAAGAGCATTAGTCCCACTCTATGTCAGCACCAAATTAATATGTTAACCTGATGCTAAACCCATTGTTGATCACCAACGTCGGTTGAATCCAAAAATGAAGGAAGTGGTAAGAACGGAAATCTTAAAACTTCTCGAAGCAGGTATAATCTATCCTATAGCTGATAGTAGATGGGTAAGCCCTGTTCATTGTGTCCCTAAGAAAGGAGGTATTACTATTGTTCCTAATGATCAGAACGAACTTATTCCACAAAGAATTGTTACATGCTATAGAATGGTAATTCATTACAGAAAATTAAACAAAGCAACTAGAAAAGATCATTACCCTTTGCCTTCTATTGATCAAATGATTGAAAGGTTATCTAAGCACACACAATTTTGCTTCCTAGATGGATACTCTGGCTTTTCACAAGTACCTGTCTCTCAACTTGATAAAGAAAGGACTACTTATACTTGTCCCTTTGGAACTTATGCTTATAGACGTATGCCTTTTGGTTTATGTAATGCACCTGCTACCTTTCAAAGATATATGACTGCTATATTCTCAGACTTTTGTGAAAATATTGTTGAGGTTTTCATGGATAAATTTTCTGTTTATGGGAAGTCTTTTGGTGATTGTTTCAGCAATCTTGAGCGAGTTTGCAGAGATGTGAACAAACAAATTTTGTCTTGAACTGGGAGAAGTGCCACTTTATGGTTAATGAAGGCATTGTCTTGGGTCATAAAATTTCTGAAAGAGGTATTGAAGTGGACCAAGCTAAGGTTGATGCAGTTGAGAAAATGCCATGTCCTAAGGACATCAAAGGTATTTGTAGTTTCCTAGGTCATGCTAGTTTCTATAGGATATTTATCAAAGGCTTCTCTAAAATTTCTAGGCCTCTTACTAATATTTTGCAAAAGGAATTCCTTTTGTTTTTGATGATGATTGTTTATAAGACTTTCAAACACTTAAGAAAGCCTTAATATCTGCACCTATTGTTCAACCACCTGTGTCGGATTTTGGGTTCCGGCAGACCCGTAAGGTTCGAACCTTGGGGTGCACACGGAGATCTTTCCCCTATCGACTCGCGCTTCTATGGCTCACAAGAAACCTAGGCTAGAAAGAAGGACACACAAGGGACACGAGGTTTATACTGGTTTGGGCCACCGATGTGGTGTAATACCCTACTCCAGTGTGTGGTGTTGTGGATTGCCTCAGGGGCTGATGATGAACAATACAGGGGAAGAACGGCCTCGCGAGAGGTGTTCTTGAGCTAGTGCAGTGTGTTCTACTTGGTCTGGACCTTTCTCTCTTTCTTTCTCTTCTCTCTTTCTTTCTCTCTGGACCTCTCTCTTCTTCTTTATCCTCCTTGGACCTCTCCCTTCTTTTTTCTCCTCCTTGGACCTCTCCCTTCCCCCCTTTGCTTCTTTCAGGGGCTAGTCCTATTTATAGAGGCGTTGGTCCTCTTCCCAAAAAATGAGCGGGAAGGGCGCCAACAATTGGCAATTTTGAAGGGGAACATCTAGTACAAGTTATCCTGACCGAAGGTGGTCTTCGGCTGCCAAAAGCACTGGTGATGATGCCGTCTTGGGCTCCACGGTGACCTTCGTCCTGCCGCTCTATTGGTCTTGGTCTCGTTGCACCGGAATGGTAACCTTTGCCCGATGCCTTGGCATGTGCTTGCTCCCTTTGCACCGAAGGGGAAACAAGGACACTGCGCAGGCCGGCGCCCGCCTGGAGCCCGCCTAATCTCGATCGTCATGGCTTGCATCATGGGCTCCTCGCAAGGCACCCCTGCCTTGATCTCTCCGCCTCCTCGCGTGCCTGCCTGATGAGGCTGTTCCTGAGGAAGCCTCTTGTCGTCCGTGCTGCAAGGCTTGGCCCCTTGCGAGGGTCTTGATCTTGAGTTGATGAGGCTGGGCCGCACTGGGCCCCTACTCGAGCCACGCCGCAGGTAGGCAAGTCTGGGGACCCCCGTTCCCAGAACGCCGACAGTAGCCCCCGGGCCCAAGGCGCGCCCGAGCTTGGCTTAGCAGAGAAGCTAAGGGCATCTCCAACCACCCCCCAAGACACCCCCAAGAGGCCTTTTTTAGCGCCGGTGGTAAAAAATCGTTCCAGTCACGACCCCAACTTCTCATTTTTCGCCGGATTAACCCAAAATTTCAGCCAGCGACCGCAGGCGAAACCCAGCCCACCGGGAGTGACTTGGGGGCGGAGAGAGAAGACTTTACATGCAATTGGCCCACAGTCAGCCTCCCACCCCCTCTCTCCTGCCTTTTTCTCTAGGTCCCACCCCCACGTGTTCGCCTTCTCTCTCCCCACCACGCGCCTGCCTCCCCGCCTGCTCGCCGTGCTCACCCTGCGTGTCGTGGCCGCCCTCGACGGAGCTGAGTAGAGCTCGTGGCCAGGCGTGGACAGGGCGAGGGCGATGGACTCCGGGAAGGTCACGAGCAACTCCGAGGCCGGGAGGGGCGGAGCATCGCCGGCGAGTTCACGGCCGGGCAGAGCATGGCTGGGGCAGACCGATTACAGCAAGAGCTGGCGTGCTCTGGGTCACGTCCTGGCTTCCGAGCTGGTGCGGGGGCTCGCAGAGCTGGTGTGACCGAGAAGCTCGCCGCCCCGCTGCTGTGGCTTGGGCAGAAGTGGCCGGCAGCAGAGCGGGTCGCGGCCGGCGGGGCATGTCTGAGCTAGCGGGGCGCGTGAGGAGCAGGTGCGGGTGGCGGGGTGACCACGGCCAGGGCGCGTGCCGGTGCGGGCGGGGCGAGGGGCACTCGGTGCGGCGGCAGCAACCGGGCAGAGCAGCAGCGGAAAACGGCGAGCGAAGCCAGCGAGGGGCGGTGGTGCCGCTGTATGTGGCCATGATCCTCGCCTACGACTTCGTCAAGTGGTGGGACATCTTCACGCCGGACCAGTGCTCCGGGATCAACTGCTTTGTCGCGATCTTCGTCGTGCCACTGCTCTCCTTCCATCGCGCCATCGCCGTGCTGTTGCTCTCCATGCTCCAGCACCACGCCGCGCCCCAGCAACCTCACCAACACCAGCCGGACAGGCGCAGGGCACGCAGGAGCGGTCGAGGCCGGGCGTGCGCGGCTGGCCGCGCTCCTCCGCCCACGCCCTGGTGTCCACCTGCGCCCGCCAGAGCGCTGCGGCGTCCAACTGCGCCCGCGCGCTGCCCCTCCGTCGCCGCTGTTGTTGAGGTATGACGAGCCGAGGAAAAGCTCGGAGCCTCGGACGCTCCTGCTCGTCCACTCCGGTCCCTACCGGTCCACCGCGCGCTGCCCCCGCCCCCGCCCGGCTCTCGTCTCCGCAGCGCGCCTCCCTCGCTGTGCCACCCACGCCCAGACGCCGTGCTCCTGGGGCGCAACGAGTGGAAAAAATTTCACCCCCAGGCCAAAGTTTTCGCCGGCAGCCCCCAAGAGGCGAAAAAAATGCCTCTTAGGGAGGCCAACGGCTGGAGATGCTCTAAGGGGCAAGCGCGAAGCACCGCAGGCCCCAATAGCCTGCGGCCTTGGGCGCCGCATGGTGATTGATTGGACGTGTGCGTCTGCGCTTCCCAACGATGCCTCGGCAACCTCCCATCTGACAAAGAGGTGCCCGGTCCAGGCTTACTTGCTTTGTTCTCGTTCGCCTTGCCCCAGATCCCCTTTCTTGCTCTTCTACTTCCTGCTCCCGAAATCCTCCAGATCTGTCCCAATCCTTCCCATCCGGCATGCCATGGCGCCTCGCAAGTCCCCAACCGAGGCCTGGTACTCTCCGGCTCTGGATCCCCCGAACTTGTCAGAGAAGAACCATGCCCTCACGCGCCTGATGACGGTCGCGCAGGGCGGCAAGGGGGCGACTGTGCTCAAGACCAGCTTCGACCAGCCTGAGGGCAAGAGGAGCACCTTCTATCCGTTCTTTGTGAGCGCCATCATCGCCGGTCTGGTGCCTCCTTTCTTCGAGTTCTTCTTTGCTATTCTCCACCAATACAACTTGCAAGCTCTACATCTCCACCCCAACTCTATTCTTCTCCTGGCGATTTTCGATTACTATTGCGAGGCTCATGTTGGGGTGAAGCCCTCGGTGGCCTTGTTGCGCCACTATTTTTCCCTTCGGGTTTCTCGTGCCCATGTCTCCGCATGCGTGAGCTTTATCGCATACTCCAACTCCAATGCTATCTCGAAGCCTGGGAAGAGAATCGAAGGCTTCCAGAGCAAGTGGGTCATGGTGGACGTTGGGCGCCTCCACCCCCGAGTGGTGTTGCCTACGGGGCTGCCCAAGGCCGTTGACGCGTGGTCCCGCGTGGAGCTCGTCGACCCCTGTGCGAAGGCAGTGCTGAAGAGGATGAATGCGGAGCTGAGGCCAGGCAACTTGGGGGCGGCGAAGCTGATCGGGGCTACACTCCTGAGTGAGTTCTTGGATCACCGGGTGGCTCCACTCCAGGAGCACTCGCTCCCATTGTGGAGGCTTGGGGAAGCGGACGCCGCCCTACGCCTAAGCTCTGAGGTTCTGGCCGACGAGGATCTGGTCGTGGCCCTCCACTCCTTGGTTGGGGGAGACGTGGCGAGCCCGGTGGGCGCCCAAGTCCCCTTGTTCCTTCGTGATGACTAGGAGCAGGTGGTGAACTCCATGCCCACCTTCAATGGTGAAAGGCTGGTGCCTGCGGAAGCTCCCGAGGATCTGGCGGCACTGGCGATGGTGGACGTGTCCTCCGGCAGCTCCAGCGGGAGTTAGAGGGAAGAAGAGGTGGAGGAAGAAGAGTCTTACTATGAGGCGACTAGCGAGGAGTCGGGGGAGTCCTTCCCTCGGTGCAGGTCCCGGGCCCTCCGCTCCATGCCGGACAACGACGAGGCCGGCGCCAGGCGAGGAGGGGAGGACTCTCCCTTGGTCACAAGGAAGGGCAGGTCGGGGCCAGTTCTCCCAGGGTCTGCTCTGGTCCCGGGCGGTCTGAGGCCAGTCCCAACCCTCCTGACATGCCTTCTTCTTCCGGGCCTCCCAAGGCTGACCCTAGCTGCAGGCTCTCGGGCTTCAAGTTTGGCCGGAAGCTGCTCGAGTCCGCGAGCGATGACCAGTAAGTGCTCGATCCATGCTTCGCTTGGTTTCTGCCGCCGAGGCTTGACGTCTGCATTCTTTTGCCAGGCCGACGCCTGCAGCGAAGAGGTTGAGAGGGGATTCTGCGGCCCTACTCGGGGCGAGTCCATCTACCGGGGTGGAACCTTCATCTGCTGGGGAAGGAGATGGTGAGGCTCGCGCCTCCCCTGCGCGATCGTCTTCACGAGGCCAACTAGGACGCTTCGGCGAGGAGTCAGCCCCCGTGGCCCCGCTAACCCTGGAGGCGGCTGCGCTCGATGCTACAGCCGGGGTAGCCAAGGCCCAGGGGGTTCCTTCCTGCCATGCTGTGATCACGGTGCCGTCCTCTCCGCCCACTCCACTGGTTCCCGTCTCTTCTGATCCCTTTGCCGCCGTCCTGGACTGGGTCGCCAACGAACTGAGCCAGCTGCGAGAGGATCTTCTGAGCGCGGACCCTCGCCTAATGGTCGGGCGCCTGGAGCTAGCTTCTGGCTGGGCCCGTTCTGCCGCCTCCGTCCGAGCAGCGCTGAGCCAGGCCATGTCGGCCTCCGATGGGGAGAAGCGGGCCGCTAGCCAAGCCAAGGCCACTCGCGACACTGCCCTGGGAGATGCCGCAGCTGCCTAGGGCCGCTGCAAGGCACTGGAGGTCGAGCTGCAAGGCCTGCGCGACGAGCTCGCCAAGGAGGTCCGCGGCCACCAGGAGAAGGAGAAGGAGATGAAGGCTCGGGAGGCTGCCATCAAGGACCGGGGCACCAAGCTTGATGACCGATGCGACTGGTTGGAGACACTGGAGCGGTCGTTGAAGGCGGAGAGGACCAAGCTAGACGCCAAGGCGAAGGTGCTGGCCGAGGATCGGGTGGCCTTCGTGCAGCTGGAGAAGAAAGCTCTTGTCGCGCTAAAGACGCTTTACGAGGGCGGCTTGGAGGAGCCGTTGGCTGGTGCAGAGGACGGCCCCGCCGAGATGCTTCCCTTCCTGGTCCTTGCGCTTGAAGATGTCGTAGAAGGCCTTGGCCCCAAGGCCTAGGCCGAGGCGCGTGCCCTGTCTTCTGCAGCGCTGACGCATGTCCTCAGCCACGTCTACCTGCGCGACTCCAATGTCGACTTGGACAGCCTACTGGAACTCGTGAGCGGCGACTTTGCCGCCGCCGCCGCTGAGGCCATGAAAGGCCAAGCCGAGGCTTTGCTGGGGAGGTTCCGCGCCTTCAGTACCTTGCCCGGGCGCGGTGCCGCCAGCTCCGCGGCCTTAGGAGGCGGAGTCGCCTAGCGTGACTCCACCGTAGGCGGCGGCGCCACTGGAGAGTGATCCCTTCGCAGCTTCTGTCCTGTTTTTACCCCTGCAACATGCACCATGCCTCGCGGAGGCATTTAAACTTGTGTTTGGCATCGTGAAAAAATCTATGGCTTGTAATATTTGCTTTAAATTCCCTGGAATTTGCATTTTCCCCTCCTATTTGTTTGCGCTCTACATCGGCAGGGCCCGGCCCCGCGCATACCTCAACCGCCGTTAGCCCCGACCGGAAACCAGGACGGGACTAAGGAGTGAGGGGCTACATGGCAAGTTAGGCTCCTGAGTCGCGATGCTCAGGAGTCCCCCTTGACGCCCGAGCAACAAGTAGGGAAGGGGGAGCAAAGGAGTGGATCGGTCATTCTGCATCGGCAGGGCCCGGCCCCGCGCATACCTCAACCGCCTTTAACCCCGACCGAAAACAAGGACGGGACTAAGGAGTGAGGGGCTACGTGGCAAGTTAGGCTCCTGAGTCGCGATGCTCAGGAGTCCCCCTTGACGTTCAAACGGGTTTTCAAACCTTGGCTCCGCTCGGGGAGGGGCGCGTGACGACCAGGTCCGAGGGACCTGGCTAGGTGGCATGCGCTCGGGCATGGCCTCGGCGCAGCCCCCGTGTCTGGCCCCCTCGCGCGGCACTCCCGAGGGGAGGCGTTGCAATGGTGCCAGACACTGAGCTCCAGGCTCCCTGAGGTTGGTATGGCTGTGGGCTGCCCTCAGTTGTTTATCACCAGCGTGGAGCATAGTGCTTCCGTATGTGTATGGCCATAGCCGCTCCTCGGCAGTGTCGTCAGCCAGCGCGGAGCATGGTGCTTCCACTGGTATGTGGGAGGGGTCTCCCCTCCGGGAGGAGCCCCCGGGGCGTGTACAGCCCCGCCCTGACACGTGGCCGGCACGGTACGGCTAGGAGAGGTGTATCTGGGCACTCGTGAGCCAGCACGGGACTCACGAGGCCCTACGTCGAGGCGGGTTGCGCCTGGCTCTGGGCCTTTATCAATGGTGTGTTCCCGCAGGGTGGTTAGAATGCAAATGCTCTACCTTCTCAGGTCCCGGCCCTCGAGCGAGCTCAACCGCCGCTAGTATGACAGGTCGCGATGCCGTGGGTCAAGGCCAGGGGGTGAGGGCTGGAGAGCCAGTAGGAGCCGATGAGTCGCGATGCTCAGGTGCCCCCCTTTTAACATGCAAGCGCTTTGCATGAGAGCGGAGAAGTCTGCGATAAGCAGTAGATGACGATCATGGGAACTAGATTAAGCGCGGAGGAGCAAATTCATTTCAAGTAGATGCGGGAAAAGCAAACACCGCTGGGCCAGGCCCGAGCAGTTTGGGGCTGATGCAACCCGAGGAGCGCCGCCAACAAGGTAAGTAAAGTGCGTAAGTAAAACGGATACGTGCCGCAGGGACGGACCCACGCGACCTGGGAACGACGCGGCCCTGTGGGCTCTCCCAGCTAAAAATGGAACTCGAAAGATGTCACCTGATGCCGTTGAAGATGAAGCGGTGCCAGAGAAGTGAGCGACGGGCGGTGAAGACGTCGACACTCATGAGCCCCCAGGCCCAGGAGCCTCGGGAGGCTCCGGGGGCACGGGTAGGTCTTCGAGGGCCATCTGCACCTCTACTAGGACCGCACAATGCCTGACCTCTTGAGCCTCCAGAATGCTCCTCAGCTTGCGCAGATGAGCGGCGACCGCGTTCGACAGGCCGAAAGGCATGCGAACATAGCTGTGAGGTGGACCCTCACAACGCCCCACGCGCGTAGGCCAGAGGCGCTCCTGAGACGCGGCTCGGTTGAGCCCTGGCACGTTGATGCAGACGCGCAGCCCCCCATCCTCGCCTGGATGTGGGGCCATGGCGGGCAAGCGGCGGCTCCCGCGCATGACTCTCAACTCCTGTAGCTCCTGGGTGTTTCGTGCGATGAACTCCTGAGGGTTTGGCCTTCCTTGCCTCGTACCTTCCAGAGGGAAACGTGCCAGGAAGCACCCCTCCAAGTGGTGCCCAAGCGCCTCCCTCGTGACCTTGGCAAAGTCGGTGGCTCTCCAAGAAAGAGCCCCTGAGCCCTGCCTGAGGAGGGCGCTGGGCGCGCTTTCCTATGCGACAGAGGGTGGCTCTCCCTGAACGGGCGTGAATCCTGACGCAACGCCTCCGGAGGCGCCTGCCTCCTTATGGCTTGGGCCAGGCGAAGCCTTCTTCTTCTTAAGGGTCACCTCGAGAAGTCTTCCGCTCCTGTGATCTGGGTCTTCGATTGCTGTGGCTTGGAACGCACGCTCAAGTGAACACACCGCGTCCCTTTCCTCACAGGGTACGGTGATGACTACACCACTTCCTGGCATCTTGAGGACATTGTAGCCATGGTGAGTCACTGCCATGAACTTGGCTAGGGCTGGGTACCCGAGGATGGCGTTGTATGGCAGGCGAATGTGGGCGACGTCAAATTCAATGAGCTCCGTGCGGTAGTTGTTGCGCTGCCCAAAGGTGACTGGCAGGCAAACTTACCCTATCGGAATGGTGGAACCATCAGTGACTCCTGAGAAAGGCCTGGTCGGCTGGAGCTGATCATACGGCACTTGGAGATTGTCGAACGTCTCGACGGACAGGACATTGAGTCCTGCTCCGCCATCCATGAGGGTCCTGGTGACCTGCACATTGCTGATGACTAGGGAGCAAAGCATCGGGAGAAATCCGGCCATTGCCGCGCACTTGAGCTGATCCGTTGAGCTGAATGTGATGGCGCACGCAGACCGCCTGAGAGGGCGCGTGGCCTCAAGCTTGCGGAGGACTGCATTCACCTCGCGAGCAAACTGCTTGAAGATGCGCTGTGATGCTGGGGCCTGGGCGCCACCCAAGATGCAAGCGATTGCACGCGGCTCCTGGAAGCCCCCAGTCCCCTTGTCTTGATGTTGGTCTTCGTTCCTTCTTGGTGGTGGCGGTAGAGGAGGGAGGCCTGTGTTCCCGTGCGGGCGATCCTGACGAGGCTCATCCCTCCAGCCTCCCTCGCGAGGCTGGTCCTGCCAGTGATCCTCGTGAGGTCAGTCACGCCACCCTTGGCGAGGGCCACGGCCTTCCCATCGTCCTCCACCTCTTCCTCCTCCTCGTCCATAGCCCCTGTCGTTGCGCTCGGGGCGTCAGCCGATACGCCCATCTTGCACGGCCCTGAGCTCTTGGCATTCGTTGGTGTGTGGGTGTGGAGGTCGTGGTACACGCAGTATCGGCTGCCCTTGGATGACTCAGGATGATCCCTGCCTCGCTTGGTGTCTGGCTCCACTGCGAGCAAGGCAGCTCCCTTACGCTTCACGTCCTTGGCCTTGGGCTTTTTCTCTTCTGGGTCGGCAGCCGGGAGCTTGAGGAGGGAGAGGCGTCCTTCCTCAGCACTGGCGCACTTGGTCACCAAGTTGAATAGCTCCAGGGATGTGCACAGGTCTTCATGGATTGCCAGCTCCTCCTTCATCTTGATGTCGTGCACGCCGTCGGAGAAGGCTGAGATAATGGCTTCCTCAATCACCCTGGGGATCCTGAGGCGAGTGTTGTTGAAGCGCTGGATGTATTTCTGCAGGGTTTCCCCTAGCTGTTGCTTGATGCGGCGCAGGTCGCTTATGGCTGGGGGCCGGTCGCGAGTGCCCTAGAAGTTGGCGATGAAGCGAGTGCGCATCTCGTCCCAGGAGGAGACCGTGCTGGGAGCCAGGTTCAGGAGCCAGGTTCAGGAGCCAGGTTCAGGAGCCAGGTGCATGCGCCGTCCTTGAGCGCCATGGGAAACCAGTTCGCCATGACCTTTTCGTCTCCGTTGGCGGCTTCGATGCCCAGCTCGTAGAGCTGCAGGAATTCCATGGGGGTACGCCGTGCCATCATAGCGAGGGGGCAGATCAGGCTTGAACTTTCCTGGCCATGTGACGCCGCGTAGCTCGAGGGTGAGGGCACGGCATCTTGCTGTGGCCACCGGCGCCCGTTGCTGGTGCTGGGCCTGCTCCTGGTGATTACCACGCGTCGCCGCTTGGAGCAGCGCGGGGTCTCGGCATGGAGGCGCAGGGACGCGATCTTGGCGCGCCGGTGCTGGGAGCGTGCGAGCACCTTCTTGGCAACGAGGGATCTCTTGGCAGCTCCCTTCTTGCCGCACAGGCGCCGGACACGGAGGGTCTTGCCCTGGGGCTGCACGCCTTGGAGCCAGGGCGCCTTCTTGGGGAGGAGGTGGTGGAGGCGCCTCCTGATCCTCGACCCCTGCACGGAATGGAGAGTGAGGCAGCGAGAGGGGCGACAAAGGAGAGCCCCCTGCGGCGCTGACAAGCTCGGTGATGCGGGCGAGCCAGTCCTCGTAGAGGTCGTCGACGGGGTGGTAGTGCAGGAGCTCTCTTGCCAGGAGCAACGCAGCGTGCGCGTCCGTGGGGGCGCGACGGGCGTGGGACGACGAACCGGCTGGAGTTAGTGACGGGGTTGCGGTGCGGCCCTCCCGCCGCACCGAAGGATGCTGGGACAAGGCCTGCTGCTCGTTCCCCGCCGGGCCGGTGGTGGCATTGGCGGCAGGCGACGGGGAACGATGAGGGCGTCCGCCGACGGGCGCCATCTAGGCGACGCGGGTGGCGAGAGCAGCCCGGTGCTCGGTGCGAGGCCGACGAGTGTCAGCCATGGACACGACGGAAGATCACACACGAATAGTGGAAGAAAGATTCCGGCGCACCCCTACCTGGCGCGCCAAATGTTGGATTTCGGGTTCCGGCAGACCCTTAAGGTTCGAACTCTGGGGTGCGCACGGAGATCTTTCCCCTACCGACTCGCGCTTCTATGGCTCGCAAGAAATCTAGGCTAGAAAGAAGAACACACAAGGGACACGAGGTTAATACTGGTTCGGGCCACCGATGTGGTGTAATACCCTACTCCTATGTGTGGTGTAGTGGATTGCCTCAGGGGCTGATGATGAACAATACAGGGGAAAAACGGCCTCGCGAGAGGTGTTCTTGAGCTGGTGCAGTTTGTTCTACTTGGTCCGGACCTTTCTCTCTTTCTTTCTCTCTGGACCTCTCTCTTCTTCTTTCTCCTCCTTGGACCTCTCCCTTCTTTTTTCTCCTCCTTGGACCTCTCCCTTTCCCCCCTTTGCTTCTTTCGGGGGTTGTCCTATTTATAGAGGCCCTGGTCCTCTTCCCAAAAAATGAGCGGGAAGGGCGCCAACAATTGGCCATTTTGAAGGGGAACATCTAGTATAAGTTATTCTGACTGAAGGTGGTCTTCGGCTGCCAAAAGCACTGGTGATGATGCCATCTTGGGCTCCACGGTGACCTCCGTCCTGCCGCTCTGCTGGTCTTGGTCTCGTGCACCGAAATGGTAACCTTTGCCCGATGCCTTGGCCTGTGCTTGCTCCCTTTGCACCGAAGGGTAAACAAGGACACTGCGCAGGCCGGCGCCCACCTGGCGCCCGCCTAATCTCGATCGTCATGGCTTGCGTCACGGGCTCCTCGCGAGGCACCCCTGCCTTGATCTCTCCGCCTCCCCGCGAGCCTGCCTAATGAGGCTGTTCTTGAGGAAGCCTCTTGTCGTCCGCCCCGCAAGGCTTGGCCCCTTTCGAGGGTCTTGAGCTTGAGCTGATGAGGCTGGGCCACACTGGGCCCATACTCGCGCTACGCCGTAGGCCGCAGGCAGGCAAGTCTGGGAACCCCTGTTCCCAGAACACCGACAACCTGATTGGAACTTGCCTTTTGAAATTATATGTGATGCTAGTGATTATGCTATTGGTGTTGTTCTAGGACAAAGAGTTGATAAGAAACTTAATGTTATCCATTATGCTAGTAAAACTCTAGATAGTGCTCAAAGAAATTATGCTACTACTGAAAAAGAATTCTTAGTAGTGGTGTTTGCTTGTGATAAATTTAGACATTATATTGTTCATTCCAAAGTAACTGTTCACACAGACCATGCTGCTATTAAATATCTTATGGAAAAGAAAGATGCTGAACCTAGACTTATTCGTTGGGTTCTCTTGTTACAAGAATTTGATTTACATATCATTGATAGAAAAGGAGTTGAGAACCCCGTAGCTGATAATTTGTCTAGGCTTGAAAATGTGCTTGATTACCCACTACCTATCGATGATAGTTTTCCTGATGAGCAGTTAGTTGCAATAAATGTTGCTAATGGTACTCCTTGGTATGCTGACTATGCTAATTACATTGTTGCTAAATATTTAACACCTAGCTTTACATACCAGCAAAAGAAAAAATTCTTATATGATTAAATACATTACTTTTGGGATGACTGACATCTTTATAAAGAAGGAGCAGATCGTAGTATTAGACGTTGTGTACTTGAGCATGAACATGGACAAATCCTACGGAAATTTCACTCCGAGGCTTATGGTGGGCATCATGATGGAGATAGAACTACTCACAAGGTAATGCAATCTGGATTTTATTGGCCTACTCTCTTCAAGGATGCCCGTAAGTTTGTCTCTTCTTGTGATGAATGTCAAAGAATAGGTAATATCGGTAAGCGTCAAGAAATTCTTATGAATTATTCACTCGCTGTTGAACCATTTGATGTTTGGGGATTTGATTACATGGGACCGTTTCCTTCCTCTAATGGGTATACACATATTTTGGTTGCTGTTGATTATGTTACTAAATGGGTAGAAGTCATTCCAACCAGTAGTGTTGATCACAACACCTCTATTAAAATGCTTAAGGAAGTTATTTTCCCAAGGTTTGGAGTCCCTAGATATTTAATTACTGATGGTGGTTCACACTTTATTCATGGTGCTTTCCGTAACATGCTGGCTAAGTATGATGTTAACCATAGAATTGCATCACCCTATGATCCTTAGTTTGGTGGTCAAGTTGAACTTAGCAATGGAGAAATGAAGTTAATTTTGCAAAAGGCTGTTAATAGGTCCAGGAAGAATTGGTCTAAGAAATTAGATGATGCACTTTGGGCTTATAGAACAGCATATAAAAATCCTATGTGTATGTCTCCTTATAAAATGGTTTATGGAAAAGCTTGTCATTTGCCTCTTGAGTTAGAACATTAAGCATATTGGGAAGTTAAAGAACTCAACTATGATTTCCAACTTGCTGGTGAACAGAGGTTATTTTATACAAGCTCATTAGATGAATGGAGAATCCAAGCTTATAAAAATGCAAAGTTATTCAAAGAAAAAGTTAAAAGATGGCATGACAAAAGAATTCAAAGCGTGAGTTTAAAGTTGGAGAATATGTTCTTCTATACAACTCTCATTTTAGATTTTTTGCAGGTAAGCTCCTCTCGAAGTGGGAAGGCCCATATGTCATCGAGGAGGTTTACCGGTCTAGAGCCATCAAAATAAATAACTCCGAAGGTACTAACCTAAAGGTTGTCAATGGGCAATGAATAAAGCATTATATCTCAGGTACGCCTATTAATGTTGAAAGTAATATTATCCAAACTTTGACACCGGAAGAACACATAAAAGATTCCTTCCAGAACACTCCAGAATCGTGAAAATAAAGAGGTACGTGATACGATAAGTAAACACACTCTAAAAAATCCACAAAAATATTTTTTATCAGATTTGGAATATTTTAAAATTTTGGAAATAAAGAAACTTCCAGGAAGCTTCCATTGGTGGGCACAAGACACCAGGGCCTGGCGCGCCTAGGTGGGTGTTGCCCACCTGGGACACCTTCCATACTGTGTTTTTCTTCCATATACTTGTCCTGCAAGACAAAAAATCTACATATACTTCCCGAACCTGTTGATCATCGTATGGTGGAGAAATCCCTTGTTCTCTTTTCTTGCTGTTTTCTGTCAGATCTATTGGGCCAGGCATCATGTCTTCTTCTTCCTCCAACCACGCGGAAGAGGATGCTTGGTTGATGAAGATCGAGCTGAAGAGGGAAGAGCCCGCGGGAGCCGTCGGAGGAGATTAGAACAAGGAGCTTACCGTAGATCAGCCCCCGGTCTCCGAACAAGCACTGCCAGCTGAGGAGGAGGAAGATATCCTTAAACCTTACGTTACTCATCTTATTCCTGCTGATATTGAAGCCTTTCGCATTATTGAAATAGTTCGCATACAAAATAAGTATCTCACTCGTGAAAATATTCTACATCAAGAACACATCACCCACCTTTGGAGCGTCATCCATCGATTGGAGAATCTTCTTGATGCGGAGCATCCTATGGATATCACCATATCAAGATTCCGTTTGGCGAGTGACACGTGCGACATCTACTTCACATACACAAAGGTGAATCATCTCCTTTACACGTGCTCATTTGACCCCTTCGAGGATGGTATACTACTTGACACTTCTCCCGTGTGCATGCATAGTTATTGTCGGAATGCTACAGATGACATGGAGGAGCGCAAGCGCCAAGGAACACCTACACCATCCGCGAGGGAAGCGTGGAAGCGAAAACGGAAGAAGAAGGAGCTGGACGACCGACGCGACCACGCCAGGACCAGCCATGAGATCTACAGCGGCCGGACGACCGACAACCTCCGGACGACCGGTAATATTAATGGAAGTCTGACGACACTGGACGTCCGGTGCCTCTTCAACAGAACAGTTTCAGCTCACGTCCGACAACCAGCGGATGACCGGTCCGTCCTGAGCCTCCGGACGTCCAACCCCCACCGGACGTCCGATACCTACCTGTGTGTAGCCGGGCCTTTGGCCTTGTATCTCTCTCCCACTTACCCCTCCGTGGCTTAGACTATAAATAGACCACCTCCACCTCCTTTCTAGGGTTAGAATTGTGATAGCTCATATTAGAGATAGAGCTTCGCTCGTCCATACAGATCTACTCCACGAGAGAGACCGCGACCTCTACAGAGAAGATCCACCTTGGATTCAAGACCCCTCACAGGAAGATCCCCTCATGGATTCAAGACCTCCTCATGGAGAAGAACCGATTACCTATTGTATCGTCCTTTGTTGACTTTGAATCGTGTATCTCTCTTTTTGTTTCGAGGATCTAGCACATGTGTGATCGTTCTTGTTGGTTTGAGTGATTCTCTCGTGTTTCCACTCGTGTTCTTCATGTTCTTCGCGGGATCCGCTCCTTTCGTGAAAGATCGTCCATCTAGGGTTCCACCCTACATCATCTTGGTATCATGAGCCACGTTGATCACGATTTTGGAGCCTCCCCTCTTCGTTTTCTAGCTTGATTTTGTTGTGTTCTTCCCTAATTTTGAAAATCCCCACCAAAAATAGCCCCAATTTTTTTGTGATTTGTTGGTTTGATGAATTTTTGTTGATTTTGATCCATGGATTTGCTTGGTTTTGAGTGGATCTAGCATTTCCCCAAGTTTCCCCGTCTTTCATCCATGAAATCTCATCAATTTTGACCCCAAAATCCCCATTTTCTGCCCAAAACCGCGTCCCGAAACTCGGATCTCGAGTTGACCCCGACCTACCGGACGACCGTCACTTTACCGGACGTCCGGAGCCCCAGGAACCACCAGACGTCTGACCTTACCGGACGACTGGAACCCCTAACCCGAGCTGCAATTAGTGGATTTCCGACCCGACCAGACGTCCGGCGACCGGACTTCCGGCGACCGGACATCCGTCCATTTCCGGACGTCCGCTACGTGTAAAAGCTTGGGGGAGGTGCCCTGGTATCGTATCATCCCACTATCTTTTTGCTTTTACTTATCCTAGTTCGATCATTTGCTTTTAGATGAAATAAAGTTTAGTTCGATCATTTCTTCTTTTAGAGTTTTCTTAGTGATCTATCCTTGTAATCGTGTGCAAGTTATATAATAAAGATTAGTTTGAGTTTTTGCTTTCTTTACTTTCATGTTGCAAATAAAGAAAATAAATAAAGAAAGAAAAAGAGAAAAGGAATAAATGAAGAAGGAAATAAGTCAATAAAATTATATACTAATCCTATGGTAGGTGATGGCACCACATAAGGAAAATTATAAGTAGAAAATTTTATTAGAGATTGACAAACATAGCATTAGTCAATGATGCAACTCATGAAATAATTCATAAGGTAAGAGAAGATTCACATACAGATATACTATCCTAGAAATCTTTTGTTATTGTGAGCCCTCATCAAAATATTATATGCCAAAATTGTTGACATTGGACAAGGTAGAAAACTTAATGGTTTATGTTTGTTTATATTCACATAGAAGTCATATTGTCATAGATCCTTTAACATGTGATGCTTACCCCCTATCTTTGCTAGCCAAAATTTTTGTACTAAGTAGAGATACTACTTGTGCATCCAAAAACCCTTAAACCCAAATCTTCTTCAAGTGTCCACCATACCTACCTAGGGATTGAGCAAGATCCCTCAAGTAAGTTGTCATTGGTGCAAAAGGGCAATAAAAATTGCTTCTTAAAGTGTGAGATCATTTAGTGTAAGATAAAATTTAGTGTTGTACGAACTTGGATGACAAATAATAAAAGAGACAGACTGTATAATAAAGGTTGTCATCTTAAGGGGCAATACAACGTGACATTCTCTTGCACTAAGGGATTGAGCATACAAACAAATAGGCGCATGACAACCTCTGCTTCCCTCTGCGAAGGGCCTATCTTTTACTTTTATGCAAAGAGTCAAAGTTTTTCTATCTATTCCTTTTATTTTTCTCCTTTGGAAAGCATCATGTGGTGAGGAAAGATCTAGGCACATATGTCCAGTTGGATATAGATAGCATGAGTTATTATTGTTGACATCACCCTTGAGGTGAGTATGTTGGGAGGCGAAACTATAAGCCCCTATCTTTCTATGTGTACGGTTGAAACGTTTTGCTCATGGGTATGAGGTGAGTGTTAGCAATCATAGAAGACTATATGATGGTTGAGTATGTGGACTTGCCTGAAGGCTCCAACACGTGACCCTTCCTGAAAAGATGATGAATTGTAGTTTCAAAATTGACTAAGGAAATATTTTGTCGGTTTCTAATAGAGTTTTTGCTTTATACTTCGATTGTGTGATGAACTATTACTTATTCATGAGAAGTATATGATAAAAGTCCTATGTTTAATTTTGTTGTTTTTATAATAATCAACATGATGCTTCTATGTCCATATATTGTTTTTATCGACACCTCTCTCTCAAAGCATGTGGACATGTTTTTCGATTTTCGGTTTTCGCTTGAGGACAAGCGAGGTCTAAGCTTGGGGGAGTTGATACGTCCATTTTGCATCATGTTTTCTTACTATTATTTATAATATTTTTGTCCGTAATAATGCTTTTTGGAGTAATTCTAATGCCTTTTCTCTCGTAATTTTCAAGGAACACGTCAACAGGGAGAATTCCGGCAGCTGGAAATATGGACCTGGAAAAGCTAAGTCAGGTCACCTATTCTGCACAACTCTAAATGAGCTGAAACTTCACGGAGATTTTTTTATGGATTATTTGAGAAATACTGGAGCCAATAAACACCAGAGGGGGGCACCAGGTGGGCACAACCCACCTAGGCGCGCCAGGCTCCATAGGTGCGCCCTAGTGGGTTGTGGCCTCCTTGGCCCACCTTCGGTGCCCATCTTCTGGTATATAAGTCATTTTGACCTATAAAAAAATAAGATGAGGACTTTCGGGATGAAGAGCCGCCGCCTCGAGGCGGAACTTGGGCAGGAGCACTTTTGCCCTCCGGCGGAGCGATTCCGCTGGGGGAACTTCCCTCCTGAAGGGGGAAATCATCGTCATCATCATCACCAACAACTCTCCCATCTTGGGGAGCCCAATCTCCATCAACATCTTCAACAACACCATCTCCTCTCAAACCCTAGTTCATCTCTTGTGTCCAATCTTGTTAACGGAACAATGGATTGGTACTTGCGGGTGACTAGTAGTGTTGATTACATCTTGTAGTTGATTACTATATGGTTTATTTGGTGGAAGATTATATGTTTAGATTCATTATTCTATTTAATACTCCTTTGATCATGAACATGTTTATCATTTGTGAGTAGTTACTTTTGTTCTTGAGGTCACGGAAGAAATCATGTTGCAAGTGATCATGTGAACTTGATATGTGTTTCATATTTTGATAGTATGTATGTTGTTATTCCCTTAGTGGTGTCATGTGAATGTAGACTACATGACACTTCACTATACTTGGGCCTAAGGGAATGCATTGTGGAGTAGAAATTATATGGTGGGTTGCGAGAGTGACAGAAGCTTAAACCCCAGTTTATGCGCTATTTCGTAAGGGACCGATTGGATCCAAAAGTTTAATGCTATGGTTAGAATTTATTCTTAATACTTTTCTTGTAGTTGCGGATGCTTGCTGGAGGGTTAATCATAAGTAGGAGGTTTGTTCAATTAAGAACAGCACCTAAGCACCGGTCCACCCACATATCAAATTATCAAAGTACTGAACACAAATCAAACCAACATGATGAAAGTAACTAGATGAAATTCCCGTGTACCCTCAAGAATGTTTTGCTTATCATAAGAGACCGTTTTGGCCTGTCCTTTGCCTCAAAAGGATTGGGCTACCTTGCTGCACTTTTGTTACTATTATTTTACTTGCTCGTTACGGGTGCTATCAAACTACTCCGCTACTTACAATTTCAGCACTTGCAGACAATACCTTACCAAAAACTACTTGTCATTTCCTTCTGCTCCTTGTTGGGTTCGACACTCTTACTTATCGAAAAGAGCTACAATTGATCCCCTATACTTGTGGGTCATCACCTTGCAGCGAGAAGGCACCGTCAAAGTACATGATCTATTCTGTCTCAATCTCTTTACTGGGGAGAGTTGATTCCTGAATCTCTTCATCTTGCGTTGGTCCATTCTGCGATGAATTCTGCCAAAGATCTGCTCTGAGTAGTTGAAGGGCTCTCAAACTTGAGTTCAAAACTTGATAGTTCCAATGCCCACTCCACTATCCTACCAGTTTCCTCTGGATTCCTTAGAATATGCCGCAATAGGAAGCGAGTGACAACAATGATCTCATGTTATTGGAAGTAGTGGCACAACTTTCTTGAGGCCATGGGGAGACTGAAAACTAGCTTCTGCACACTAGAATACCTTGAACTAGCTCCTTGCAAGAGAGAACTGACAAAGTATAGTGGCCGCCGCACCACCTTCTTCTTTGGTGTTATCTACTAATCAACTTCTTCTACTTGCACCATTTTCGTCTTGCCGGCATCAGATTCTACTGGTGAAAACCCTGCCTTGTCCTTGGATGGGCTTATCGCTGTTGTCTCCTCATCACCAGCTTATCTCTGTGCAACTTGCGCAGCATTGACCACTTGGTTTGTTGCAAGTATAGCATCAACGGCTCCTATGGCCTAGGTGCAACCAATGTTGGCACAGAGGATAGGTACCTTTTTAGATCTTGTAGCGCAGCCTTCGCTTATGGGGTCCATTTTACTAGACTTGCCTTTTTCAATTTCTTGAAAAATGGCAAGGCATGCTCAACAGATCTTGAACTGAACCTACTGAGAGCGGCAACACAGCCGGTAGGTCCCCGTAAATCCTTGATAGTCTTAGATGCTTGAATCTGCTTGATAGCTTTAATCTTGTCAGGGTTTGCTTCTATCCCATGCTAAGACGTCACAAAGAACACAAGAAGCTTGCCGGATGGGTCACCGGACACACACTTCTCTAGGTTGAGCTTCATGTTGATTTTGCGCAAGTTCAAAAAAGTTTCTTCCAAGTCCTTAATGAGGGTTAATTTGTCCTTGGTTTTGACCACTATATCATGCATATAAGCTTCTATATTTCTATGCAACTATGGCTCAAAACCAATCTGGATAGCTCTCGCAAATGTTGAACCAGCGCTCTTTAGTCCGGAAGGCATACGTACAAAACAATATGTGCCACACGGAGTAATGAACGTGGTTTTCTCCTCATCTTCCTTGGCATGAATATCTAAAGATACCCAAAATATGCATCAAGAAGCGAGAGCACCTCACAGCCAACAGTGGAGTCTACAATTTGCTGAATAAGCGGCAAGAGGAAAGGATCCTTTGGACATGCTTTATTGAGATCAGTGTAGTCACCACAAAGTCTCCACTTCCCATTTGCTTTGCGCACAAAGACTGGATTTGCCAACCAAGTTGGCTGCATTACTCCTTTAACCAAACCTACTGCTTCAAGTTTCTTGATTTCTTTTGCGATAAACTATTGTTGTTCCAAAGCTTGCTTTCTGACCTTTTGCTTGATGGGCCGAGCATGGGGACACACTGCAAGATGGTGCTCAATTACCTTCCTGCGAACGTCAGGGATATCAGATGGTTGACATGCAAATACATCTACATTTTCCCGTGGGAAGGCAATGAGCGCGCTTTCCCATTTGGTGCGAAGAGTGGCACTGAAGGAGAAAATACCTCCGATGCCGTCCTCCTTTGTTGGCACCTACTTCATCGTAGGTGGGGTAGCCTTGGATCTCGTGCCGGTAAAGCTATGTGGCAAGTCTTCAACAGGTGCACAACACTCCAAAGAGGTGCGCTTCCCAGAATTCTCACTAGAGGTCTTACCAGGATTCTTGTTTTTCTTCTTCTTGGCAGGTGCTGCGGCCTTGACAATCTCTGTTGCAACCGCATCTCTGTAAAGCTTGTCAACACATATGAGTGCATCCTTCTTGTTAGAGTTGATGCAAATGACACCCATTGGCCCTCGCATCTTCAGTGTGTTGTAGGCATAATGAGATGCTTCCATGAACTTAGCCAATGCCAGGCGAGCAAGAATCCCATTAAACGGCAAGGGGATCTTGACAACATCGAACACTAGTTTCTTTCTTCTGTACTTCAGTTCCCCACTAAACGTTACTAGCAGTGTGATATTTCCCTTGGCTTGGCTCCTTCCTCGGTTAATTCCTTGGAACGTCCTAGTTTTCCTGAGCTCTTCATCAGGAATTTGCAGCCTCTCGGTCGAAGATCAAGTTAAAGCTAGCACCACCATCAACTAACACTTCCGTGACCTTGAGGTTGCGTATTCTTGGTGAAGCCAACAACGGCAAGTACCCTACAACAGTTGTGCGATTAAGATGGTCCTCACCATAGAAAAATTTAGGTGTGTGGGACCACTTAAGGGGCTTCTAAGCATCTGCTGCCGGCTCCGTTGCATTGACCTCACGAGCCTGCTGTTTATGATGACAGTGACAGGAATGCAAAGATGCACCATCGTCAATGCACATGGCCTCTGTTGCCTTCTGGAATTCATGTTCACTGGACTCGTTGCCATCCTCCTCTTCCCTCTCATCATCCTCTTCTTTACATTCCCTACCCTTGGCAGACTTTTCTTTTTGTTGGTTGGCTTTGCCGTGGCGCCCTCCTTGGTCACTGTGACCCTTCTTGCCAGATCCACCCGTTCCATCCTGGCCCTTCTCCTTGTCACGCTTCTCATACTGAGCCTTTTGTTTCTCAACCAGCTGCTCGACTTGTCGGCACTCCTGGAGATTGTGGCCCTTGGTACAGTAAATCTTTCATTATGGCCCGGCAGACTTGCCGGCCTTCTCGCTCGTCGCAGCTACCCAACAATCAGCGCACGTGGCAGCTTCCTTGCTAGAGCTCTCTGTCTTGGTTTTCCTAGCGGAACTAGAGTTGCCTGACCATTCCACGGCCATAACTTAGTTTCCCTTGCACTTTCTGTTGCGCTTCTGGTCTTTCTTCTTTGGGGTGGCGGCGTCATTGTCCTCAGAATCGACTTCAGCGCCAACATCTTCCCCAGGGAGCCTTCTTCCCTCCTCAGCACATGCACATTTGTTTGTTGATGGTCTTTGGCAGCCGCATGTCCATCTTCTCCCACATCTTGCGATTGCGCACATTCGTGTGAAACATGACAATCATAGTTGTAGGGTGCACAACTGGTATGTTGCGATGTACACGGCTGAATCTCTAGATATACTTGGGCATATCTTCTCCTTCTCTCTATGGGATTACTTGTAAATCGTTGGGCTGTCTGGGGCCTTTTTGGGCCCCAGTGAAGGCACCAACGAACTCGTTGCATAGAACTGACCATGAAGAAATGGAGTTCTCTAGCAAGTTCATCAACCAAGATCTCACATTGGGTTTTAGTACTAGTGGAAAATAATTGGCAAGGATCTTCTTATCCCTTCCTCGGCAGCTTGCACAACTATTGTGTAAGTGCCAAGGAATTCTGTCGGGTTTAGCTTGCCATCGTACTTCTCTGACACTGCTGGTTTGAACACCTGAATGGACGGCCGGTGGGCTTGCCGCAGCTCACGTGTGAAAGCAGGGCACCCAAGCTCGGAAGGTAGATACCCGCGAACAACAAGCGCTGGCTCGTCGACGACTAGTCCGTTATGCTCGTCAGATTGACGGCACGCCTCTCGACACCATTGATTGGTGGTACAGGCGTCTTCCGCTCGCCTATCTAGCAACACCTATCACTGATCTTGCCGCGTCCACGGGTCTAAAGAAGCCATCGACGCTTCTTTGGGCTCAGCAGTCTGTTGGGTTCGCTGTGGCTACTAACATTGCTGCTGGGGCTGTTGTCGTGGAGGCGATTGCACCGTTGGTGCACCGCCTATAGGATGGCCATCAGTTTGAGCTTTTGGTGCTATTTGCAGGCGCCATGAGGCTTTTGCCAACTGGGATTTGTTCGCTTCCGCAAATCCAATCAAACTTTGGATGGTGGACCTCCACTCATCCATCTTGTTTGTCGTTGGAGGAAAGTTCAATAGCATTTGGGCTCGCGCCATCGCCTTCGTTGCGGTCGATGGCATGTTGGAGCACGAAGAACGCGACATCGCTCGACTGCTAGGAGAGCCAGCAAGAGTGCCATTGTGATCTTGTCGTCATACTGCCAGTGTGACAGCAGGTTGGCATGGCGGGAGCGGCGCCTTAGGATCTTGGGCCAGATTGATAGACATCTTGTCGTGCAGGCGCTGTTGTGCATGATCAAAAACGCTGCTTGAAGTCACGTCCTGTCCATCTTGCGATGAATGCGGCATGTGTTTCAATGTTGTTTCCCTCGCCGGCACCGCAGTCGCAACAGCGGGATGATCTTTGCTTGTACCCGACCATATGGTGTTGCTTCCATGGCTGCACTCGCAGGTGCGCTGGGGAGGCGGGAGCTGCGTGCCCACGCCGCCTGCACTATTGTTGCTATCTTGCCCAAAGGGTCGAGGAAGGTGACCGCCCCCAGCGCCTCCACCGCCCGTGCACGCTATAGTAGGCACAACGACCGTGTTTCCTGCGCTGGTCGTGCCTACCGCGACGTCCGTGGCACCACTTGCACCGCCCGCAGAGACCTGGGAGGGAACCTTAGACGTGGAAGGTCTCGTCGCGATGGAGCCCTTCTTCTTGGGTGCCATGGATGATGATGATGGTGATGAATCTAGATGGAATTGATGCGCCGTCTTCTATCCAGGTTCACACTAGTGATACCCCTACCCAGCGCGCCAAAGATGTCGGTGTGCAATGACGATCTATGGGGTAATCCAACCCCATTTGGGTTCGGCGAGGGGAATGCACATAACACAAAGAGCAGGTCTACCAGAGGATGGATGGATCTTTACCTAGGTTCGGGCCACCTTTGAGGTGTAACACCCTACTCCTACTTTGGTGGATTGAAAAAGTGGGAGCACAAGTACAAGGAGCGCTTTCCCCCGGGAAGGCGCAAGGGGAAGGCAGCTACATGTGCTAGTGTGCGTGGAGTTATAATGGGTTCAAACCATTGTAAAGGTTGCCATAGCCCTCCTTTTAAAGCTCAAGGGGTAACCACAATGGAAAAAAGGTAATTACACATCGATTAGACAAGAAGAGTGCTATCATACCTACCTCTACTAGGCTAGGTGTCGTGATGAGGAGGAGCCCTGGCAGGACTGCTGCAACGCTTGCCTAGCCACCTCCTATTATCTTGACACGCATATGGGACCGGTGTCATTAGAGGCAATTTTATCTCTAGCAAGCTGCCACGTGCCCGACAGATCCCACCAAACCACCTGCAGGCTCGACACCTCATTGATTAGTGACTAGCTGATCGATGAGGTGGAGCGCTGGTGGCTGACAAGAGCTTGTCAGCCACCGAGCTTTGCTGGACCTTCACCTTGCTTGCCCGGCCTTGCCGGCAGGGGCTGTTTCTAATGCTCATTCTTGCTCTTCTCTTCAAGTCATTTCAACACTGAATCTTGGTCTTCTTGATGCACTCCTTGATCTCTCAAAGAGTGGTTCTCTTGGTTTGGGAATCTTTTTCATAGCTTGTCAACTTTGGTCTTATCAATCCTTGGTAAGTCCCTTGGCCGGTAAGGGAACAACTACTTGTCTATGCATAAGTCAGAGTGTCAAACACCCATGTTTTATACACTGACAATATGCACAAGTATCAAATGAATGGGGTAGTATCTATGGACTAAACTGCAGAATGCGAGAATAAGGGGGGAGAAGCTCATCCTATCAAACAATACGTCTTCTAGCAGCCACCATCATGAAGAAGTTGAGGTCCCCAGACTTGCCTGCCTGCGGTCCAGGGCATGGCTCATCCAGCGTCCTGGTATGGTCCATCTTCATCAGCAAACACTCAAGACCCTCGCGAGGGGCCAAGCCTCGCGAGGCGGACGACACAAGACCTCCTCAGGGGTGGCCTCACTAGGTTGGCTCGCGAGGAGCGGAGATATCAAGGCAAGGGGCACCTCGCGAGGTTCGCATGATGTGAGCCAAGACAACCAAGGCCAGGCAGGCGCCAGCGCGAAGAGTACCGGTTGCCTCTTTGGTGCTAAAGGGGCAGGCGCAGACGAGGAGTCCCGAGGCATCAGGCAAAGGTTTCCATATCGGTGCAACGAGACCAAGACCAGCAGGACGGTAGGACGGAGGTCATCATGGAGCCCACGACGGCGTCACCACCAGAGCCTTTGGCGGGTGAATACCACCTTTTGTCAGGATAACTTGTACTAGTAGTCCCCCTTCAAATTGGCCGTTGGGGGATCCCTTCCCGCCTAATATTTGGAAAGAGGACCCAGGCCTCTATAAATAGGACTAGCCACCACCATGGGGGGGGAGGACGGATCTTGGATGGATCATTTAGATCATCCCCAACCGCACAAGCTCATCGAGCTCGAGAACGCCTCTCCTTAGGAGGTTGTTCTTCCCTTGTATGTGTTCATCCCCAGCCTACAAGGCAATCCACCACAGCAAACTAGAGTAGGGTATTACACCACATCGGTGGCCCGAACCAGCATAAACTCTTGTGTCCCTTGTTCTGTGGGTTCGGTGAGCTAGGCTTTGAGATCGTGGTGAGAGTGTGAGCTAGGGGGAGAGAGATCTTCGTGCGCACTTCGGAGTTCGAACCTCAAGGGTTTTGCTGGAACCCGTAATGTGACATTTGGCGCGCCAGGTAGGGGTGCACTGAAGCTTTTCCTCCATCGATCCACGCTCCGCTGCTCCACCACATCCATGGCGGACACACGCCGAGCCCGCGCTGAGCGTCGAGCCGCCCTCGCCACCCGTGTCGCTCAGACAGCTCCTATCGGCGGGCCTCCCCATCATTCTCCACAACCCGCTGCCAATGCCGCCACCGGCCCAGTGGGAAACAGCAGCAAGCGTCATCGCTGCACCCCTCTGTGCGGTGGGACGACCGCACCGCCACCCCGTCGCTGACTTCGGCCGGCTCATCCTCCCACACTCGTCGCGCACCCACGGACGTGCAGGCCACACTGCTCATGGCACGCGAGCTCCTATGCTACCGCCCGGTGGACGACATTTACGAGGACTGGCTGGACCGCATCGCTGAGCTTGTAGCACCACTAGGGGCTCCCCCGCACCATATCTCTCGCTGCCTCGCCCTCCCCCAGCTACGGGCGACGTAGCTCATGGAGCAACTCTGCCACCTCCACACCAAGATGGCATCCTAGAGCCAAGACGCATGGCCTGCCAGCGCGACCTGTCGCGCCGGGTGCCCGCGCGCGAAGAAGGAAGCTGCCAAGAAGTTCCCGGACCACCGAAAAACGCTCCTCCACTCCCAGCGCCACCACGTCAAGACCGAGTGCCGCCTGCGGTGGCGGTGCGTGGGCATCAAGATCAAGCTCCGCCCCCGCGACGGGCCCCGGTGGCCATAGCAGGCTGCCGTGCCTTCACTCCAGAGCTGCATAGCATAGTCTGGCCAGGCAATTTCAAGCCAGACCTGCCCCCGTGCTACAACGGCACCCCGACCCTGCGGAGTTCTTTTAGCTCTACGAGCTGAGCATCGAGGCGGCCAACGGCGACGAGAAAGTTATGGCGAACTGGTTTCCCATGGCTCTCAAAGATGGTGCTCGCCCATGGCTCCTGAATTTGCCCCCGGGATCAATCTCCTCCTGGGTTGAGATGCGCGACCGCTTCGTCGCCAACTTCCAGGGCACTCGCGACCGCCCACCAGCCGCGGGTGACCTGCGCCGCATCAAACAGCAGCTAGGAGAGACCTTGCAGAAGTACATCCAGCGCTTCAACAACGTTCTCCTCAAGATTCCCAAGATAATGGACGAAGCCATCATCTCAACATTCTATGATGCTGTCCGCGACGTCAGGATGAAGGAGGAGCTCGCCATCCACGAGGAGCTACGCACAACACTGGAGATGTTCAACATGGCGACCAAGTGCGCAAGAGCTGAGGAGGGGCGCCTCTCCCTCCTCGAGCTCCCTGCTGCCGACCCAAAAGAGAAGAAAGCCAAGGCCAAGGATGTGAAGCGCAAGGGGGCTGCCGTGCTCGCGGCAGAGCCAGAGATGAAGCACGGCCACGACCACCCCGAGTCGTCCAAGGCCAATCGCCCATTCTACGCCTTCCACAACATACACAGCCACAGCACCAACGACTGCCAAGAGCTCAGGGCCATTTGTTATGGACGCTTCTGTCGACGCCCCGAGCACAATGACCGAGGCTACGACCCAGGAGGAGGACGAAGTGGGGGATGCTGGGACGACCGTGGCCCCTGTCAGGAGTGGCTCGACCGGCCTCGTGAGGACCACTGGCAGGAACAGCCTCGTCAGGGCGCCTGGAGGGACCAGCCTCATGAGGACCGTCCTCAGGGCAATGCTGGCCTCCCTCTATTGTCGCCACTGCCAAGGAGGAACGACGACCACCATCAGGACGAGGGGGCTGGGGGCTTCCAAGAGCCACGCGCTATCGCCTGCATCATGGGCGGTGCTCAGGCCCAGCTTCCAACTGCATCTTCAAGAAGTTTGCTCGTGAGGTGAACGCAGCCCTTCCCAGGCTCGAGGCCACGTGCCCGCTCAGGTGGTCCAACTTTGACATCACCTTCAGCTCCGTGGACCAGCTCAAGTGTGTAGCGACTGCCAGCGTCCTTCCGATGCTTTGTTCACCCATCATCAGCAACGTCCAAGTCACCAAGACCCTCATCGATGGCGGCGCAGGGCTCAATGTCCTGTCCGTTGAGACGTTCGATAGCCTCCAAGTGCCATACGATCAGCTACAGCCTACCAAGCCTTTCTCTGGAGTGATCGACGGCTCCACCACCCCGATAGGGCAGGTCTGCCTCCCTGTCACCTTCGGCCAGCGTAACAACTACTGCACCGAGCTCATCGACTTCGACGTCTGTAACGCCCTCGATGCGGCTATATCTCCTACGTGTCGAAGCACGACTTAGAGGCATAACCGCATTGAAAGCGATGTCGCAAGTAAGGTAATCTTCACAACAACCCATGTAAATAGATAAAAGGGGAAAAGGTACATAGTTGGCTTACACTCGCCACGTCACATAAATACATGAATAACATTACAATCATCCAATACACTCATGGTCTGACTATGGTACCAAAATAAAGATCAACCCCAACATGCGACACGGTCCCCGATCACCCCAACTGGGCACCACTACTGATCATCTGGGAAAGACACATAGTAACGGCGAGAGTCTTCATCAAACTCCCACTTGAGCTCAAGCGCATCGTCTCGAACGGTATCATCGGTCCCTGCATCTGGTTGTGGAAGTAAACTGTGAGTCACGGGGACTCAGCAATCTTGCACCCTCGCGATCAAGACTATTTAAGCTTATAGGTAAGGCAAAGGTATGATGTGGAGCTGCAGCAAGCGACTAGCATATATGGTGGCTAGCCTATTCGCAAAAGAGAGCGAGAAGAGAAGGCAAAGCACGGACGAACAACTAATGATCAAGAAGTGATCCTAGAACAGCCTACGTCAAGCATTACTCCAACACCGTGTTCACTTCCCGGACTCCGCCGAGAAGAGACCATCACGGTAACACACGCGGTTGATTCATTTTAATTAAGTTAAGGTTCATGTTATCTACAACCGGACATTAACAAATTCCCATCTGCCCATAACCGCGGGCACAGCTTTCAAAAGTTCAAATCCCGGCAGGGGAGTCCCAACTTAGCCCATCACAAGCTCTCACGGTCAATGAAGGATATTCCTTCTAGCGGGAAGACCCGATCAGACTCGGCATCCCGGTTACAAGACATCCTCGACAATTGTAAAACATATCCAGAAACACCGCCCGAATGTGCCGACAAATCCTGATAGGAGCTGCACATATCTCGTTCTCAGGGCACACTCAGATGAGCGCTCCATACAACTAAAACCAAACCTCGAGTTTCCCCGAGGGGGCGCTGCACAGGGCTCTAGTTTGGACCAACACTCAAGGGAGCACTGGCCCGGGGGGTTTAAATAAAGATGACCCTTGGGCTCCGGAAACCCAAGGGAAAAAGAGGCCAGGTGGCAAATGGTAAAACCAAGGTTGGGCATTGCTGGAGGAGTTTTATTCAAGGCGAACTGTCAAGGGGTTCCCATTATAACCCAACCGCGTAAGGAACGCAAAATCCGGGAACATAACACCGATATGACGGAAATTAGGGCGGTAAGAGTGGAACAAAACACTAGGCAAAAGGCCGAGCCTTCCACCCTTTACCAAGTATATAGGTGCATTAATATAACAAGATAATATGGTGATATCCCAACAATAAACAATGTTCCAACAAGGAACGATCTCCAATCTTCACCTGCAACTAGCAACGCTATAAGAGGGGTTGAGCAAAGCGGTAACATAGCCTATCAAAGGTTTGCTAGGACATGGTGGGTTAGAGGTTTGACATGGCAATTTGGGAGGCATGATAAGCAAGTGGTAGGTATTGTAGCATAGGCATAGCAAAAGAGCGAGCATCTAGCAAGCAAAGATAGAAGTGATTTCGAGGGTATGATCACCTTGCCTGCAAAGTTGTCAGAGTTGACTTGATCCTCGTAATCAAACTCAACGGGCTCCTCGTTCATGAACTCGTCTCCCGGCTCTACCCAAACAAGACAAACAAACAAAAGGAACACAACCAACCACGTGCAATGCTCAAACAACATGATGCAAACATGGTATGCTATGCGGGATGCGATATGTGATGCATATGCAAGATTTGACAAGGAATGATAGAACCTAGACTCAACTTGGAAATCCTAGAATGCCACTGTAAAGGTGAGGATATTTTGGTTGAAATCGTTATAAAGATCACCGGAATCGGATGCACGGTTTGGAAATGGCAAGCAAAACAAATATGGCACCGGTCTGCAATAATCAGCAAGTAGCCATCTAAATGCATCAAGATAAGGCATGGCAGGGATCCACTCATAATGCTTGACAAAATATGAACACTGAGCTATGGCTAATTCATCCATTAACAGGTTCAAACAAGCATGGCAAAAGTGCAAATGATAACAGGTTTCACCCTTAGTGAAATTAACATGTCTGGAATTTATCATCAGGAAGCACACTTTAGAGCATGAAGCATACATGCTACAGGAACTTAACATGGCAGAGCAAGGCATGGCATGAAGCTACTCAAAGCACTTAACAAAAGTCCCTTAGTGACATTGAGCCAAAAGGGATCAGAAAATACAATTTCAAGCATGTGAACATGGCAAAAACATAAACATATTTCAGACTTAGTGAAAAACTGGAGCATGCAAATCAGTTAACGAGTAGACATGTTCACGAGCTCGATGCACTCACTATAGAGCATGGCATGACAAACTAAGCATACACCCATCAAAAATACATGGCATAGAAGCTATACATGGAAAGAACAACAACATAGCATGCACGGATCAATAGCAACATCCTCGGCAAAATCGCTAACATGTCAACAATCTACCAGGATTCACGATATAGCAAAGGTAGAGCTCGATTGACTCAAGCTAGGGTGCTCCATAAATGCAAACAAAGAGATGGATGGATAGAGCACCACAATGTTAACAAAACATCCTTACTGATCATCCTCAAAAAAGGCATGGATCACTAGGAAACAACATGAACATATGGCATAACGACAAAATCAGGACAAGGACTTAGTGAAATTCTACGTCCGTGAAATCAGCATTACCGATTACACTACTTTACAAGCTTGTGCTATTCACCACAAATATCACAAAAATAAATGGTAAGCACCTCTGTGAAGATATCATGGCATATAACAAAACACATGTAGAGCTCAGGAGCATATCATGCACACATTAATCATGGCAAAAATGACAAATATCTATTTCATGAAACAGATCTGGCAAATTTATCACATATCCCTCTTCCAACAGCATTTCGGGCATCAAGATGAGCTCAAATGAAAATGATGCAATGAGACGAAATGATGTAACCGTTGAGATGAACATTTTTATATGCTACACGCGCAAATCGGAGCTATAGATGCAAAGTTACGGCATGCCAAAGTTTGCAAAAATATCTGGGAGACGGAGAAGAAGTCAACCGCTAGGGTTTTTTGGATCTGGATCTGGACACTGTAGCAATGCACGCGGCTCGAGGTGCTCCGGCGAGCTTGAACCGGCTCCAGCGAGCTTGTCACGGCGGTGGGGAGGCGAGGGAGAGGCGGATCCGCCCGGATCTGGCCCGGGACGGCGCGACGGCGAGGTAGGGGAGGCCGGGCGGCGAGGAGGCGCCAGCGCGGGGCGGCCCGGTGGCGGCGTGACACACGGCGGCCGGCGAGGGGGCGGCGGTCGGCGGAAGGAGGAAGACGGTGGCGGCGTCGGGCGCTGGTGCGCGGCCCGGGTGCGTGGCAAGGAGGGCCGGCCTCGGGCCCGGCGGGCTTCGGCGACGGTGGAGGTCGGCGGCGACACGTGGTAGATTCCGATTGGCGCGGGCGGCGGCGGGCGGACGTGTCTGGTCCGATTCGGACCCGTCCGGCGGCGGAAGGAGAAAGAAGCTAGGGTTAGGGGTGTTTTGACCCGAAATTTCGGGGGAAGGTCTAGTTTTATAGGTAGGAGGAGCTAGCAGGCTCCAAATTGAGCATGGTTTTTGGCCACGCGATCGTGATAGAACGCTCTAGATGATGGAGAGGGTTTAGGTGGGTTTTGTCCAAATTGGAGGGGTGTTGGGCTGCAACATAAACGAGGCCTTCTCGGTCCCTCGGTTAACCGTTGGAGTATCAAACGAAGTCCAAATGGCACGAAACTTGACAGGCGGTCTATCGGTAGTAAACCAAGGCCGCATGGCAAGTCTTGGTCCAATCCGGAAATGTTTAACCCCCAGACACGAAAAGAGGTAGAAAGGGGCACTGGAGGAGATAGGAGCACCGGAATGCAAAACGGAAAACGGGGAAAATGCTCGGATGCATGAGAAGAACACGTATGCAAATGCAATGCACATGATGACATGATATGAGATGCATGACAAAGGCGACAACACACGGAGACAAAAACCCGAACCCGAGGAAAATAAAATAACTTAGGCCGGAAACGGCAAGAGTTGGAGTACAGATAAGTTAAATTACATCCAGGGTGTTACAACGTCGCCCACATCCGTCTGCCGTACAACGCCATCCTTGGGTATCCAACATTGGCCAAGTTTATGGCAGTGACCCACCATGGCTACAACATCCTCAAGATGCCAGGGACTCGTGGCGTCATCACGGTCCCTTGTAAAGAAGGAGATGCGGTGTGCTCCCTCGAGCGTGCCTACCAAGCTGCAGCGGCCGAAGACCCCAACGACGAAGGCACCCTGTACTCTCCTGAGGCCATCCCTAAGGAGAAGTAGCTACTCCACCTAGGGCCTCAGGAGAGCGGCGTCTCCAGCGGCACCACCTCAAGATCCACACCTGCAGCTAGGTGCCTTCCTCCCTCGCATAGGAAGGCGCGCCCGATGCCCTCCTCGGGCAAGGCTCGGGGGCTCTCTTCTAGAAGGCCTCAGACCTAGCCAGCATCACGAGGGAGGCGCTTGGGCACCATGTGGAGGCATGCTTCGCCACACATTTCCCTCAGGAAGGCGCTGGGCGAGGAGTGCCCGGTGCTCAAGAATTCGTCGTCAAGGTGACCCAGGAGCTTCAAGAGGCAAGGGCCATACGTGGCGACCGCCGCCCACCACCAGGCACAGCTCCCCATCCTGGCGAGGACGGCAGGCTACACATCTACGTCGACATTCTAGGGCTCAACAGGGCTGCATCTCAAGAGCGCTTCTGGCGTTCGCGCGTTGGTCGGTGCGAGGGTCCACCTCACAGCTACGCTCACATGCCGTTTGGCTTGCCGAACACGGTCGTCACCTTCCAACGCCTCCTGCGGAGCATTCAGGCGGCTCAGGAGGCCAGGCATCACGCCGTCTTGGCGAAGATGGCGATGGTCCTTAAGGAACCACCTAAGCCCCCGGAGCCTCCTGAGGCTCAGGGCCCTGGCGGCTCTTGAGGAACGACTCCTTCAGCTTGCACCTTCGGCTACTCCAACACCACTCCAGCTACGGTATCAGGTGACTCTTCCCTGTTCATTCAGTTGGGGGCGCCCCTCGGGCAGCATTATCCCCAAGTCGCACGGGTCTGTCCCTGCGACGTGTATCCTTTCGCACCTTTAGCTTACCCTGCCGGGGGCGCCCCTCGGGCTGCATCATCCCCAGGCCGCTCGGGTCCGTCCCAGTGGCATGTGTCGCTCTTGCATCTATCTGAGCTAACCTGCCTCTCTGCTTGAGTCATTTCATGATTATCGCCTGCTTGCTTATTATCCATCACGGCCACCCGCGTTGCCCATCGCCCCCCTGCTCATCCCGCAATGGGGGCTACTCATGCTGGCACGACACTTGTGCCCGGGTCCGTCCCTACAACGCTGAAAAATCTGAGTGGTCGAGCTCTAGCTCGCGGCACGCCCCGCCCATGTCATGTCACCAGGACCTCAGTGCCTTCATCTTCTTGCGGAACAACCAATGCCAGACCGTCAAGCGCGGTTGCAACCTGTATTCCTCCCTCGCGCTAACCTACAGGAACCTCCGAAGGCTGATGGCGGGTGGCACCACGGGCTCCTTCTTTTTTCACACAATTCGCTTGCACGTTAAAGGGCGAGCTCCTGATCATCGCGACTCAGGAACTCTTACTGGCTCTTCATCCCTCACCCCTGGCCTTGATCATGGCATCGCAACCTGGCATACCAGCAGCGGCTGAGCTCGCTCGAGGGCCAGGACCCAAGGATGCAGAGCACATGGAAGGACGTGAAAGGAGGGGGAAGCTCACGCGAGCCTGACCTAGTTGACGCACGAAGCTGGCGCAACATAAGGAATCGACTTTGGACCGCTAAGATGGGTCTCGCACTCGGATCAGCCAAGCACTATGACACAGGATTCCCATCTCTTGCAGCCTTGCTATGGCAACACCGCCTTCCTTTCCTACCTTCAAGTATTTGCTTGCACCCTAAAGGGGACCTCTTGAGCATCACGCCTCAGGAGCTCTTACTGGACCTCGGGCCGCTCACCTCCTGGCCTTGACCACGGCATCGCGACCTGGCATACCAGCGACGGCTGCAGCCTGCCTGGGTACCGGGACCTATTGGCGTAGATCACCAAACTACCGCGAGGTTGGAACGGGGGACTGAGCCGAAGCAAGACACACATACGTGTACATGCGATGGAGTAGCGCGCGGTGGAGGCTAGATGAATAGGAGCCCGTGGATGAACAGTCGCATGTGGACGCTGGAGGAGGTCGACGGTGGATGAACAGTAGCCTGTGGAGGCTGGAGGGGGTTGACGATGGAGATGAACAATATCCCGTGGAGTCCCGTTTTGCGGTACGCCGCACCCCTCCCGATGAACAGGACCCCCATTTCAATCGTAGCGCTCCAACACAAGTCCGTTTCCTCCGTTTTGCGGTACGCCACACCCCTCCCGATCAACAGGACCCCGTTTCGACCGTAGGAGGCCCGTTTCCTCCGTTTTGCGGTACGCTAGAACCCTTCTGATGAACAGGATACCGTTTTGAACGTGGCCGGTTGAACACAAGGCTGTTTCCTCTGTTGTGCGGTAGGCCAGGCCTTGTTTCCATTGGCCATTCCGTCCAAGCTAGTTGGCTCCCACGCATTCCGTTGCCTCCCAATGAACACGACGCATTCCGTTGCCTCCCCATGAACACGACGATGACGCAGTTTCTCCGTTCCGACCTAGCCATGTACATGAGCCCTGGCCGTATGTATGCGCGAGTAGGTGTTCGAGACCCCGCCCGTATGTACGTACGTGGCCGTATTTTCTTTCTTGCACACTAGCCGCTGTATGTACGTGTACATGCTACATGCGCGCCTCTACTACGACACGTGCGTGCTCTACATCGACCAGTATGTACGTACACGTTAGCGACCAGAATGACAATGCTACGTACGCTTCGACCAGGTGGGTCCCGACTGTCAGGAACTTTCTTGCGTGTGAAGATATAGCTGGTGGGTCCCAGCAGTCAGGGGGCGAATCATTTTTTTGCCCGAACACACTTCCTTGCGTGCGAAGATGTAGCTGGTGCGTCCCAGCAGTCAGGGGGGAAACCTTTTTTTCGCAAAATATGGTGGCCCGTCCGGTGGGTCCCCGTTGTCAGGTGTAGGAATAATTATTTTGCGTGTAATAAGGAGGCACTTCCTTGCGGCTGTCGTGGACCCAGCTGTCAACCTCTCCATGTATAGTACTCTTCTGATGGAAGTCGGTCGTTGACACATTGACCACGTCGCGCCGAGAGCACCAAGGCAGTGGATGTCGGTGAGGCCTAGGAAGGAGACGACGCGGAGAGGAGTACGAGGGTTCACTGGTTCAGCTCCGGTGTGAGGCTGCCGTCGCTGCGGAATAACAAGGGGTGTGTGTGAGTAGAGGGATGGCCTGGCCAGCGGTGGGAGTTGTAGGGGCGGTGAGGCCTCCGCTGCATCGCAGCCGGTCACGGGAGGTAGGAGCACGAGGCACGACCGGCGCTGGTTTGGGCGGCTGGAGCAAGAAGACTAGAGGTTGAAGAAGCACTACGGCCGTTGGATGGACATCGTACGGTCACTGGAGCTAGAATCGTGCATATTGACTAAGTTGACAAAGCCCTCCGACCCCGCCAACTTAGTAGGCCCACAAGTTAGCCTCCCACTATACTGGGTCCCAGCTAGCAGGGGGAGTATTCATTTTTTGTGCGTAATAAGGAGGCACTTCCTTGCGTGCGAAGATATAGCAGGTGGGTCTGAGCTGTCAGTGGCGGTAACGTTTTTTCACAAAATACAGAGGCCCTTTCGATGGGTCCCAAATGTTAGGTCGACCCAGCTGTGAGCCTCTCCATTTACAGTCCACTTCAGATGCATGTCGGTCATTGACCACGTTGACCAGGCTGCATCGAGAGCACCAGGGCGGTGGACGACGACGAGACCTAGGAAGGGAACGACACGGAGCCAAGGAAGACTCGGCAGTTGTTTCCCACGTGGAGGGGAGTACGACTATACGAGGGTTTACTGGTTCATCTGCCGTCGCCAGAGAATAACAACAGGTGTGGGTGAGTAGAGGGATGGCTAGGCCAGCGGTGGGAGTACGGTGGGGCGGTGAGGCCTGCGGCGCAGCACAGCCGGCCGCGGGGAGGAGGGAGCAGGCAGTCCCGCCGGCGCTTGTTTGAGCGGCTGGAGCAAGAAGAGCCGAGATTGAAGAAGCACAACGGCCGTTGGATGGACATCCAACAGTCATTGCTTGTGAGTCAACCTTTTTTTAGGAAAGCCTCAAATCTGTAGAAAACAACATATAACCCATCTGCCATTACTTGTAATAATTTACAGCCCATTTGCTAATTCTTGAGGTTTTTTTGGAGCCCATATTCTTTTTGTTAGCATTATAGCCCATATTGTGGCCATGGTTAAAAAATTATACGAAATTTTGCATATTTCGGTGCGGTCCGAACTGTTTTTAATCCCAAATTTTTTATTCACATTTAAACTGATTTTAAAAATAAATGTATATCAATATAAAATCCAACAAATTGTACATGCATAAAAATCAATGCAATTTAAAATCTCAAAATGAAAAAAAGATATTTGAAACTAATTGCCGGTTTGATGTGTTTTAAAAATGTACACCCCATTTCTCATTACTGATATGCCATTTTCTCGGCCAGCCGAATGAAGCTTTCCTTGTCTTGAAAGATTTGCAGCCCAATAGGCCTGACAAAGCGACTTAGATGGCAAATCACAAAAAAACTGGGCTGTGGCCGTGGACCCAGCTGTCAGCCTCTCCACATACAGTACTCTTTCGATGGAAGTCGGTCATTGACCACATTGACCACGCCATGCCGAGAGCACCAAGGCGGTGGACGACGGCGAGGCCTAGGAGGGGAACGACGCGGAGCCGGGGAAGACGCAGAAGTGGATGCCCACCTGGAGAGGAGTACGAGGGTTCACTGGTTTGGCTGGGTGTGAGGCTGCCGTCGCCGCAGAATAACAGGGGGTGTGGGTGAGTAGAGGGATGGCCTGGCCAGCGGTGGGAGTAGTAGGGGGCAGTGAGGCCTCCGCAGCATCGCAGCCGGCCACGGGAGGCAGGAGCACGAGGCACGACCGACGCTGGTTTGGCAGGCTGGAGCAAGAAGACCAACGGTTGAAGAAGCACTACGGCCGTTGGATGGACATGGTACGCTCACTGGAGCTAGAATCGTTCATATTGACTTAGTTGACAAAGCCCTCTGTCCCCATCAACTTAGTTGGCCCACAAGTCAGCCTCCCACTATTGTGGGCCACAACTAGCAGGGGGTATTCATTTTTTGTGTGTAATAAGGAGGCACTTCCTTGCGTGCGAAGATATAGCTGGTGGGTCCGACCTGTCAGCGGTGGGAATGTTTTTTTCACGACATATAGAGGCCCTTCCGGTGGGTCCCAACTGTCAGGTGGAGGAATCATTATTTTGCGTGTAATAAGGATGCATTTCCTTGCGTGCGACCGTGGACCCAGCTGTCAGCCTCTCCATGCACAGTCTACTACCGATGGTGTCGTTCGTTGACCACGTTGTCCACTCCGCGCTGAGCGCATCCAAGGTAGTGGACGGCGGCAAGGCCTGGGAATGGGACGAGACGGAGCCGGGGAAGACACGGTAGTGGATGCCCACACGAAGGGGAGTATGAGGGTTCACTGGTTCGGCTGCGGTGTGAGGCTGCCGTCGCCGCAGGGCCTGGCTAGCGGTGGGAGTAGTAGGGGGTGGTGAGGCCTCAACGGCAGCCCAGTCGGCCACTGGACGCAGGAGCAGGCAGTCTCGTCGGCGCTGGTTTGGGCGGCTGGTGCACGAAGAGCAGCGATTGAAGAAGCAGCAGGACCATTCGATTCAAATCCAACGGTTACTGCTGCTAGAATCCTTTGTTGACTAGGTTGACAAGCCTCACAAGTCAGCCTCCCAACTGGTGCGCCCCAGATGTCAGTGGTAGTTGATTTCATGCGGCCAGGCCAGCGGAGGGAGTATGGTGGGCCGGGGAAGCCTGCGCGGCATCACAGCAGGCCACAAGAGGAGGGAGCAGGCAGTCCCGCTGGCGCTAGTTTATGCGGCTGCAGCAGGAAGATCAGAGATTGAAGAAGCACGTCGGTCGTTGGATGGACATCCAACAGTCACTGCTGCTAGAATCGTGTGTTGACTGACAAAGCCTTGCGTAAACAAGTCATCCTCGAAATCTGTGGCGTGTACAACCCGTTTGCTATTATTTTTATAATTTTACTCATTTTCTAATTCATATGGAATTTATTGCAGCCCGTTTTCCATTTTTAGAATTGCTTCCCATTTTATGGTCAGTACCAGGGTTAAAAAATTAACTAAATATGTAGGAAATTTTGAAAATTCGCAAATTTTTGCTGGGGAACAAAATATTCTTAATCCAAAAATTAGTAGGCATACTAAAACAAATTTAAAAATAAATTAGTACTATGTCATGATAAATCCAATGAAATACTCCCTCTGTCCCAAAATTCTTGTCTTAGATTTGTCTAAATACGGATGTATCAAGTCACGTTTTGGTATTAGATACATCCGTATCTAGACTAATCTAAGACAAGAATTTTGGGATGGAGGGTGTCGTTGTCAAAACCGGCGGATCTCGGGTAGGTGGTCCCGAACTGTGCGTCTATGGAGAATGGTAATAGGAGGTAGGGGACACAATGTTTTACCCAGGTTCGGGCCCTCTTAATGGAGGTAAAACCCTACGTCTTGCTTGATTAATATTGATGATATGGTAGTACAAGAGTAGATCTACCACGAGATCGGAGAGGCTAAACCCTAGAAGCTAGCCTATGGTATGATTGTATGTTGTAGTTGTTGTATCCTAAGGACTAAAACCCTCCGGTTTCTATAGACACCAGAGAGGGTTAGGGTTACACAATGTTGGTTACAAAGGAGGAGATATCCATATCCGTATTGCCTAGCTTGCCTTCCACGCCAAGTAGAGTCCCATCCGGACACGAGACGAAGTCTTCAATCTTGTATCTTCATAGTCCAACAGTCCGGCCAAAGGATATAATCGGCTGTCCGGAGACCCCCTAATCCAGGACTCCCTCAGTAGCCCCTGAACCAGGCTTCAATGACGATGAGTCCGGCGCGCAGTATTGTCTTCGGCATTGCAAGGCGGGTTTCTCCTCCGAATACATCACGGAAGGATTTGAATACAAGGATAGTGTCCGACCCTGCAAAATAAGTTCCACATACCGCTGTAGAGAGAATAATATTTCCACAAATCTAATCTGCTGACACGTTTCGGCAACATGACATATTGCCACGGCCCGGTAATTATTCGAACCGTTTTTCTTCAACCAGCCTCACACATAACACGAGGCGGTTTCTTGACACGTCTTGTCAAAGCAGAGATCGCGCCCCCCTAATTACGGGATTCTCATCAATGCGGTCGTGGGTAACCCAACCGTATCTAGGACTCCTAAATTACAGGCAAGTCCCAAACGGCTACAGAGAGGACACTTGATATTCACCCTCTTTATAAAGGGACAAGGCTTTTACTTTTTTCCCTTCCGTGCTCAATCGAATCCTTCCCCCGCCTCGAGTTCTAACACCCAAAGCCAGGTCAGGTGCTCCGGACCTTCAATCATGTCCGGATCTAGCCTTCAAGGCCAGTGGATGCCCTCCTCCGTTACGGAAGAAGACATCAAGAAGTTGAGGGAGGCCAGATACCTGACCGCCGAGGTTTCGCATCGGCTGCCTTCTCAAGGGCAGGTCGTCCCTACTCCCGAACCCAACGAAGACGCCGTGTTCATCTCCCACTTCCTCCGAGATCTAGGCCTCACTCTAGATCCCTTCGTTAGGGGGCTGATGTTTTATTACGGGCTAGATTTCCATGATCTGGCCCCAGACTCCTTTCTCCACATCTCATCATTTATTGTTGTATGTGAGGCCTTCCTCCGCATTACCCCTCACTTAGGCCTATGGCTCAAGACCTTTGACGTGAAGCCGAAGATGGTCGAGGGGCAGCATGTAGCGTGGGGAGGCGCATTAATAAGCGGAATTACCGAAGCTCCATGGCCAAAGGGTTCTATTCCAGAGGTGTCCGGATTATGGCAACGGGAGTGGTTTTACATCACAACTCCCAGAAGTGCCAAGTGGGTGGCTGCCCCTGCTTTCCGCTCAGGCCCTCCACCACAACTGATGTCATGGATTAGCAGAGGGCTGAGCTGGGGTCCCGCCAAGGACGTGCCTGTACTGCAAAGCCGCATTCAAAATCTCTTCGAAGGAGATTTCAGTTTGATTATGGTAATGCAAGTCATGCTGGTTCGACGAACCCAGCCATGCAAACCCCGGCCTCTTCGCATGTGGGAGTTCAACCCAGAAGGACCGCGCGCTATTCAGGATTTCCTCGGCCTGACGCACGAGGAGATGTATAAATCATTCTTCGGACCTTAGATAGAGTGTCCGGATACTACCGAGGACGTGGGCCTGAGTAGCAACCGCACCATCGACCAAGTAAGTTATCCTCTAGCCGAACACATCGTCTTTCATTTATCATGACGTTATTCTGATAAATCGCTCTTCGACCAGGACTGGATAACAAAGGCGAAGATGATTCGGTGTTCGGCCCCCCTTCCAGAGGGTTTGGAAAATCCGGTACTGGAAAAGATGCTCGAGCTAGCACCTTGCCCTGAGTCCTCAAAGGAAGACAAAGGGGGGAATAATGAGGGCGAAAGAGGGCCTCCATCTCTACCTATTCCGACCGAGGGAATGAGCGCCTCTGTGAGGGAGGATAACCGAGGGGAGGAATCGGACATTCTCTCACCCCGGGGGAGGAAGAGGACTACCTCTGAAGATCCAGAAACCAAGGTTTCCAAGCAGGAGAAGAAATCTCCACCAGAGGGTCCTGCCTTGGAGGGTGCTCTTGCCGCACAAAGTCCGCGCGGGGATCAGCCCTCTAACGAGCTGTAAGTAATTAAAAAGTACTTCAATAGTGAAGATATATTACCTTACCTCTAAGGAAAATAACCGAAGTATTTATCTTGCAGTTCAGATCTTTGCCTTTCTTAGCAGAGCTCGTCTTCGGGGGATTTTCTTCTGGAGATGATGGAGAGCAAAACGCCTCCCCTGGATTCCTCCTCTCAAGAAGCAGGCGACCTTGAAGTGTCGTCACGGAGGGCCTCTCCGGATCCGGTGAGGCCAGAAGATAATCCTATAGTCACCCGAAGTCCCCAGCGTCCGGCTCTCGAAGAGAGCAAACAGAAGAGTCCGGCACTGACTGGTATGCGGTCGGACATACTGAGAGAGCTGTTGGAGTGAGCGGCCATTTCAGAAGAACACCATATATTGATGTGTACGGTGATGGAAAGGATCTCATCCACCGAAAGCGGGTTGCATGATGCCTTTATGAGTCTACTGACGGGCTTTGAGGTACGTAAAATGATGTACATTTGTGATGGTACCGCACATTTTTAGGTGTGCCCTGTGTAGATAGTAGCCCCTGAGACTCTGGTTGTCGCCGAGAACGGCGGCAAACAGAGGATCATAGTCCCAGGCAATAATCATACTACTTTAATGTGCAGGTAGTGGGAGCTCCGGTGGCTAGCTGGACTCATGAGTTTGCTGAACTGAAGTGGCAACTGGATGCGGCGGATGCCGACATCGAGCTTGTTAACAAGAGGCTTGATGAGGCACATGGTAAGTGTTATTTTCTGGTGAATGCCACATAGTAAGAGCAGCATGATGCCAGTATCTTTAATATGTTGTGACTACAGATGGAGCTGCCACTGTGGAAACCCTGCGAGCGGAACTTGCCCGAGCCAAAGAACAAGCAAGGATTAGTAATGCGGCTGCTTTGAAGGCGGCCGAAGAGTTGAAAGCCGAGAAGGCCGCGCATTGCGAGAGCAAAGAGAAGATGGCCAAGATGGCCGTAAAGTTAAAAGACACTGCCGACCGTTGCCAGTTCGTTGAAAAAGAAAATCGAGCAAAGGCAACGGACCTTGAAAAGGCCACGATGGCGAACAAAGACACCCGCTCTGTTATGAGAGCGAAGAAGGAGGAGCTGCGTGAAGCCGGGGATATTGCGGCTAGGAAACCCTTCATGCTACGGAGAAAGTTTGGAGGTCCACGCTATGCCCCTCTGGATCGGCTGTGGAGTTCAGCAGACGCATATATGGACTTGGCGGCGAGCGCAGCCGATGTGGCCAAATACTTCCAAGGTCAAACAGATCGTGAAGTGTACAAGCTGTTCTGGTCGCAATTCAACGTTCCAGAGCGTCCGCTTCCATTGACTGATCAGCTAGCCGAATGGGCCAAACTAAATAGGTTGTCCGGACTCGCCATGAGGTCTGTCGTGGATCAGCTGTGGCCTGAAAAGCCGAAGCTGAACAGCTATTTTAGCTTAGTGCAACAATTCCTTGGTGCGGTGCCGTGCATCAATGTGATGAAGAGGTCGGCGTGCATAGAAGGCTCGCAGATGGCCCTTGCCCGTGTTAAAGCATACTGGGCGGAGATGGATGCTACCACTGTTGATGCGCAGGGTTCGGCCATAGGCTGAGTGGCTGCCGAGCACTATTTCGAAGAGGTTCTCAAGGGTGCACGTTTGATAGAAGCCCAGTGCTCGAAGAATATTATGTTTGAGTGACATGTATTCCCATTGTAAACACAATGTTTTTATGAAGTTTATTAAGGCTGTGTTTATACTTTTGCCTAGTAATATGATGCCTCATGTGCGGACGTTTATGTATACATGTGTATAACCTGAAAGATTGCAGTCGTTGGCTTCAGCCCCCATGCATATAATGCGGAGGTGTTCGCAGAAGAGGCGTGCTCACACTTAACCCAACGTCTTGGTCCTATTAAGGAGGTGATAGCACAGTGAACGAGGCAACCGAACTATAATTCATCAACACTTTCACTTAGCCATAGGAGTTTGACGGTGGGGCTACTATATAGCCCTTGTTGGCTCCGCATTCTCCCGAATTCGGGGTGCATACATGCCTGGCCGGGAAACGGCCCTTCGTTAAGGCGGACAAATTCTAACATTCCGATAGGTCATCGAGTGGTTGACCAGTCTCACGCTATATCATGACAGTCAGTTTTCGGCTTTCTGTACTGAGGTGCTCGTCCGGATGATCCGGGGCACAATCGCAGTAGTTCTCCTAGTGCTACCTTAGCCAATAGAGCGGAACATAAGGTACCAAGACATAGGAGCCGGGCAAACCCAACATTTGACCAAAGACATGATTCGGAGCTGATGCATAGAAGGCCAAACTCGCGACGCCGAACACTCCCTAAGGTGTTCGGTCTTTATGGTATAAACCGGGCCTAAATACTGCCCTTTGTAAGAAGCCCCTGGTGTCCAGGTACATGCATTATTCTGACGTGGCCACATGCCAAGATGCTAGCATCCTTCTCAATTCTACTGAGAATCTGAGGGATGTGTATCAACAGGAGACAGTAAAAAAGGTTGACTCAGGGTCTTAATCTAAAAAGAATCCTTGGGACGGGTCCCTGCTGCATGTCTGCGCCTATGTCTCTGTTGTGCCGTATCCTGGACGGGTGTAGCATGATGGTCATCTGTAAAAGAGAGAAACTTAGGTGAAAAGTTGTCGTGCAAAAAGGTAGGTTTGAAGAAACCATGTATAATTCAAGATGAGTAAAAATTGCCACTTGTCTGCGCGCGTTGAGCCCCTTGTATTTGTAATAGGGGTGTGGCTTATCAAACCTGTGTAAGTTACATATAGTTGTGCCGGACTCGTCTAACCGTGTCCGTGGTCTTGATGACCTATCAAATGCTTTAGCTGGTGAGGCCCTTTTTAGTGTGCGGCTGCCAACGCAGTCGCACTCTCTTCGGCGCGCAGGGATCGCTTAATATTTCCATTCACTATAATGATGCCACGTGGATCGGGCATCTTAAGCGTAAGGGAAGCGTAATGCGGTATTTCATTAAAGCGAGTGAAAGCTTGGCGTCCAAGTAGTGCTTGATAGCCACTTTGGAATGGAGCAATGTGGAATGTTAAATTTTCGCTACGGAAGTTATCGGGGAAGCCGAATATAACCTCTAGTAGCAGGGAGCCCGTGCAATGAGCCCCTGGGCCTGGTGTTACTCCTTTAAAGGTAGTGTTGCTATGGCAAATTTTTGTTGGGTCTATCCCCATTTCGCGGATTGTATCCTGGTATATCAGGTTTAGACTGCTGCCACCGTCCATCAGGACTCATGTGAAGTGGTATCCATCAATTATTGGGTCTAATACCAGGGCAGCCCATCCTGCACGCCGGATACTTGTTGAGTAATCACGATGGTCGAAAGTGATCGGTTGAGACGACCAGTGGCAGGACTCCGCGGTGATTGGCCCTTGGGCATATTTTTCTGGGAGTGCCGCTTTGTTTCTCCCCTTGATCACGTATAACATGTTGACTGTTTTGACTTATGGTGGAAACTTCTTTTGTTCCCCAGTGTCTTACTTGAGAGGCTCACCCTTGTCTTCGCTTGGTGTATCCTTCACCTTGTGTACGGCGTTGAGCTTGCCAGACTGCTTGAAGACCCAACATTCTCTGTGGGTATGATTAGCGGGTTTACCAGGGGTGCTATGGATCTGACATACTTGGTCCAGAATTTTGTTTAGGTTGGACAGTTCGTCTCTTGCGCCTTTAGAGGGCGGCTTTTGCAGACTTGGCCGAGAGCTTTTGAATCGGGCATTTACTGTCGTGCTCTTCGTGCTGTCTTCTTTATTCCGGCATTTGTTATTATTGTTGCGCCGTGATTTCCCATTTCCATCTCTAACTTCGGATGTACTGGGGTCGCTGATGCTGCATCTAGCTAGCCAGCTATCCTCACCCGCGCAAAAGCGGGTCATGAGGCTTTTTAATGCTGCCATTGTTCTCGGCTTTTCTTGGCCGAGATGTCTAGCAAGCCGTTCGTCACGGACGCTATGCTTAAAAGCTGCCAAGGCTTCGGCGTCCGGACGGTCGACTATTTGGTTCTTTTTAGTAAGAAACATGTTCCAAAGCTTTCGGGCTGACTCTCCGGGCTGTTGAGTTATATGACTCAAATCGTCCGCATCCGGAGGTCGGACGTAAGTCCCCTGAAAATTTGCCCGAAAAGCATCTTCGAGCTCTTCCCAGCTTCCAATGGAACTTTCGGGGAGGCTCTTAAGCCAGTGCCGAGCTGGCCCTTTGAGTTTAAGGGGTAAATACTTAATGGCGTGGAGGTCGTCTCCTCGAGCCATATGGATACTAGGGTATGTTGTTCCGTTGTATGCCTCTATATTTACGGGTTTGAATCCCTCTGGAAATTCATGATCCAACACCTCATCGGTGAAACATAGCGGGTGTGCGGCACCCCTGTATCCGGGTGTACCACGTTATTCGGATGTTTGTTGTGTTGCATTGTATGCTGGAGCGCGCTTACGTGGTCCATAGATGGATCTAGTTGTGCCGTCCTTTTGATGCGAGTCCTCGCGGGGATCGCGTATTGGATTATGTGAGGCGTTGTTTGCCGCTCTATGTTGGCCGTGAGGTCGCTTATCCAGCCAGATGGCTGTTTTGATTTTTGGTTGTGGGGGATCTAAGGCCTCCTCATCGAATTCAGGTAGCAACTTCTGCTTCGGGTAGCTCTTGGTGGGGCGATTACCGCCGTACTTCGCTGTTGTGTTGAGTACTTTGTTCCATCTGATTTGGAGTGTGTCTTGCGCAGCCTTGAGCCTTTGCTTCTGCTTTTTTAGACTCCTCGCGGTGGCAACAAGCCTTTGATGGGCATTCTGTTGCTCCGGGTGTCTGTCTGGTGTGACGTCGTCTGGACTATGATCTTTGACAGAGTTGGGTTGTTCGGCTTGATTCTCCGTGTTGCCGTGGTCCGGCAATGGTTCCCCCTGCTCTAACGCTGGGTCTGTATGATCGTTGTTGCTACCGAGGCGGGATTTGGGGCGGCGCTTACGCCGCCGTTTTGACTACTTCTCGAGGGAACAACCCTTCGTTGCGTCCTTCCTCTCCTCGTCGTCGTTTTCCTTTGGTGTGTCCACCATGTATACGTCATGTGGTGAAGTGGGCGTCCAGTGCCCTGTGGGCAGTGGTTCCTATTCGTCTCCCGCATCGTCGTCCATACTGTCGATGTCTTTGGAGTCGAAGTCGAGCATGTCGGTTAAGTCATCGACAGTGGCTACTAAGTGGGTGGAGGGTGGGGCACGAATTTCTTCGTCGTCCGCATCCCAGTCCTGCCAGACTTAGTTCGGCCAGGGTCCTCCTGACAAGGACAGAGACCTTAATGAGTTCAGTATGTCGCCAAAGGGCGAGTGCTGAAAAATATCCGCGGAGGTAAACTCCATGATCGGCACCCAATCAGATTTGATAGGAATGGGCGCAGGCAGTTCGGAGTCCGTGGCCGAAGAAGGATCCGACAGTTTAACAATATGGCTCTCGTGCAAGGTAAGGTCAATTTTTGGCTCGATAGCCGCTGAGGGTAAGGCCTCCATGGCGGGGTCCATCCACCCGTCCATGGACGGTGCAACTGGCTCCGAACTGAGGGTCGGAGCGGCTGCCTGTGCGATCTCCTGAACACTGTCCGATGGTAGAGCTAAATCGTACTCATCGTGGCCGCGTGACGCACAAGGCAGATGCTCGAATCCGTCGAAGATCAAGTCTCCATGGATATCGGCCATGTAGTTTAAGCTTCCAAACCTGACCTGGTGGCCAGGGGCGTAACTTTCAATCTGCTCCAGATGGCCAAGCAAATTGGCCCGTAGTGCAAAGCCGCCGAACACGAAGATCTGTCCGGGGAGAAAAGTCTCACCCTGGACTACATCGCTATCGATGATAGTAGGAGCCATCAAGCCTAACGGCGACGACACAGAGGAACTCTCAATGAAAGCACCAATGTCGGTGTCAAAACCAGCAGATCTCGGGTAGCGGGTCCCGAACTGTGCGTCTAAGGTGGATGGTAACAGGAGGAAGGGGACACAATGTTTTACCCAGGTTCGGGCCCTCTTAATGGAGGTAAAACCCTACGTCCTGGTTGATTAATGTTGATGATATGGGTAGTACAAGAGTAGATCTACCACGAGATCGGAGAGGCTAAACCCTAGAAGCTAGCCTATGGTATGATTGTATGTTGTAGTTGTTGTGTCCTATGGACTAAAACCCTCCGGTTTATATAGACACCGGAGAAGGTTAGGGTCACACAAGTTCGGTTACAAAGGAGGAGATATCCATATCCGTATTGCCTAGCTTGCCTTCCACGCCAAGTAGACTCCCATCCGGACACGAGACGAAGTCTCCAATCTTGTATCTTCATAGTCCAACAGTCCAGCCAAAGGATATAATCCGGCTGTCCGGAGACCCCCTAATCGAGGACTCCCTCAGAGGGAGTATAAGATATTAGTGAAGAACAAAAACAAAAAAAGAAACTAATATCCCATTTGCTATAATTATTTTGGAATTTCCAACCCCTTTTGATATTACTTTTAACAGACACGGACCATACCCTTTGGCCTGGCCGGAATGCATCTCTCTTCGTCTTGAAAGATTTGCAGCCTAGTAAGTCGGAGAAAACAAATAGTCCTAGCTTGGGTATTCTTCAAAAAGAAATACCGGACTACCTATTTTTCCAAAGAAAAAACTGTTGGGCTGGTCATGTTGTTAGATGGGCCACAAAGACCGCACAACCGAGTTTATAACCTGCTCCTCCGAATTAGTACTAAAAAAGGTTGTGCAATTCTATCATTAATTGATTATACGTTGAAAATGATGTGGGTACTAGATATCAGCAGGGTGGATTAGAGTAAAAAACGAGGGGTTCATCTGAGTAGTAAAAGAGGCGCTTGCTTGTGTCCGTACTATCATACTCACAACTACAGTCCTCTCCCGATTCACTATGTTGACATGGACCGTTTCGAAAAAAACTATGTTGACAGGGCCGGACGGCGGTGCCACTGTGAGCGCACCAAGGCGGAGGGTAAAGTGCTGTCGCCAATGTGTTGGGCTGGGTTGGACATTCTTATTGAAAAATTAAAATGGACCAGAACTATTTACAACATTGACTACGATTTGGATGGGTCCGCTGGTTGCAGGAAGAAAATGCTAGGAGAAAGAAGACTGGTCGCTATCTTTGCCTAAGAATAATATCGACTAAATGTAACGACACTATCGTAGGAAATAATATCCTCCTGTTAAATCGTGAATTTAAAGAACTGGTGCATGAGCATTTAGCTTTATTTATTTGTTTATTTATTTATCTTTAGGGGACCATGAGCATGTACCTGGGCCGGATTCATGTGAGAGCCTCCCTTCCAGTTAATTATGGGCTTCTCTATTGGGCCTTCATCAGTGGGCTACATGTTACCAACAACTGGAAAATGTGTTCCGTACGACAAATAGTATGCACTACGTACGGTACGGGGCACTAAAGGATCGAATCGTGCAACAACTTCCAAAACATTGTGTTTGTCGTTCTAACAACACATTTATTCAACCAACAGACGAAATATACTACTGATTGTACATTGAAAACAGCAGCAGCAACAACCAATGTTGGGGGTGCAACAGAAGCAGTAAGTAGGCGAGAAGAGTGAAGACGCAGCTCTCTCTTCCAAACCAAACATTAGCCATCATTACAAAAGGGCTAAAAAAAGAACAAGTGTATGCATCAAACTAAATAAAGATCCTACTACACCAAGTGTACGCATCTAACTAACTGGCTCCGTTAGATGTTACTATTTATTAAGCTGTGGAGATTGGCTGATGGCTTGAACCATATGGGTGCCTGACGGGGGAAACTCCAGCCAGCAGGTCGAAGTCTAATACTTGTGAACCTCTCTCGTACTTTGGACTACAAAGCGTGGTGGCACATATCACGGTATGGTGCATGCAGACACGCATGGTACGCTGTGTACACACAGTTTTGCCTGATGAACAAAACCGTGCTGCCATCATGATCCTTGCCATCGGTTATCTCCTGGTTAATTGGATAATTCAGTCTGACAAACAGAGAGCGTGTACCAAGGCTACTTACCAACCTCCAGTCAAAAATTCCTGAAGGCCTAGGGAAGCTGGGATCCTGCTCAAAGACCTTGCAGTGATTATGATTGTATTCCGCGAAACAACACGTCCGGTACGTGTGAACGATCATCAATCGTTCGCCGTCGTCTGATCGAGCCAGGAACCACCTGCAACTGCCATGCCGCTTTTCTTTGAAAGGTTCTGGGATAAGGAAGGGTAGGGACACCAGGCGGCCTACAACATCATATCAAGTTGGAGTCAAATAACCATCAAAATAAGTTGCAGTGAAATAAAAAAGGGCTCTTGATGTAGTCAATCTTAAGAATAGCATGTTATGAGCATGAATATTTTTTTAAGTAAATGTTGACAGTAATATAAGCAAGCCATCATGATATCATAGGAAAGTAACATACTGCTGTAACAGCCGTTTGTAGCGATGACTGGAGTAGGCCAGCAATACGTCCAGCCATAGAAGGAGTCGACAGCGTAATTGAAGCCCTTGTGTTCAATGGCATCAGAGAACCATGGAGGATGTATGATCCTGCGATGGAGGAGCAGATTTATCCACTTACCGCAGTGACCTGTCAGATAGGCGAGACCGCGGTTGAAGAACGCAATTAGCCTAAAGTCTTTATAATTCGCAGATCTTGTGGGCACTTGGCAGATTACAACCTTGAGAAAATCAAACTTGGTATCATGCTGGCTACTGTAAGATTCCGAGTATTCTGGGCCGCGGTGCCAAAGCAGTGCAGTGTTAATCGAAGGAAGGGGGATCAATCACCGGGTGTAGACCTCCACGAGCATCTAGATGCCGCGACCGCTGATGAGCACCATCCAAGGCGTGTTCATGCCGACCCAGTACATACCGTTAATGTAGTTGAGGGTGATGGGGATCGGATCACAGTCAAGGGGGTTCATGCTCGCCACCCTATGATCAGTATGTTGCATGAAACACTATTTCTGAAGATCAAGCAGCATCACCAAGCAAGGAGCTGGCTTAAAAAGCTCCGGCCTGAGGGCTTTCAGTAAACGGTTCAGCCCTGACGAGCACGCGGCGAGCGGCATGGTACTTAGATTGTCCACACGCGAAACAATGAGCTTGATTACCTCTATGGGGAGCGAATTCCAGCCACTCTTTCGGTGGACACTACTTGGTTCTGCCATTGTTAGTGCTTGGGTTTCGAACGAGGGGGGGAGG
>NC_041380.1:245512647-245633273 GCF_002162155.2 Triticum dicoccoides | reverse complement strand
GGGGGGAGGCGCCTTAGCGGGGATGGAAGATTGGATGAGGGGGGAGGCACCTTAGCGGGGATGGAAGAGCGGACAAAGATGGAGAAGCGAATATGTGCTGCGGGAAGTCGACTGGTGATGATGACTACAACATGCCGCTTGACTTACGAGACACATACCAGCAGCATAGGGTGATATGAAGTCAGACAACTTGCTTGAGTGATCACAGTACTAGTACTCCCTACAGTACCTACTACTATGCCCTAACTTGCTTGAGTAGAGTAGTAGTGGAGTAGGACTCTGCTCTACTACTAGCATCGGAGGGGTAGTATATTCTAATCTAAAATAGTTACAAACTTCAATGCCCGAGCGAGGAACGACTACGAACCGCTATCGGTGCTAACTCCAATCCCCGGCAAACGTTCGCTGGGAGACATGGCAGTTGCAAACGCCCGCGACGCAGTTACAGTACGTGTGTAAGGGTGGCGCTTTTGTCAAATACTATGGCTTAAAAACAGGCCACCGTCGGATGGAAATCTGATGGTTACGTGGGATTCGCCAGGATTGAGCTCGTGCCAAACAATCGCCAGATATCATTACTAAAAAAAGGTTAAAACACCCGGGGTTATAACTTGCACCGGCTGACCACTAATAATGATACTAACATACTTGTAAAATGGTCAAAGACCGTGTCTAGTGGTGTTTGGAATTATATGCAAAAACAATTAGCAAGATGCTCGTGCATTTCACGGAACACCATCATCACCAACTCGGTTCTTTCTCTACTCCTACTCCTATAAAAGACTCAGTTGGTGACGATGGAGGCGAGGAGGCGTGTTTAGCCGGGCTTGCAGCGGACGGCGCGGTACTATTCGATTTGTTATAAAAAAACAAAGAAGAGTAGTAGAGATAGAGATAAGAGTAGAGATAGAGACTTAGGCCTTCCACTATGTAGGCCAAAAGCTGTGCCAAATTTTCTCTTTGGGTATTTGTCACCGATGCCCTACATTGCCCAAGTGAAGCCAAACAAAAATTTCTGGGCACCGGAGCACCATCTACTGCTTCGTGTGCTACTCCTGCGCTCCATTCGGCGGCTGCAGCGTCCCCTACAGACACTCCCTCTTGAGCTCCATTCGGCTGGCGCTGTTGAAATTTTGGGAGCACACTCCCGCGAATGTTGGCAGCCACGACTTCACCGACGATGACTTCTTCCCTGAACTCAGCAACCTCTTCCTCGACGACATGGGCGACAACCTCAGCGCCAACGGTGCTGCTCCCGTTGCACCGTATGTGTTTCTGTCCTTCCTGTTCAAAATCATGGTAGAATTCATGTTTCTACTCTGTATCCTACTAGATTCTATTTGTTCATCTACTACGCTAGTCCACATGATTAGTTTAATCTCTGTTATAGCCATCATGATTTATTTTGTGCTTATTCAGATTAAATATCGTAGTAACTTGCTCATATATTCAACTGGCGCAACGTCCCCTACAGCCACTCCCATTTCATGGATGACCTGGTCGATGCCTCCAAGGATCCCTTCGTCTATTGCTATGAGTGCCCGATGCCGTTTTGGGGCTCGCCGGCGGACATCGTGCATCACCTCACGGATGCGTGCAGTGGTCACTACTGGCCCTTCGCGGAGAACATCAAGTACGAGATGTGCTACCCATTCACCATGGCGGAGTCGCTGGAGGATCACCGCCACCTGCTAGTCTCGGAGGAGGACGGCAGTGTCATCCTATCTTGATCGTAGGCACCGGCGAGGCCCGCGCAGGCCGCCGCTGCGTCTCTGTAGTGTGCATCAGGGGCGACGCCGCTGACGCTGACACTGACACAAGGTCGATGTACGGGTGCGTGCTCACTATTACTACCCCTCTGAGGTACGTGGGCGGCGACACAGGCTCCATCATGCTGACTAGGACTGTGGAGAGCTGGGAACTCCCCGCCGATGTGGACATGGAAGACGCATGGTATGATTTACCCCCCAACGCGGTGCACGGGGACTCCAAGGAGATTCACCTGGACATACGCATTATGAAGTTAAACATTGATCATTAGTCTTCGCTCAGTGTAATCCGTTGTCTAAGCATGTGGAGACTTCCATGCATAATCTTGCTCTATTGGAGTATCGCGCATGAATATAAGTGTATCCATTTATAGTTTAGTCTAGAATCTTCCTCATATGAATTTTTACTACAGTACCGGCGAAAGACTTACTATGAACCATTTCTTACATCTCCTCTGCCTCTTCCAAGTCATCCTGATTAAATCCCTCCGTCTAGGTGTATAAAGGCATGGTTAATAATTAATAGTATAGCCAACTTTTGACTATAAGAAAGTGGCATGTCATCTATAGCCAACATGTATAACAATTGATTCTCAAAAACTAATTATTAAAGATCATTTCTTGCAAAGCACAATAAGTGTTATTTCTTCACTAGTTTTGGATGCAGGTTGAAAAGTTGAACGCTTTTGTTTGCAAAAGATACCTTTTTATCTATTTCACCCGGATGTTTGTGAGCTCTAGAGATCACCCCCACGTCCTTTGTCAAAATAAACAACTCCCTGATCAATGCATTTCACTCTTCCGTGCAACGCACGGGCTCCTTACTACTATAGATTTGTATGACCAAAAATTGAACTAACATTATATATAGTACGATAAATTCTGATGCATGTCATCTAAAACTATATCATTGAAAACTATGTTCAAATACGAATCCAACGATATAGTTTTTGTTGACATGCACTAACATTTTGTCAGTTAACTCTTCAGTCAAATTCAATGGGGGACTAATAAACCATGACTGATGTAGTACAAGTGTAGAGGGTGGCGCTGCACGGGAGTCTCACTCTCACCCCACTCGTGGCGCGGCAGTAAAGCCGTCATGTCACAAAACCCAACCACTGCCAGTAATAAGTGGCCTGGTAAAATAAACAGACAAGCAACCATCACATCCCTCCGTCTTTTTGCATTTCATCACTCTGCATTTACTTTCTTCGGTTCATCTCGCACACTCGATCCCTAGATACTACTCCTAGTATCCCTAGCTACTACTCCTAGGGCCAGTTCTTTTCGCGGCTTAAAAATCAAGCCATCTCTTCCCTAGCTTTTCCCGTAACACTAGTCACAGTGGAGAGTAACATTAAGGCGCCTCACTCATTTATTTGGGCTTCTAAACTACTACTAGTACCTCCGTCCTGTTTTATTCATCACCATTATAATTTGTGGTAAATTTTGACCAAAGATTTAACTGATAAAATGTTAGTGCATGTGACATGCACAAACATTTCATTAGTTAAATTTATGATCAAAATTTGACACAGATTACAATGGGGACCAATAAACCAGGACGGAGCTAGTAGTAACAGGATTACTACTAATCTAGAAGCCTAAACAAACTGGCCCCTGGTACTCCTACTACTAGTACTATTACTCAAGTTGGAATTCCAATTGCACAGCACAACTTGTTAGGCAAAAATTTCGATATAGGGTGTAGGAAGTAGTTTGGAATTTGCATGCCTTTTTGATAACCCACAAGTATAGGGGATCGAAACAATTTTCGAGGGTAGAGTATTCAACCCAAATTTATTGATTCGACACAAGGGGAGCCAAAGAATATTCTCAAGTATTAGCAGCTGAGTTGTCAATTCAACCATACCTGGAAATTTAATATCTGCAGCAAAGTATTTAGTAGCAAAGTAATATGATAGTTGTGGTAACGGTAGCAAAAGGTAATGATAACAAAAGTAATGTTTTTGGTATTTTGTAGTGATTGTAACAACAGCAACGGAAAAGTAAATAAGCAAAGAACAATATATGGAAAGCTCGTAGGCAATGGATCGGTGATAGAGAATTATGCCGGATGCGGTTCATCATGTAACAGTCATAACCTAGGGTGACACAGAACTAGGTCCAATTTATCAATGTAATGTAGTCATGTATTCTGAATATAGTCAAACGTGCTTATGGAAAAGAACTTGCATGACATCTTTTGTCCTACCCTCCTGTGGCAGCGGGGTCCTAGCGGAAACTAAGGGATATTAAGGCCTCCATTTAATAGAGTACCAGACCAAAGCATTAACACATAGTGAATACATGAACTTCTCAAACTACGGTTATTGTCACTTCGGGATTGCCGGATCATAACACATAGTAGGTGACTATAGACTTGCAAGATAGGATCAAGAACTCTCATATATTGATGAAAACATAATAGGTTCACATCTAAAATCATGGCACTCGGGCCCTAGTGACAAGCATTAACCATAGCAAAGTCATCGCAACATCAATCTCAGAACATAGTGGATACTAGGGATCAAACCCTAACAAAACTAACTCGATTACATGATAAATCTCATCCAACCCATCACCGTCCAGCAAGCCTATGATGGAATTACTCACGCATGGCGGTGAGCATCATGAAATTGGTGATGGAGGAAGGTTGATGATGATGATGGCGACGGATTCCCCTCTCCGGAGCCCCGAACGGACTCCAGATCAGCCCTCCCGAGAGGTTTTAGGGCTTGGCGGATTCTGCTTTATTTTTTTCTCCCTGAAAGTGCATATATAGAGTTGGAGTTGAGGTCGGAGGAGCTCCAGGGGGCCCACGAGGTAGGGGGCATGCCCAGGGGGGCAGGCGCGCCCCCACCCTCGTGGCTAGGGGGCAGGCCCGCTGGCCTTGATCTTTTTCCAGTATTTTTTATTATTTCCAAAAAGACGCTCCATGGAGTTTCAGGTCATTCCGAGAACTTTTGTTTCTACACATAAATAACACCATGGCAATTCTGCTGAAAATAGCGTCAGTCCGGGTTAAGTTCCATTCAAATCATGCAAGTTAGAGTCCAAAACAAGGGCAAAAGTGTTTGGAAAAGTAGATACGACGGAGACGTATCAACTCCCCCAAGCTTAAACCTTTGCTTGTCCTCAAGCAATTCAGTTGACAAATTGAAAGTGATAAAGAAAAACTTTTACAAACTCTGTTTGCTCTTGTTGTTGTAAATATGTAAAGCCAGCATTCAAGTTTTCAGCAAAGATTATAAACTAACCATATTCACAATAACGCTTAGGTCTCATGTTTACTTATATCGATGGAATAATCAACTAGTGAGCAATAATAATAAATCTCGAATGACAACACTTTCTCAAAACAATCATAATATGATATGACAAGATGGTATCTCGCTAGCCCTTTCTAAGACTGCAAAACATAAATGCATAGCACCTTTAAAGATCAAGGACTGACTAGACATTGTAATTCATGGTAAAATAGATCCAGCCAAGCCATACTCAATGTAAACTAACAGTAATGAATGCAAATGACAGTGGTGCTCTCCAACTAGTGCTTTTTAATAAGAGGATGATGACTCAGCATAAAAGTAAATAGATAGGCCCTTCACAAAGGGAAGCAGGGATTTGTAGAGGTGCAGAGCTCGGTTTTGAAATAGAGGTGAATAATATTTTGAGAGGTATACTTTCATTGTTAACATAACAACCAAGAGATGGCGATATCTTCCATGCTACACACATTATAGGCGGTTTCCAAACAGAATGGTAAAGTTTATACTCCCCCTCCACCAACAAGCATCAATCCATGGCTTGCTCGAAACAACGAGTGCATCCAACTAACAAGAGTCCTAGGGGGTGTTTTGTTTGCAATTATTTTGATTTGATTTGCATAAAGCATGGGATTGGGCATCCCGGTGACAAGCCATTTTCTCATGAGTGAGGAGAGGAGTCCACTCCTCTTGAGAATAACCCGCCTAACATGGAAGATACGGACAACCCTAGTTGATATATGAGCTATTCGAGCATACAAAACAGAATGTTTATTTGATGGTTTAGAGTTTGGCACATACAAATTTACTTGGAACGGCAGGTAGATACCGTATATAGGTAGGTATGGTTGACTCATATGGAATAACTTTGGGGTTTATGGGATTGGATGCACAAGAAGTATTCCCGCTTAGTACTGGTGAAGGCTAGAAAAAGACTGGGAAGCGACTAGCTAGAGAGCGACAACTGTCATGAACATGCATTAAAATTAACCAACACCAAATGCAAGCATGAGTAGGATATAATGCACCATGAACATAAATATCGTAGAGGCTATGTTCATTTTGTTTCAACTACATGCGTGAACATGTGCCAAGTCAAGCCACTCGAATCGTTTAAAAGAGGATACCACCCTATCATACCACATCACAACCATTTTAATAGCATGTTGGCACGCAAGGTAAACCATTATAAGCTTCTAGCTAATTAAGCCTGGCACAAGAAACTATGATCTCTAGTTGTCATTGCAAACATGTTTATTCATAATAGGCTGAATGAGGAATGATGAACTAATCATATTTAGGAAAACAAGAGAGGTCGAGATCATGCCAGCTTTTCTCATCTTAGTCAGCCCATCATATATCGTCATAATTGCCTTTCACTTGCACGACCGAACGATGTGGATAATAATAATAGTGCACGTGCATTGGACTAAGCTGGAATCTGCAAGCATTCAATAAACAGGAGAAGACAAGGCAATATGGGCTCTTTTGTCAGATCAACAATAATGCATATAAGAGCCACTTCAACAATTTAATTATGGTCTTCTCCTATCGACCCCCAAAGAAAAGAAAAGAAATAAAACTATTTACACGGGAAAGCTCTCAACAAGCAAAAGAAGAATAGGAAATCTTTTTGGGTTTTCTTTTTAGTTACTACTACAAGCATGGAAAGTAAACTAATTAAAAGCTACAACTAATTTTTTTGTTTTTCTTAAGGTTTATTAAGCACACAAGAAGAAAGCATAAAAAGAGAAAATAAACTAGCATGGATGATACAATGAAAAAGTATGAGCACCGACATCTAGCAATGAGTGTGAACATAAATGTAATGTCGGTGAGAAATACGTACTCCCCCAAGCTTAGGCTTTTGGCCTAAGTTGGTCTAGGGCCACGGCTAGCCTGGCGGAAATGTAATGTTGGGGTCGTACTAAGATGCAGCAGTCATTGCATTGTGGGCTGCAGCTTGGAGGCGAGCTATCTCAGCCCTCCTCTTATACTCTTCCGCCTCCTCTCTGGTTATAGAATTTCTCCCCTTTGCCTGGAAACCAAAGAAAGTAGAAGCAGGGAGAGCGACATGATAGGTGCATCGTCTGTCAAAGATTAGTCGATACTGGAGGATATGATCGTTCCTCTCAACAAACTGATGACGAACCATAGCCTCATAATCCAAATAAGCAGGAGGCAACTCAATATCATCCTCACATATGGTTATACCAAGAAAATTAGCTATGCGGGTTGCATAAATTCCACCGAAGAAATCTCCATTAAATCTATTAAGATGCAACCTATGTGCAAGAATGGCGCCCAAATTACAAGATTTAACTCCTAACACGGCACTCCTAAGAATACTGAGGTTAGGGACACACATGTGACACGCTTCATCTTTACCGTTAATGCGTCTACCTATGAAGAGAGAAAAATAATGTATAGAAAGAAAATGAATGCTCCCTATGGTAGCTTGTGCTATATCTCTAGATTCCCCCACAGTTATACTAGCAAAAAAATCTCTAAATTCAGATTTGGGAGGTTCACTAGTACTACCCCATTGTGGAAGTTTGCAAGCAGTGGTAAAGTCCTCTAAGTCCATAGTGTAAGAATTTTCATAAAGATCAAACAGGACAGTTTGAGAATTACGTGAAGATGAAAATTCAAACCTCCTCACAAAGGAACTAGTGAGATAGTGGAACTGACGGCATTTTTCTTCCACGAAGCACACAAGATCAGCGTTACGCAAATATGCGTTAAATTCTTCCATAATCCCCGCTCGATCCATGAAGTCCTCTGAAGTCCATTCACAAGGCCGCACTGGAGCGCCCCTTGGTGGCTCATCATCAGCATCACGCATTGCAAGCCTAGATTCTTGTTTCCTTGAAGAACCACCTCGGTACATTTTCCTAAACATATTTCTTCCTCTGAAAAATTTCTGAATTTTTTAGTAACTTCAAATAAAAGTAAACCAAACTCAACAAAATTGATAGCAACTACTCCTACAAGTGCCTAGAGCCTATATCATTATCAAAACTACTTGGAACCACATAAATTTGACATGCAAGCTCAAGAACATGGTCACCTAGGCAGCACAAATTTGCAATGAATAAAGCACTAGAACAAAAACTATTTGGACCAATGGAGGAGTCGCATACCAAGGAACAATCCCCCAAAGTAGTTTTGTGAGAGGTGCTTTGAGCAAGGAGATCGAAAATGGCAGCAAAATGAGCTTGGACTCGGGTTTGAGCTGGATAATGGTGTTTGTGGGGGGAAGAAGGAGTGTGTGGGTGCAGGAATAAGTGGAGGAGGGCCACCGTGGGCCCACGAGGTAGGGGGCGCACCCGGGGGGGTAGGGCGCGCCCCCACCCTCGAGGCCAGGTGGATGCCCCCTGTTGTGTTCTCAGTGCCAAATATTCTCAAATATTCCAGAAAAAATCATATTTCAATTTCAGGGTATTTGGAGAACTTTTATTTTTGAGGTATTTTTATATTGAACGGATAATTTAGATAACAGACAGAAAATACTATTTTTATTTTATTTAATATAAATAAAAAAAGTAGAAAGATGGTACAAAGAGTTGTGTTTTCTAAATTCATCCATCTCATGATCATCAAAAGGAATCCATTAACAAGGTTGATCAAGTCTTGTTAACAAACTCATTCCGAATAACATGGAACCGGAGAATTTTCGAATAACAGTAGGTTACCTCAACGGGGATATGCACATCCCCAACATAAGAATATCATATTTCTTCTTGACAGTAGGAAGAGGAAATTCAAAACCTCCAATAGTGATTGTTGAAAATTTTCCAATAGAATTTATACTATGGACTTGAGGTTGTTTCCTCAGAAAGTGTACCGTATGCTCATTACCATTAACACGAAAAGTGACATTGCCTTTGGTGCAATCAATAACAGCCCCTGCAGTATTCAAAAATGGTCTTCCAAGAATAATAGACATACTACCGTCCTTGGGAATATCAAGAATAACATAGTCCGTTAAAATAGTAATGTTTGCAACCACAATAGGCACATCCTCACAAATACTGACAGGTATAGCAGTTAATTTATTAGCCATTTGCAAGGATATTTCAGTAGGTGTCAACTTGTTCAAATCAAGTCTACGGTATAAAGAGAGAGGCATAACACTAAGACCGGCTCCAAGATCACATAAAGTAGTTTTAACATAGTTTCTTTTAATGGAGCATGGTATAGTGGGTACTCCTGGATCTCCAAGTTTCTTTGGTATTCCACCCTTAAAAGTATAATTAGCAAGCATGGTGGAAATTTCAGCTTCCGGAATCTTTCTTTTTTAGTAACAATTTCTTTCATGTACTTAGTGTAAGGATTCATTTTGAGCATATCAGTTAATCGCATACGCAAAAAGATAGGTCTAATCATTTCAGCAAAGCGCTCAAAATCCTCATCGTCCTTTTTGATGGTTTGGGAGGAAAAGGCATGGGTTTCTGAACCCATGGTTCTCTTTCTTTACCATGTTTCCTAGCAACAAAGTCTCTCTTATCATAACGTTGATTCTTTGATTGTGGGTTATCAAGATCAACAGCAGGATCAATTTCTATATCATTATCCGGGCTATGTTGAGCATCAACATGAACATTATCATTAACATTATCACTAGTTTCAGGTTCATTACCAGATTGTGTTTCAACATCAGAAATAGAAATATAATTTGGATTCTCAGGTGTTTCAGTAATAGGTTCACTAGAAGCATGCAAAGTCTTATCATTCTTACTTTTCTTCCTTTTAGAAGGACTAGGTGCATCTATATTATTTCTCTGAGAATCTTGCTCAATTCTCTTAGGGTGGCCTTCAGGATACAAAGGTTCCTGAGTTATTTTACCAGTTCTATTAGCCACCCTAAAAGAAAAATCATTATTCTTACTATTCAATTCATTGAGAAAATCATTTTGAGCTTTAAGTACTTGTTCTACTTGAGTGGTAACCATAGAAGCATGTTTACTAATAAGTTTAAGTTCACCTTTGACATTAGTCATATAATCACCCAAGTGTTCAAGCATATCAGCACTGGGTTTTAATTCTCTACCAAAATAAGCATTGAAGTCTTCTTGCTTAACCATAAATTTATCAAACTCATCCAAGCATGGGCTAGAAAACTTAGTAAATGGGATTTCAGCTTTATCATACCTATAGAGAGAATTTACCTTTACTACCTGTGTTGGGTTATCAATACCATGTATTTCTTCAATAGGAGATGGATTAAAATTATGCATTTCTTCGACATGCAGTGAATTATGACCATGTATTTCTTCAATAGGAGGTAAATTCTTAACATCTTCAGCTTTAATACCCTTTTCTTTCATGGATTTCTTTGCCTCTTGCATATCCTGAAGACTAAGAAATAAAACACCTCTCTTCTTCGGAGTTGGTTTAGGAATAGGCTCAGGAAGTGTCCAATTATTTTCATTAGTCGACATATTGTTTAATAGAATTTCAGCTTCATCCGGTGTTCTTTCCCTGAAAACAGAACCAGCACAACTATCCTGGTAATCTCTGGAAGCATCGATTAGTTCATTATAAAAGATATCAAGTATTTCATTTTTCTTAAGAGGATGATCAGGCAAAGCATTAAGTAATTGGAGAAGCCTCCGCCAAGCTTGTGGGAGACTCTCTTCTTGAATTTGCACAAAATTATATATATCCCTTAAAGCAGCTTGTTTCTTATGAGCAGAGAAATATTTAGCAGAGAAATAATAAATCATGTCCTAGGGACTACACACACAACCAGGATCAAGAGAATTAAACCATATCTTAGCATCACCCTTTAATGAGAATGGAAATATTTTAAGGAAATAAAAGTAGCGAGTTCTCTCATCATTAGTGAATAGGGTGGCTATATCATTTAATTTAGTAAGATGTGCCACAACAGTTTCAAATTCATAGCCATAAAAAGGATCAGATTCAACCAAAGTAATTATATCAGGATCAACAGAGAATTCATAATCCTTATTAGTAACACAGATAGGTGAAGTAGGAAAAGCAGGGTCAGGTTTCATTCTAGCATTAAGAGATTGCTGCTTCCATTTAGCTAATAACTTCTTAAGATGAATTCTATCATTAAAAGCAAGAATATATCTAGCAGATTCTTCATCCAGAACATAACCCTCAGGCACAACAGGCAATTCATATTTATTAGGGGGAGAGTCTTCATCATCACTTTCATCAATATTATCAGTTTCAATAATTCCATTCTCTCTAACCCTAGCAACTTGTTCATCAAGAAATTCACCAAGTGGCACAGTAGTATCAAGCATAGAAGTAGTTTCATCATAAGTATCATGCATAGTAGAAGTGGCATCATCAATAACTTGCAACATATCAGAATGAATAGCAGAAGCAGGTTTAGGTGTCGCAAGCTTACTCAAAACAGAAGGTGAATCAAGTGCAGAGCTAGATGGCAGTTCCTCACCTCCCCTCGTAGTTGAGGGATAAATCTTGGTTCTTGGATCTTTCAAGTTCTTCATAATGATAAGCAGATATAAATCCCAAGTGACTCAAAGAATAGAGCTATACTCCCCGGTAATGGCGCCAGAAAATAGTCTTGATAAACCACAAGTATAGGGGATCACAACAGTTTTCAAGGGTAGAGTATTCAACCCAAATTTATTGATTCGACACAAGGGGAGCCAAAGAATATTCTCAAGTATTAGCAGCTGAGTTGTCAATTCAACCACAACTGGAAACTTAATATCTGTAGCAAAGCATTTAGTAGCAAAGTAATATGATAGTAGTGGTAACGGTAGCAAAAGGTAATGATAACAAAAGTAATGTTTTTGTTATTTTGTAGTGATTGTAACAATAGCAACGGAAAAGTAAATAAGCAAAGAACAATATATGGAAAGCTCGTAGGCAATGGATCGGTGATAGAGAATTATGCCAGATGTGGTTCATCATGTAACAGTCATAACCTAGGGTGACACGGAACTAGCTCCAATTCATCAATGTAATGTAGGCATGTATTCTGAATATAATCATACGTGCTTATGGAAAAGAACTTGCATGACATCTTTTGTCCTACCCTACGGTGGCAGCGGGGTCCTAGCGGAAACTAAGGGATATTAAGGCCTCCTTTTGATAGAGTACCGGACCAAAGCATTAACACATAGTGAATACATGAACTCCTCAAACTACGATCATCACCGGGAGTGGTCCCGATTATTGCCACTTCGGGGTTCCGGATCATAACACATAGTAGGTGTCTATACACTTGCAAGATAGGATCAAGAACTCTCATATATTGATGAAAACATAATAGGTCCAGATCTGAAATCATGGCACTCCGGCCCTAGTGACAAGCATTAAGCATAGCAAAGTCATAGCAACATCAATCTCAGAAGATAATGGATACTAGGGATCAAACCCTAACAAAACTAACTCAATTATATGATAAATCTCATCCAACCCATCACCGTCCAGCAAGCCTACGATGGAATTACCCACGCACGGCGGTGAGCATCATGAAATTGGTGATGGTGGATGGTTGATGATGACGATGGCGACGGATTCCCCTCTGCAATCCCCGAACGGACTCCAGATCAGCCCTCCGGAGACATTTTAGGGCTTGGCGGCGGCTCCGTATCGTAAAACGCGATGAATCCTTCTCCTTTACTTTTTTTCTCCCAGAAAGTGACTATATAGAGTTGGAGTTGAGGTCGGAGGAGCTCCAGGGGGCCCACGAGGTAGGGGCGCGCCCAGGGGGCAGGCGCGCCCCCCACCCTCGTGGCTAGGGTGTGGGCCCCCTGGCCTTGATCTTTTGCCAGTATTTTTATTATTTCCAAAAAGGCGCTCCGTGGAGTTTCAGGTCATTCCGAGAACTTTTGTTTCTGCACATAAATAACACCATGGTAATTCTACTGAAAACAACGTCAGTCAGGGTTAGTTCCATTCAAATCATGCAAGTTAGAGTCCAAAACAAGGGCAAAAGTGTTTGGAAAAGTAGATACGATGGAGATATATCACTTTCCGACCAGTGAGATACTCCGTAGAAAGTACGATAGAGAAATAACCACAGAGAAGGAAGCTAAAAGTGAACAACCAAATGAGCATTTTTGCCTTGAATCGTTTCACAAGCTTGACTAGTGATGTTTCTACTTTTACAAAAACCGGAACTTAATGTTTAAACGTGTATTTGCACGTACATAAGTAATAGTAGTACTCCCTCCGTCTAGGTGTATAAATTCTTCCCTCCTTCTTGGTCATGGTTCACAACCAAAGATGACTTATTCACCTGGACAGAGGGAGTAGCACAGTCTGCAAGCATATATAGAAAGAGACGTGTAGTGCGATAATATATAGTAAAGTCTGTGCTATATGCACCTACTTACAAAATGCATACGGATACACAAGGTTTCCAAACTTTCCCTCTTATATACTTAATTAAGGAAGCTAATAATTCCTGAACATTCGGGATTTATCATTTGCGTCCCAAAACTAATGAGATCACTTTACGAAACTAAATTATACTCCTACTAAAAGCCACGATGCTTGCAGGAGCGCTTGTGGCACGCCACAAGTGCCCTGGTGCGCGGCCGTTTCCTAGCGCGCTGACACAATCCCTCTTCCTCAGCCTCGCAACTCGCGAGGTGCTGATTGGTGGCTTGTCGGTGGGTGAGCGCGATCCCACCGGTGTGGTGATGCGGCGCCAACAGGTACTCCTCCTCGCTGGAAGCGTGCACCCGGTCCACGTACCGCCAAGCATAGATGAGGCGCTTGGGCCCGATTGCACTCAGGGCTTTGGCACGGGCGTTCTCCACCACCCTCACAGCCCTTCCATGAGCCTTCTGCCAAAGAGCCAATTGCCTGACTCTCTCAGACGCAACATAGACCTGCCAGGCAGCTTGCCCCGCGACGCACTTCTCTTCCTCGGCCTTCTTCTCCACCTCTATTTTGGCTTTCTTTGCCGGCGGCAAAGCCTCCCACATGGCAACATCCATTTCTTTCCAAAGCTCCTCAAGGTTGGGGAGGCTCGGCGGGTGGCGCGACGTTTTCCTCGTAGTGGGGAGCCGACGTGAACTCCGGCACGCGTGCTGGCGAGATTGGGAACGCCGACGCGTCCACCTCGATGTGTCGCGGTGAGGAGTGGAACATCGACGCGTCCTCCTCGACTAGTGGCGGCGACGAACAAAACGACGACGCTTGACTGTCCAAGCGGTGCAATGAGGGGTGCCTAGGGCTTGGGAGGGACGATTCCATGGTGGTTGACGTGAGAGGAAGGGGGAGGAGATAGCGATGAATGTGAGCGTTCTTAGCGATGAATGTGAGCGTTCTTCCGAATGCCATGGGAGGCGCGGTATTTATAGCAAGCAATGGCACACCTACTTAAGATATGGACTGAGATGCACTGACTTAACTGCAGGTCCAGTTGCGTCACTGACATGTGGGTCAGACCCCTATTGGGCCCATATGTCAGTGACCCAATGCACCTGCAGTTAAGTAACTGAAGCAGTGTCTCAGAAGATATGTTGCGTGATTAACGTAACAGCTACGTGGGCATATTTGTTGGAGTAAATTACGGGGGAGGGAAGGGGTGGAAATATTGCTGTTCACAACGGATTGGACGAGCGCGGGGGGAGGAGAATCATGCTTGTAGATTTTTTCCACACAAGGTGGAGTGGTGGGACAGTCGGAGGGAGAAGGAGAGTCTGGCAGGCATATTGTTCTCACACATGGAGAGGAAAAGATTTGGAGACGAATGGGCTTCCTGCAGGTATGGAGAACGGTGCATAATAAGTCTCATCTTGAATGTTGGGCTAGGTATAGTCTCAATTCATTAAAAACTTACACGCCGGTCATATTTTAGGTCATCATTGCATATCATATTTTATTGCATTTTGTCTTGATCCTTTAAATTCTACGCAACTCAAGGACCCACGGAGAGAGTTGGGGATTTCGTTAATTTCATATTTGAGTTTTCTCAAATTTTGAAAAGAGGATCATTTGGTTTTGATTATTTTTCCTTCCTAATATTTCTAAAATAAAAATATATGAGAGGAGATAAATTGACTTCCCCAAGATAGATGAAATATTAGAGGAAAAAATATTAAAATCAAATAAATGTTCTATTTGGATTTTATTGCAATTCTTTTTTCCATTAGAAAAATTGCATGTTTTCAAAATTGCATTTTAGGGCCAAGAAAATGTTCATCTTGTTCTAAATATTTTATTTAGACGGTGAAAATTTGTTATGGCATTTTTTAGATTTTTATTTATTTTTCTAGGATATATTTTCATCGGAACTTTATTTAAAAAAAGCCCGCCGAACCAAACTGGGCCGATGCCCAGTTGGCCCAGCCTCCCCGCACCAACGTCTCCCTCGCGGAAACTGCGACCGCCACGCTGCCGCTCGCCCTGGTCGAGTCGGCCACGCCTCCCCGCGCCCTCCTGCAAGCCACCTCCCCCCCCTTTAAAAGTCGACCCGGGCCCCCCCTAGAGCCCCAAGCTGCAGCCGCCGCCGTCGAGCCGCCCCAAGCCGCTCTGCGCCGCATCCCGTCGCCCCCGCGCCGCCGCCCCACTTGTCGGAAGCCGCCGGAGCCCTACCGGAGTTTGCAAATCTCGCCGTCCAGTTTTTTTCGGTTTAGGTAAAAACCGTTGGTTTTTTAAAAACCCTAGTTTCGGTTATTTTAGATCGGTTCGCCGATTTTCTCGGTTTAGTTACTTAGCGGACGTTCGTTCGTACGTTCGTTTTAACGAACAGTGTTCACTCATTAGCCGCAGACAGCGAACGTTCGTTCGTTAGCCTGTTTGTCAGTTTCTCTTTTTCCAGGGTTTTTCCGCGATTATTTTCGATCGCGATTTCTTATCCGATTTTTGTTTTAGTTTATCTTTTGGCTCGTTTATCGGAATCAGGCAATTCAAGCACCTAGATCTTCGTCTCGAAGTCCTCTTTCCATTTAACCAACTTGAACAAGATTTTGGTACTGTAAAATTTGACTTTAGTCCAGTTCAGTAATCGGATCTTGTTTCTTTCGCAGTTTGAGTTTCGTTGCTCCGTTTGATTTGATTCTTTTTGCAAACTGGAGTTCGTAAGTTGAAATTTCTGGTTAGATATTCTTATTCATGTTTTACCCATGCTTGTTTGCTTTTTTGCTTATGTACACTATTGTTTATTTGCGATAGAACACCCAGTGTGCGAAGCGTGCTACTACGAGTCTCTAAATTTTGCGGATCATCAGCAAGGCAAGTAACACTTGATCATACCCCTTTATAACCCAGTTGTTATGCATTAGTTCCAATCCTCAAACATTGCATGATTAGGTTGTGATATAACATGTGGGTTTGGGAAGTAGTTGATGAGGTAGAACCTATCGCCCTGTTATTATCAAACCCTTGGGAGTTACTTCTACGTATTGCTTATATTGCTATGCTATGCTCGTAGACATGGTTTGGGTGAGTGAATCCATGATAGATGTGAGATTGTTAATTAATCGTTCAACATAAGGTGGCAACTTTAATACACATCTGGGTGGATTGCTTGTCGGGCACCTGGAGAATCCAGTGTTGTCCTAGGATATCCCGGAGTACCCGTGTGATAATCCTAAGGTCCGCCACCCAGGCTCAAAGGGAACTGAGATATTTCATGCTAGAAACTTCCATGTGCAGCCACAAGATATTATGGGCTCTAGCATAGTTAATTAAGTTGCATGACCTCTTCCAGTGGTAGGCCAGCAGATGTAGAGGGATGTAGGTTGGTACTGTCTACCCGATGTTAGAGCTAATGCTTTTGAAAGACTGTGTCTCGGTCATCCATTTCTCAAACACCATGTAGTGTGAGAAATCCAAGGGAGGAGATCGAGTCTTGTGGGGAAAAGTGCGCAAACCTCTCCAGAGTGTACAATCTATTCATGGTTAGCCGTGTCCCCGGTTATGGACATCTTGAGTATCTAGTACTTGGATTATCATATGTATCTCATCACTCAAATTTAATATTGTTGGGTTGATAATTACTTTTAATTGGGATTTATTTGGAGGAACCTTCTCAATGATGTTTCAACTACCATGATAGTTAAATAAAATTTATTCCTTTGTTGTAGGGAAAAATTGGCTTTTCGCAAAACTTTTACCATAGAGCTTTTCCACCAGCCAAATATGCATGTAGTGATAGCATTATTCAGTTCTTGCTCTATTGTGCTATATTGCCAGCATATTCCATGTGCTGACCCGTTTTCGGGCTGCAACGTATTATGTTGCGGACTTTTCAGACGAGGAGTAAGGTTCGTTAGGTCGTTGTCGTGTAGCTCAGCTATGCTATTGGAGTTGATGGACTCACTTTATCTTCCAAGCCTTCCGTTGTTATCGTATTAGATGGCCTTATGCCATATTTATTGTAATAAGTTCTCTTTTGAGACATTCGATGTAATAAGTGTGTGATTGCTACTCTGTTATAAATCCTTCGAGTACTGTGTGTGTCAGCATTACCGATCCAGGGATGACACTGAAGCACATAGACTTGACCGTTTGAGGTCGGGTCGCTACAAGATGCTATCAGAGCACACACTGAGTGTAGGACACGATCACTAAGCTAAAGCCCTAGATCACTACTCTCTTCTCCTTTCTGACTCCTCTCCATTTTCTACTCATTAGGATGGCAGACACAAGGAACAAGTTTGCACAACCAGATGAAGAAGCACCTTTTGGACAACACTTGAAGGAAGTCACTAAGTACCTGAACATTGGAATACCAAGCTTCATCAGGACTTACAACACCACTTTACCAGAAGAGGAGCGATCGATGATTCAAGTTCAAGTTCCAGGAAGGACATTCGCGCCAGTCACTAAGCCAATAGAGTTTTCCTTTGATGCACCAACCTGGAGTCTAGGAAAGAGTATGGCGTCTCACATCACCATGGGACGCATTGGAGAAGTTTACCATAAGGAGCTTAAGGATACTATCTATCAGATTTGTGGGCACCAAGATGAGCAATGGGAGATGATCAGCACCAGGAAGGATAGATCAATCACAACTTTTATCCAGGAGTTAAACCAGCACATTCGTCGCTAGGAGAACCAGATGTGCGCAGACAGGATAGATCTGAAGAAGGCGATGACAAGGATCGCGGAACTGGAGGAAGAACTCAAGGCTACTCGCAAAGATTATGAGGAGGAAATCATCGTACTAGTGGAGAAGAATGACGATCTGGAAAGGAAGCTAGGAGTCTTCATGGGAGACCCCACGCCAGCAGGAGAAGATGATGAACCCAAGGAGATTCATTCTGAGGACTACATCATCATCGACGACACTGACTCGGACCCCGACGATAGCGATGATGACTATGAAGACGAAGCTGGAGCAGACATCATGGAGTCTTCGACCGATCAATATTTCTAGTAGACCACCACATCAGTAATAGTATTCCACCATGTATATAGTATAGTCCGAGCACCTTTGTAACGGTAGTTAGATCGATTGTATGCCCTTGCTTGATTGATTGAGTGATATGATTGTGTTTTTCTCATGTGCATATGGGTAGTGTTTCTCTCACTAGACCTCATTCTATTCTATTCTCTTCCCTTTAAACCCTCAGATGCCTCCGAGACGTGACCCCGGATTTACCTTCCCACCGGAGCTCACTCAATTCATCTAGCAGCAGAATACACTGATGTAGTTGTTAGTTCAGAACCAAGGCAATAACAACAACAACAACCCACCGCCACCACCACTAGTTGACAACTTAGCCCGCTTTCTGAGGTTGCAGCCGCCGGTGTTTTCCAATAGCACCGAGCCAATAGTGGTAGATGATTGGCTCCGCGGGATTGGAAGGGAGTTAACCACTACAGGATGTACATATGCTGAGAAGGTGCATTTTGCCGCACATCAGTTGGATGGACCAACATCCTCATGGTGGGAGAATTACACTGTCACCTACCCTATAGCCACTGTTACATGGGATCAGTTTCAGCAAGCATTCTGCACCGCCCATGTCTCAAAGGGAGCCATGAGCTTGAAGAAGCGTGAGTTTCACAACTTGCGCCAAGGGAACCGTACTGTGGGGCAGTACGTGGATAAATTTAGTAAGTTGTCTTGTTATGCCCCTGGCGATGTGGCCACAGATACCGCGAAGCAGGAGAAGTTTATGGAAGGGTTGAATGATGAGATGAGAATGCAATTGATGGTGGCAACATTTAACAACTACCAGGAGTTAGGTAGACAAGGCTCTTATGATTGAAGGGAAGCAGCAGCAAATTGAGAGCCGGAAAAGGAAGTATGGACAAGGAAGGTACAATTCAGGAGCTCAGCAGAAGCCTCGTCTAACCCCGAACTCGGGACGACTTGTTCATAACCATGGAGGTCATAGCCATAATGGAGGAAGTTCGCATAACCACAATGGTTCCAAGAATGGGACTGGGAACGGAACAAGCAACAATCAGAACCGCTCCAATCCAGCCACACCCGCCAAGAGAGACCTAAGTCACATTACTTGCTTCAAGTGCGGGAAGACCGGACACTATGCCACGGAGTGCCCTGAAGCGAAGAATGGAAACGGTAATGGGAGCGCTGGGAAGAAGCCCAATCCATTCAACAAAGGACAAGTGAACCACGTTAACGTGGAGGAGGTTGAAGGGCAGCCAAATGCAGTTATCGGTATGTTTTTACCGCCCTTGTTCTTTTTGATACTGGTGCATCACATTCATACATATCAAGGGGATTCGTGGATAAGTTCAAACTACCAACACAAGCCCTTAGGACCCCTCTGTTAGTAAGTTCACCTGGAGCAGAGTATATGGCTAGCCGATGGTGCGACCGGATACCCTTAACCATTGGTAGCCATGTTTTCTCGTCAGACCTGATAATTTTGGAGACACAAGGATTGGATGTGATATTAGGCATGGACTGGATGTCAAAGTATGGAGGAAGCGTTGACTGTGCTAGTAAGTCGATTTATCTCACCACCCCGGAGGGAAAAAGGATCAAGTATGTATCTAGGCATGCGCCGGGAGTTGTTCAGGAGGAAGTGCATGTAGTGAAGGATTACCCAGATGTTTTTCCAGAGGAGCTACCAGGCATGCCACCGGATCGAGACATCGAGTTTTTGATAGAGCTATTGCCAGGTATAGGGCAAATATCAAAGAGACCCTACTGGATGCCCGCAAATGATCTAGAGGAGATTAAGAAGCAGATCAAGGAGTTATTGGGGAAAGGTTACATTCGACGGAGCTCATCACCATGGGGAGCCCCAATGCTTTTGGTTGAGAAGAAGGATAAGTGTCTAAGGATGGTTGTTGATTATCGTGCGTTGAATGAGGTGATGATGAAGAACAAATACCCACTGCCGATGATCAATGATTTGTTTGACCAGTTGCAAGGAGCTAAGGTGTTTTCGAAGATCGATCTGCGATCAGGATATCACCAGCTGAAGATCCGGGAGAAGGATATACCTAAAACCGCATTTACCACAAGGTACGGGTTATATGAGTATACGGTCATGTCATTTGGACTGACTAACGCCCCTGCCTATTTCATGAGCATGATGAACAACGTGTTCATGGAATATTTGGATAAGTTTGTTGTGTTGTTCATTGATGATATAATGGTATACTCGAAGAATGAAGAGGAGCACAAGGAGCATTTGCATTTAGTTCTCGAGAAACTCAGGGAACATCAGTTGTATGCCAAGTTCATCAAATGTGAGTTTTGCTGAAGGAAGTAGGATTCCTTGGACATGTTATATCAGGAGAAGGTATAGCAGTAGACCCCACCAAGGTTCGGTCAATCACTGAATGGTTGGCACCCACTTCAGTTAGTGAGATCCGTAGTTTTCTTGGACTCGCAGGATACTACCGGAGATTCATTGAGAATTTTTCCAAGATTGAGAAGCCAATGACGGAGTTAGTGAAGAAGGATACCAAATTTAAATGGATGGAAGAGTGTGAGGCGAGTTTTCAGGAGTTAAAGAAACGTATGACTATAGCCCCAGTGCTGATTCTACTGGATATACGCAAGGATTTTCAAGTGTATTGCGATGCGTCTCGCTTAGGACTTGGAGGAGTACTATTGCAGGACGGAATAGTTGTTTCATATGCCTCACGACAACTGAAACTGCATGAGTTAAATTATGCCACGCATGATTTGGAGTTGGCTACCGTAGTGCATGCGTCGAAGACATGGAGACATTACCTTATTGGAAACTGTTGTGATGTGTACACTGATCATAAGAGTTTGAAGTACATTTTCACAGGGATCTTTGATTGGAGATTGTCCCTAGAGGTTTTGTTGCCACAATGGAAGTTCAGTCTACACTGTTAGGAAAGATTCGAGAAGCTCAGAAGGATGACAAAGAGATTGCCGAGATAAAAGAGAGAATGAGCAAAGGAAAGGCCAAAGGTTTTCGTGAGGATGAACATGACACCTTGTGGTTTGAGGACCGTGTTTATGTGCCCAATAACACAGAGATCAGGAAGTTAATACTTCAGGAGGCTCATGACTCACCATACTCGATACACCCCGGAAACACCAAGATGTATTTAGATTTAAAGGAGCGTTTCTGGTGGACTGGTACGAAGAAGGATATAGCCGAGTATGTAGCCGTATGTGATGTATGTCAGAGAGTGAAGGAAGAATATCAAAAGCCAGCAGGATTCTTACAGCCTATGCCGATACCCTTATGGATGTGGGATAAGCTTGGCATGGATTTCATCACCGGATTGCCGAGGACCAAATCAGGGTATGATTCTATATGGGTAGTAGTTGATCGCTTGACCAAAGTGGCTCACTTTATCCCAGTGAAAACCACCTATACAAGTGCGAAGTTGGCCAAGATATACATGACCAGGATCGTATGTTTGCATGGAGTTCCGAGGACCATTGTATCAGATAGAGGAACCCAGTTTACCTCAAAGTTTGGAATCAGTTGCATGAATCTTTGGGAACCAGACTGGAGTTTAGTACAGCTTTTCACCAGCAAACAGATGGACAGACTGAGAGAGTCAACCAGATTATGGAGGATATGTTGAGAGCTTGTGCACTATATTATGGATCTAGTTGGGAAGACAACCTGCCCTACGCGGAGTTCTCATACAACAACAGTTACCATGCCAGTTTGAAGATTGCACCATTCGAAGCCTTGTACGGAAGGAGGTGCAGGACACCGTTGTTGTGTGACGAAGTTGGAGACTGTCAGTTTTTTGGACCAGATTTGATTAAGGAATCAGAAGAGAACGTTAAACTGATTCGAGATAGACTAAAGATAGCTCTGTCGGCGGGAACGACACCTATGGGATCACAAGAATCCCTACTACGGTTAGCGGGGCACGGGGTCGTGAGAAGAGCGGATCTAACAGGTAGCACACGGTTCGTTTATCCAGGTTCGGGCCGCGAGGATGCGTAAAACCCTACTCCTGCTTTGGTGGATTGTATATTTGTGTTCTTTAGCTAGCTATGGGGCGTGAGGAACTCCAAAAGGCCGAATCCTTCTCCTAGTCGCCTCGGGCCTCCTTTTATAGAAAAAGGGGTTGCCACAGTGGCACACAAGAGGTGGAAAGGGTACAGTGATGCGAGGTTATCCCTCGCATTACATGACAAGGCGCATTTAATGCGTCTTGCTTAGGTGTCCTTGCTTTATCGGCGACGGGGGAGAGATCTGTCTCGTCCGTCGCCGCTCCTTCTTGTGTCGACGCACGCCCTGGTCAGTGACGCCTGCGATGCCACGTAGGTAGGCAGGCAGCTGAGGTGGCGCAGTGGTGGGTCTTCACGAAGATCTACATGCCGCCACACAGGTGCGTGCCCAGCTGGTTGGGTCGGCGGCTGCATGCATGCGGTGGTGGAGGTTTAGTCGGCATGGGCCTGATGGTGGCCCCGCGGGTGTCCTCGGTAAGGGCCTTGCTGGGGCGCCTGCTGTCATCCCCGGAAAGGCGCTTGCCGGGGGCCTTGTGGTCTTCCTCGGCTGGGATCCCGCCAAGGGTTGTCGTCTCCTTAGTGCGTACCTGATCTTGAATGTCTTCACAAAGATCTGCATGTCGCCACGGGGATGTCTCCCGAATCCTTGCCCTTTGGGGGCAGTGGACTCAAGGGTGATTTGCTCCGTAGGCGCGGGACGAGTCGCCGCAGCAAGGGTCTTGCCGGGGCTGCTAGAACTGTCTCCCGGCAAGGATCTTGTCGGGGGAGTCCGCTTCGTCCCCTTTGCTCTTCGTGGTCTTGGCCTTGGCATCATAGTTCTCTTGAGCTTCGGCTTATCCTGGCTCACCTCCCTTGCCTTGCTTGGTGTGGTGGTGTCCGTGGCTCAGACTGCCCGTGCACAGTTATAGGGGTACAAAAAGTATACCCCTCTTTTCGTACACTAACAGGAGCCCCTGGGCCTGGTCCACACATAAGCGCAACGCGTTGTTGGGCTAGGCCCAAAAACGTTGCGCGGGCAGGCGGGGCGGTTTTTATCGTGGTAAGATTCTTCGCGCGCTGCGCTTCCCACGACTCCCGCGCATGGCGTGGCGTGGGGAGGTGCGTGTGACATGGGCAGCATGTGTGGGGTTGGTTCCCGTAGGCATGCGTCACATCGTTGTAAAGGGGCGGTTCGCGCCTTCCCCATAAACGGAGGGAGGCATGGAGGCGCGGCCCATTTACTGAATGGGGCTGAGGCACGGTCTTCAAGGCGTCCACTCCCCACGATCACGGGGTGGGGAGTGGTCGTCTCACCCGTCCCCTCGGTTCTGCACATCTGCCACGTGTCTCCCATGCGCATGGGGTGGCAAATGGTGGAGGCGGGAAACCGGGCCGTCGCTGGTTGGGGCGGCGGGTCGGTCCTGGCGCCCTGCGCCTTCTGTATCTTGATTGGCCGAGCAGGGCGGCCGAGCCCCAACCCCGATCCTTTATAAAGAGCGGGAGGGGGATGGTGTCCCGCATTCTTTCATCTTCTTCTTCCTTCAGCTTTTGCTCCTCCCTTCCATCCGTCATGGAGAGAGGGAATCCCGGTCCTTCAACAGTGGCGGTGAGGGTCGCCGCTCGACAACGCATCCCTCCTTCCCCTGCGCCTGCGGTGGCAGAGCCAGCCGCAAGGGGAAGGGGGAGGGGGCGAGGCCGGGGCGCTCGGGGAAGAGGAGGATGGGGCGGTGCGCCGGCCTCGCCTCCGCCAGCAGCTCCTCCTCCAATGGAGGGCCATGTTGGGGATGACCCTTGTGAGTTCTTTGTTAGGCTGCGCCGGCCGCCGCGCCGTCGCCTTCGTCTCCCAACTCCATTTGCGCGGGAGATGGAGCTGGATCCGCCGGAATCGTTGCGGCTGCACATGAGGGGCTGCGGGATCAGTGGCACGCAGGTCCGCGTCGACTTCCCCGCCCCTCACGTGATGTATCTTTGTCGGGGATGGAAGACGTTTTCTCATATCCACCGCTTGACGGAGGGGCTCACGCTCCATTTTAAGCTGATGGAGGGTGGCCTTCTCTCCGTCAAGGTATTCGGGTGCTTTGGGACCCGTGCAAGGTGCTGCGTGGAGAGCTCTTCTGATAGTGAAGACTCCTCCTCGGGCGGGAGTGACGAGGAGGACAGCGGCAGCGACAATGAGGGTAGTAGGCGGTAGAATGACGGGTCCGATTAGGTGTCGGGTGCCGCTCCGTGCGGCACCGGCGACCCCATCATCCGCGCCGCTGGCTCCCTGAACTTCTCGGGGTCGTCTCCTTGGGCGGCTGGCGTTGGGAGGCTGCGGAGGTGGAAGAGGGCGGGCGGCAATGCCGTCAAGTCGGAGTACGCGGGCACCGACACCTTCGACGCATGCCGACGTCCTGCCGCCTCGTCTTCGAGCTCTGCTTCCGGCGCCGCCATCACCATCCAGCCTTTGGACGGCCACCAACATGTTCTCTTGGTGTCTTCTGCCACCCGTAGCTTGCCTAGGCGCTCCTTTTGTCCCTTTCGCCTCCTTGACCCGCCTCCTGAGGAGAGGGACAAGAAAGGGATTACGGGCACCTTATCTCTTTTTAGTTTGTAAGCCTTCGGGCCTTTGCTGAATTTAAAACTTGTAATCCCATCATTCATGTTTTTCATTCCCTATGGACTGTACCTGAGTGGATTGTTTTTAATGAAAAAGGGATGCTTGCCTGGTCATTTGTTTGTGGGTGGAACCCACGACAAGGAGTAAATCCTTGATATCTTCAAGATAAACATTTCCTTGCCCGGCAATAGGCCTTGTCGTCTCCCCACTTCGCTTGACCTTCCTCACGCCTTTGGCGGAGGTAGGGATGAGACGGGTTCAGGCTCCTTGTGCCATCCTTTCGCTGCCGCGACTATGACCCAACTTGGCCCCAGCAACGAGCCCTAGGGCCTAGAGTTAGGGGAGCACGGTAGCTTAGGGGAAAACGAGGTTTCATATACCTCAGTCCATAATGGAATGCATGATAAGGGATGAAGAACTTATCTGAAGCTGCAGTCCCCGGCACCCTGGATTGCCGTGGGCGAATCTTTGCTCCTGCAGCCCCCGGCAATACTGGCTTGCCGGGGGCTAGATGCTGGTCTGTTCCTCTTTTTCTCTCTCCCCAAGTGGTTCGGCACGGATATCTGTGTGTCCTGTGAACCAAAGAAAACAAAAGGAAGACAAAGACACGCACACTCGACCTCTAAGCTAGGGGTTAATCGCTGCTAAGCACTATCAACCCTAACCAAGGACGAGACTCGACCTAGCATGCATGCTATAACTTAGGGCGCTAGCGCTTCATTTACTTATGCTCAGGGTCTGCGCCTGGCTTTGTACAGAGGGTTACATGCGTCATCAGCAAGGCTCGTACAAAAGGTGGCTTGCCGGGGGGCCCGGCAAGCCGTGCCTCATGGGTAAAACTTGCGAAGATGCTCAATGTTCCAGGAGTTACTCACCGGAACGGCATCTTCGGTCTCCAGGCGGACTGCGCGGGGCCTGGTGACTCGTATTACCCGATAAGGGCCTTCCCACTTTGGCGTCAACTAGTTGGAATTCTTGGCCGATTGAACGCGCCGAAGAACAAGGTCGCCTTCCTCAAAGCTTCAGGCATGAACCTTGCGGCTATGGTAGCGGCGCCAGGCTTGCTGGTAGCGCGCTGCTCTCACAGCCGCCCGAAGACGATCTTCCTCAAGGAGCGTTGCGTCATCTTGGCGTAGTTGCTCTTGCTCAAGCTCATCATAAGCGAGTACTCGAGGTGACCCGTATATGAGTTCAGTGGGAAGAACTGCTTCTGCCCCGTATACCAGGGCAAAGGGTGTCTGGTTGGTGGCTCGATTTGACGTCTTTCTGATTGACCAAAGAACCGTCGGCAACTCATCAATCCAGCGCCTTCCACTCTTGCGCAGCCTGTCAAAGGTCTTTGTCCTTAAGCCTCACAGTACTTCAGTGTTTGCCCTCTCAGGTTGACCATTGCTTCGTGGGTGAGCAACGGAAGCGAAACAGACTTTGCTGCCAAGTTCTTGGGTATATTGCATGAAGGTGCGGCTTGTGAACTGTGTACCGTTGTCGGTGATGACCCTGTTGGGTACACCAAAACGGCACACTAGTCCCTTGAAGAATTTGACGGCTGACTGAGCTGTGACCTTCCTCACTGCTTCCACCTCAGGCCACTTTGTGAACTTGTCGATTGCGACGTACAAGTACTCAAAGCCCCCGACAGCACGGGGGAAAGGGCCCAGTATGTTGAGCCCCCAGACCGAGAAGGGCCAGGAGAGAGGAATGGTTTGAAGGGCTTGAGCTGGCTGATGAAGTTTCTTTGATTGGAACTGACATGCTTCACACCTGGTGACTAGTGTCGTCGCATCCTGCAGGGCAGTGGGCCAAAAGAAGCCTTGCTGAAATGCCTTGCCGGCAAGGGCTCTTGACCCTATGTGGGATCCACATATGCCTCCATGTATCTCCGCCAACAGCCCCAGTCCTTCCTCTCGAGGGATGCACTTCAATTTCACGCCGTTCGGCCTCTTTCTGTACATGACGTAATCGACGAACTGGTACATAGTAGAGCGACGGGCTACTTTTTCCTCTTCTTCCTGCTCCTCAGGAAGTTCCCCTGTTTGGAGGAATTGGACGGTATGTTGTGCCCACGCTGGAGCCCGGGGCTCGACGGCGAGGACTAAAGGCATTTCCTCCGCTACAGGAGCGGCTGTCTCGACGGCAAGAGCTTGATGCTCTGTCGGAGCTAGCCGTCCTGTGGCGGGCGCAGTGTCTCCGGCAACATCATTGCCGGCGGCTTCGGGGAGCTCGGTGGGAAAGTACTTGCCGGGCCCTGATTTTCTCCTCTTGTTCTGCTCTGTTGATGGATCAACGGATGGCTGAGTTAGCCGAAGCACAAAGGTACCTGGTTCCATAGGTAGCTTGAGGGCAGTGCATTTTGACAGGTAATCGACGATATCATTCTCCGCTCGGGGAATGTATTCTGCCCGTATACCGTCAAAACGCTCTTCCAGCTTTCTCACTTCATCGACGTAGGCCTTCATCAATGGGCTCTGGTAATCCTTGTTGACTTGCTTGACGACAAGTTGCGAGTCGCCTCTAACGACGAGTTTCTTGATTCTGAGGTCTGCCGTGATCCTAAGACCGGCAAGTAGCCCTTCGTACTCAGCCGTATTGTTTGTTGACACCTCCCTGGGGAAGTGCATCTGGATCACGTACTTGAGGTGCTCTCCGGTGGGCGCGACAAGCAGTACGCCAGCCCCGGCGCCCTGTAAGGAGAAAGCTCCATCAAAGTACATGATCCAGTCGCAACTTGCCTGCTTGCTAGGTGGAGCAGTCTCTTGGGTTTCTTCATCAGGCGTCGCGGTCCATTCTGCAACGAACTCTGCCAGGACTCGGCTTTGAATCGTCGAGGTACTCTCAAACTTGAGGCCAAAGCTGGACAGTTCCAGTGCCCACTCTACGATCCTTCCCGTTGCGTCTGGATTGTGCAATATCCGTTGCAGAGGGAGGCGAGTGACGATAGTGATTTCGTGCGCCTAGAAGTAGTGACGCAGCTTCCTCGAGGCCATAAGAAGGTTGAAGAGCAGTTTCTGCACACCGGAGTACCTCGATCTAGCCCCCTGCAGGAGGGAGCTAACAAAGTAGACCGGGTGCTGCATCATTTTCCTCTTCGGTGGCACTTCAATTGGCTGCATCGTCTCGGCATCGGTGGCATCGGGCTTCGTCGCTGCTATTACCTCATCATCAATTTCTCTCCGCGCCACTAGTGCGGCGCTAACCACCTGGTTCGTTGCTGCCATGTACAGCAGTAAGGGTTCCTGTGGCCTAGGCGCAACTAGTATTGGCGCGGAGGAGAGGTACCTCTTCAAATCTTGCAATGCTGCTTTGTCTTCTGGCATCCACTCCATCGGGCCTGCCTTTTTCAAAATCTTGAAAAAGGGAAGGGCGCGCTCGGTGGACTTGGAAATGAACCTGCTCATGGCGGCAACGCAACCAGCAAGCCGACACATATCCTTGACTCGCTTGGGCGCTTCAATCTGCTCTATAGCTTTGATCTTGTCCGGATTGGCCTCTATCCCACGCTGTGACACAAAGAACCCGAGAAGCTTGCCAGACGGGACGCTGAAGACGCACTTCTCAGGGTTCAGCTTGAGATTGATCTTGCGTAGGTTTGCAAGTGTTTCTTGTAAATCTGATATGAGGGTTGCCCTGTTCTTGGTTTTGACCACTATATCATCCATTTAAGCTTCCATATTTCTATGGAGCTGGGGTTCAAAACCAATCTGGACCGCCCTTGCAAACGTTGAACCAGCACTCTTCAACCCGAAAGGCATCCGTATAAAGCAATACGTACCACATGGGGTGATGAATGCCGTTTTCTCTTCATCTTCCCTTGTCATGAAGATCTGGTTGTAGCCAGAGTAGGCATCGAGGAATGACAACAGATCACACCCAGCTGTGGAGTCAATAATCTGGTCGATGTGCGGCAACGGGAAGGGGTCTTTGGGACAAGCCTTATTAATATCTGTGTAATCAATACACAGCCTCCACTTCCCATTTGCCTTGCGCACTACCACCGGATTAGCCAACCACATTGGATGGAGCACTCCTCTTACCAAACCCGCTGCTTCCAGTTTCCGGATCTCCTCTGTGATGAACTCTTGTTGTTCCAAAGCTTGCTTTCTGACCTTCTGCTTGACGGCCCGCGCATGAGGACAGATAGCAAGGTGGTACTCACTCACCTCCCTGGGAACGCTGGGGATGTCGGATGCTTGCCATGCAAACACATCGACATTCGCCCGCAGGAAGGTGACGAGCGCGTCTTCCTATTTGTCGTCAAGGGTGGAGCTTATGGTAAAAGCTCCTCCCGTGCCGTCCTCCTTGACAGAAACCTTCTTGGTTCCCGGCGGTGTGGCCCTGGACTTCTTGTTTCTCTCGGCGGAGCTCTCTGGCACGTCCTCGACGGGAGCGCTACACTCCGAAGAGGTGCGCTTGCCGGAGTGGGTGCCTGAGGTCTCACCGGTCTTCTTCTTTTGCCTTCCTGGGGCCCCAGCGGCAGGATCAAGCGCCTTAGCAGTGGCGGCTGCTGCAACTGCTTGTTGGTATAGTTGGTCAGCACAAATTAGCGCATCCTTCTTGTCTGATGGGACGGTGATGATCGTCACAGGCCCCGGCATCTTTAGGGTGTTGTAGGCGTAATGTGACGCCGCCATGAACTTGGCCAGCGCTGGGCGGCCAAGGATCCCGTTGTAAGGCAAGGGGATCTTGGCAACGTCGAACACAATCCTTTCCGTCCTGTAGTTCAGATCACTCCCAAAAGTTACGGGCAACGTGACCTTTCCCTTTGGTTGACTTCTTCTCGGGTTGACCCCCTGAAACGTGCCCGTCTCTTCGAGGTCTTCATCAGGAATTTGCAATTTCTCGATCACGGCAGGCGAGATTAAGTTCAGACCGGCCCCGCCATCGACTAGCATCTTTGTCACCTTGAGGTTGCGTATTGTTGGTGAAACCAACAATGGCAAGCACCCGACTGCAGTAGTGCGATCAGGGTGATCCTCAGTGTCAAAAATGATAGGTGTGCTGGACCACTTCAGCGGCCTTTGGGCATCAAACGATGGTTCCATCGCTGTAATCTCACGCGCCCACTGTTTAAGCTGGCGGTGAGAGGTATGCAGCGAGGCGCCGCCATCGACGCACATGGCCTCTGTTGCTTTCTGAAATTCTTGGTCACCAGACTCATCTTCCTCTTCGTGATCATCGTCTTCTGGCTTTTTGTCATGGCCCCGGGCGGGCCTCTCCTGCTATTTATCTTTGCCGCGATGGCCCGCGTGGCCGCCACGCTTCTTGCCGGACCCCTCAGCACCGTCCTGGCCTTTCTCCTTGTCCCGCCTCTCATATTCATCCCTTTGCTTCTCAGCAAGGAGCTCAACCTGTTGGCAGTTCTGGAGATCATGGCCTTTGGTGCGATGGATCTTGCAGTATTTCTTGTTGGAGTTTCCTGGCTTCTCGGCAGCCGCCAAGGCCCGGCAGGCGACACATCCGGCAATCTCGTTGCCGGGGTCATCTACCTTGGTTTTCTTGGCAGAGCCGGTGTTGTCAGATCCCTCGACGGCAAGCACAACTTTACCTTTGCGCTTCCTGTTGCGGCGCCGGCCTTTCTTTGCTGGGGAAGCAGTATCCTCATCTGAGGAGTCGGTTTCCATGCCGGCATCTTCGCCGGGGTACTTCCTTCCCTCTTCAGCTCGGGCACATCTGCCAGCAAGAACATAGAGTTCTGCCACATCTTTCACCTTGTTCATTGCCAGTTCTTCGCGCATCTTGCGGTTACGCACGTTCTGATGGAACGCGCTGATGATGGCGGCAGGGTGAACATCAAGGATATTGTACTGTACCCAGCTGAACCTCTGTATATACTTGCGCAGACTCTCGCCTCCCTTCTAGGGAATGACATGCAGGTCGCTTGCTTGGCCATTGGCTTGGTGACCTCCAGTAAAGGCACCCACAAACTCATGGCACAAATCCGACCAGGAGGAAATGGATTCTACCGGCAAGTGCATCAGCAACGACATGGCGTTGGGTTTAAGAGCCAATGGAAAGTAGTTCGCAAGCACTTTATCGTCGCGGGCTCCGGCGGCTTGCATCGCGATGGTGTAGATGCTGAGGAACTCAGACAGGTGAGTCTTGCCATTGTACTTTTCGCCAACGTCAGGTTTGAAGGTCCGGTGAGTGGGCCACTGGAACTGCCGCAGCTCACGGGTAAAAGCCGGATAGCCTACCTCGCAAGGTAGGCCTCCAGGGCTCTCCGGGGCCGGGTGGTTCACAGCAGGCCCTACTGGCCTGTCTGACTGGTGGCGCGCTCCGCGCCAGCACTCGGCAGTGGTTCAAGCGTCTTCATGGGCTCGTTCCCGAAGAACTTGGCGCTGGTCACAGTGGGTCCGTGGGTCAGAAGATGCTATGGAGATGTCGTCGCCAGCGACGTCGCGACGAGCCAGCGTCCGCGGTAACGGACGGGGAAGAGGTGAATGCACCGTGGTCGCGGCGCCGCCGGCTTTTCCGCCACTGGTCCGCGGGACTCCGTCGGAGCGTCGACCCGGGGGCCTCACTGGACTTGGTTCGTCTTTGTTGGCCATCGCAACAAGGCTTCGGATAGTGGCTCTCCATTCATCGAGTTTCCCCATAGCCGGAGGAAAATCGAGGAGCAACTGCGTGCGCCAGGGCCTCTGTTGGCATTGGTGGCAGTGAAACCTGCACGGATCGCGATGCGCTTTGACTTCTGACCATGTCAGAAGGAGCTCTATCACGACCCCGTGGTCGCATGCCATTTTCACCAGCGCCTCGGCGAGTGGGCAGGTCTTCTACGTCCCGGGAGTGGCGCTCGGGGCTCTTCCCGCGGTGATGCCTGGGATCTTCGGCGTGACTACGCCATTCGTCGCGCGCTGCCTGGGAGGAGCGCGCTGTTGGAGCCGGCGTGGGAGTCATGGAGGCCCTTGCATCGCCTTCGGGCGAGGTGGCGATGACCCTGGAAGGCCCCGCTCCACCCGCGAAGGGCTTGGCTCCGCCTTTGGATTTGGCGACGTGTGGCCCGTTACCAGGCGCACAAACATCGCCGCCTCCCAAACTCCAGCTGTTGGGATGGTGTTGGTGTTCGCGAGCAGCGCCCCGGGTCCTTTTTGCGACCGGTCCGCTGCTCGCCCACGTCGGGACGGGCTGTCCGGCTTCCGACTAGCCAACCGCCACCGTCATCTTCTTCTTGGGCACCATGTAATGAAGAAGCGCCGAACTAACTGTTAAACCCGATTTTCACAACTGCGCCCCCTACCTAGCGCGCCAGAGATGTCGGCGGGAACGACACCTATGGGATCACAAGAATCCCTACTACGGTTAGCGGGGCACGGGGTCGTGAGAAGAGCGGATCTAACAGGTAGCACACGGTTCATTTATCCAGGTTCGGGCCGCGAGGATGCGTCAAACCCTACTCCTACTTTGGTGGATTGTATATCTGTGTTCTTGAGCTAGCTATGGGGCGTGAGGAGCTCCAAAAAGCCGAATCCTTCTCCTGGTCGCCTCGGGCATCCTTTTATAGAAAAAAGGGGTTGCCACAGTGGCACACAGGAGGTGGATAGGGTACAGTGATGCGAGGTTATCCCTCGCATTACATGACAAGGCGCATTTAATGCGTCTTGCTTAGGTGTCCTTGCTTTATCGGGGACGGGGGAGAGATCTGTCTCGTCCGTCGCCGCTCCTTCTTGTGTCCACACGCGCCCTGGCCAGCGACGCCTGCGATGCCACATAGGTAGGCAGGCAGCTGAGGTGGCACAGTGGTGGGTCTTCACGAAGATCTGCATGCCGCCACGCAGGTGCTTGCCCAGCTGGTTGGGTCGGCAGCTGCATGCATGCGGTGGTGGAGGTTTAGTCGGCGTGGGCCTGATGGTGGCCCCGCGGGTGTCCTCGGTAAGGTCCTTGCCGGGGCGCCTGCTGTCATCCCCGGCAAGGCACTTGCTGGGGGCCTTGTGGTCTTCCTCGGCTAGGATCCCGCCAAGGGTTGTCATCTCTTAGTGCGTACCTGATCTTGAGTGTCTTCACAAAGATCTGCAGGGTGATTTGCTCCGTAGGCGTGGGACGAGTCGCCGCGGCAAGGGTCTTGCCGGGGCTGCTAGAACTATCTCCCGGCAAGGATCTTGCCGGGGGAGTCCGCTTCATCCCCTTTGCTCTTCGTGGTCTTGGCCTTGGCATCGTAGTTCTCTTGAGCTTCGGTCTTACCCTAGCTCACCTCCCTTGCCTTGCTTGGTGTGGTGGTGTCCGTGGCTCAGACTGCCCGTGCACAGTTATAGGGGTACAAAAAGTATACCCCTCTTTTTGTACACCGACAAGCTCAATCCCGACAGAACAGTTATGCAGGTTCAAAATGCAAGGAGGTAGTCTATGAAATCAGAGACAGAGTATATCTTCGAGTATCACCACTTCGAGGAGTCAAGCGCTTTGGAGTTAAGGGAAAGTTAGCGCCACGTCTTGTGGGACCATACAAAGTTTTGGAACGTATGGGAGAAGTTTCTTACAAGTTGGAATTACCCAAAGGATTGTCAGGAGTTCACGATGTGTTCCATGTTTCTCAGTTGAAGAAGTGCCACGCAGAGATGGATGACATTGTTCTGAGAGATACAGTACCGCTAGAAGCGATACAGTTGAATAATGATTTGACTAATGAGGAGAAACCAGTCAAGATTCTCGAGGTTTCTAGCCGGGTTACTCGCAGCAAAGTCATCAAGTTTTGCAAGGTTAAGTGGAGCCACCATACCGAGGATGAAGCAACCTGGGAACGAGAGGATGATCTTCGCAAAGACCACCCACACCTATTTTCTAGCCAACCTGAATCTCGAGGGCGAGATTGATCTTAAGGGGGGTAGGTTTGTAACATCCCAAATTTTAAATTTGGAATGTTATACATTAGGTCATCATTGCATATCATATTTTATTGCATTTTGGCTTGATCCTAGAAATTCTACGCAACTCAAGGACCCACGGAGAGAGTTGGGGATTTCGTTAATTTCATATTTGAGTTTTCTCAAATTTTGAAAAGAGGATCATTTGGTTTTGATTATTTTCCTTCCTAATATTTATAAAATAAAAATATATGAGAGGAGATAAAATGACTTCTCCAAGATAGATGAAATATTAGAGGAAAAATATTAAAATCAAATAAATGTTTTATTTGGATTTTATTGCAATTCTTTTTTGCATTAGAAAAATTGCACGTTTTCAAAATTGCATTTTAGGGAAAGAAAATGTCCATCTTGTTCTAAATATTTTATTTAGATGGTGAAAATTTGTTTTGGCATTTTTTAGATTTTTATTTATTTTTTTAGGATTTATTTTCGTCGAAACGCTATTTAAAAAAAGAAGCCCGCCGGACCGAACTGGGACGAGGCCCAGTTGGCCCAGCCTTCCCGCGTCGCCGTCTCCCTCGCGGAGACCGCGACCGCCATGCCGCCGCTCGCCGTGGCCGAGTCGGCCACGCCTCCCCGTCCCCTCCCGCAAGCCACTCCCCCTTTCAAAGCCGACCCGGGGCCCCCCTGGAGCCCCAAGTCGCAGCTGCCGCCGCCGAGCCGCCCCGCGCCGCATCCCGCCGCTGCCCGCGCCGCCGCCCTGCTCGCCGAAAGCCGCCGGAACCGCGCCGGAGTTCGCAAATCTTGTCATCCGGTTTTTTTCGGTTTAGGGAAAAACCGTTGGTTTTTTTAAAAACCCTAGTTTCGATTTTTTTAGATCGGTTCGCCGGTTTTGTCGGTTTAGTTACTTAGCGGACGTTCGTCCGTATGTTCGTTTTAATGAACAGTGTTCACTCGTTAGCCGCAGACAGCGAACGTTCGCTCGTTAGCCTGTTCGTCAGTTTCTCTTTTTCCAGGGTTTTGCTGCGATTTCTGATCTGATTTTCGTTTTAGTTTATCTTTTCGCTCGTTTATCGGCATCAGGCGATTCAAGCGCCTAGATCTTCGTCCCGAAGTCCTCTTTCCGTTTAACCAACTTGAACAAGATTTTGGTACTGTAAAATTTTACTTCAGTCCAGTTTAGTAATCGGATCTTGTTTCTTTCACAGTTTGAGTTTCGTTGCTCCGTTTGATTTGATTCTTTTTGCAAACCGGAGTTCTTAAGTTGTACTTTCTGGTTAGATCTTCTTATTCGTATTTTACCCGTGCTTCTTTGCTTGTTTGCTTATCATCAGCAAGGCAAGTAACACTTTGGTCATACCCCTTTATCACCCAGTTTTTATGCATTAGTTCCAATCCTCAAACATTGCATGATTAGGTTGTGATATAACATGTGGGTTTGGGAAGTAGTTGATGAGGTAGAACCTATCACCCTGTTATTATCAAACCCTTGGGAGTTACTTCTACGTATTGCTTATATTGCTATGCTATGCTCGTAGATGTGGTTTGGGTTAGTGAATCCATGACAGATGTGAGATTGTTAATTAATGGTTCAACATAAGGTGGCAACTTTAATACACATCTGGGTGGATTGCTTGTCGGGCACCTGGAGAATCCAGTGTTGTCCTAGGATATCCCGGAGTACTCGTGTGATAATCCTAAGGTCCGCCACCCTGGATCAAAGGGAGCTGAGATATTTCATGCTAGAAACTTCCATGTGCAGCCACAAGCTATTATGGGCTCTAGCATAGTTGAGTAACTTGCATGACCTCTTCCAGTGGTAGGCTTGCAGATGTAGAGGGATGTAGGTTGCTACTGTCTACCCGGGGTGAGAGCTAATGCTTCTGAAAGACTGTGTCTCGGACATCCATTTCTCACACACCATGTAGTAGGAGAAATCCAATGGAGGAGATCGAGTCTTGTGGGGAAAAGTGCGCAAACCTATGCAGAGTGTACAATCTAATCATGGTTAGCAGTGTCCCCGATTATGGACATCTTGAGTATCTAGTACTTGGATTATCATATGTATCTCATCACTCAAATTTAATATTGTTGGGTTGATAATTAAATTTAATTGGGATTGAGTTGGAGGAACCTTCTCAATGATGTTTGAACTACCATGATAGGTAAATAAAATCTATTCCTTTGTTGTAGGGAAAAATTGGCTTTCCCGAAAACTTTAACCATACAGCTTTTCCACCAGCCAAATATGCATGTAGTGATAGAATTATTCAGTTCTTGCTCTACTGTGTTATATTGCTAGCATATCCATGTGGTGACCCATTTTTGGGCTGCAACGTATTATGTTGCATACTTTTCAGATGAGGAGTAAGGTTCGTTAGGTCATTGTCGTGCAGCCCAGCTATGCCGTTGGAGTTGATGGACTCACTTTGTCTTCCAAGCCTTCCGCTGTTATCGTATTAGATGGCCTTATGCCATATTTATTGTAATAAGTTCTCTTTTGAGACATTCGATGTAATAAGTGTGTGATTGCTACTCTGTTATAAATCCTTCGAGTATTGTATGTGTCATCATTACCGATCCAGGGATGACACTGAAGCACGGAGACTTACCGTTTGAGGTCGGGTCGCTACAACGCCCCACACATGTTCATATTTGAAGGTGCACTAAATTATTGCATGCGATGATTATGGCTGGCCATAATGGTGGTATCTTAGCTGGTATCATGCACACGGGAATAGCAAACATGCTAATGTGGCAAATATTTAAAGAAGAGAGGGGGGTTAGAATAACTAGTGTTCATGCATGCATTGGTAAACACATGTTTTTGAAGAATGACAACATTAGTTGAGTACTTTTGCAGACTACAAAAACTATTCCACCACCTCTATCTTGCTAACAGTAGGTGAAATTTTTGAATCGAGCCCTTTAAACAAGAAGGGAGGTAGTAGTACTCTAATAGCTCGTGTTGTGATGACAAGATAGGACATGGCACGCACCTGGACGGAGGAACTAGTCTGCATTGTGCATTTAAGTTTTCTCTGAAGTCAATGTACCTCTACTTTCACCAAACTTATAGAAAAATGTATCAACATTCACAATGTCAAATCAATATTTTTATACTCATTATAAAACGTAGTTTTTATACTCATTATAATCAGTATTGTAGATATTGATATTTTTAGTATAAATTTGGTCAAACACTTTGCAAACGGTTGATGGAAGTAAAAAGGACCAGAGGGAGTATCATGCATGCGGAGTAGGAAAAAAACTTGCTAATTTATACCCAGTCGAAGTCTCAAAGGGCGAAACCGCGCGAGGGAGGCGAAGGTCGTGGGAGGCGCGACGGTTGATGGAATTAAGTGAAGTTACCCACGCACCGGCATGGCGTGCGAATACGCAGAAGCTATACCGTCAGGCCTATGATATGGGTCTAGTGACATGACATCTAGTGGGTCCCGCATAGTTCTCGAGAACTCTTTGGGGGCTTGCAGCCATTTATCCACCGGGCAAGCCAGCAACCCCACGCCGTTCGCATGTCCTACTCGTCCCTGTCTTCTACTAGTACAGTACCTTACAATAGTTCGCTCCCAATCGTCCCATCCTTTCACATCACACCAGTTCAACTTCTCCTAACCCTCCTCCAAAATCTATGGCCTCCCAAATCTTCATGGTCGCCGCTGAGTACCAGGTTAGAGCCATCACCGGCGATGAGTTCATCATCATCTACACATGTGGATCCGCGATGGTGAAAGCATGCCTTGCTCGCTTCCTACGCATGTTCAACAGTTCAACGAATGAGTGGGTCGTTGCGCTAGATGTTGAGTACACCACGGTCCTACAAAGAGAGAAGATTCTAAAGGAGGCACAGAAGAAGAAGCCCGCCGTGATCCAGGTTTGCGTACATAACGTGTGCTTGGTCTACCACATATGCCATGCCGACGTTGAGTTCCAGGATTTTAAGAACTTCCTCAAGGACGAAAGAGTGAAATTCGTTACTGGAGACTTTAGGAATGACAGGGATGTCCTGGGTCGGATAGGCCTCGTTGTAGGCTAGCCCTTCGATCTCCAGAAGGAAAGCCTGGTGTCCTCCTCTCAGCCTTCAACGCTGACCCTGGCAGCAGCCATGATTGATCCTTCATACGGTAAACTGAAGAAACCTCACCACGAGTTTGATCATGCATGGGAGTCGAAGACATTAGATGAAGAAGCAGAGCCCAGTGTCCGGTTCAAGCAAAGAAGCGTCGGTGAAGAGGAAGAGGAAGAGGGGCGAGGACGAAGTCGAGGACGTGGACTCGGACTCCGAGTAGGTGGCAATGCCGTCGCTCATGCTGGTTCTACTGCAGTGTCAAGCGGACTAGTTGCTTAGTTTATTTTCAAGGGTGTGTTGTGCTGAGGCCCCAACAGAACTATGTTTATGTTCTTTCGCATTATTTAAACTTTTAAGTAGATACAGTAGTACTAGTACTATGTCTTACTACTGTTCTTCTTGCAGTTGGTACTACTGCTTGTATCTTCGTGTTCCTATTGTACTTAATACATTCGTACTAGTAGTATAATTTGGGTCAGTCGATTTGTGAAAGAAGTTCGACGGAGCGAAGGAAGAAGACGGCAGAGAAGCTACCCCAGTATGAGTATTAGGGTGGCAGGGTGCCCATGATCTATCTTATGAGTGTTGGGTATGGAATGCAGTTCGCTGGAAAAAATGGATCATGCCCAGGGTTAAACGGATGGCGCGGGTGGGGGAGCATGCCGGTGGCAGGCGGTTAGGCGTGTGGCGGGCTGAGAAGATGAACCGTGCATCAATTTTAGAGGTTGAAGAAGCCCTTCTAGCCATTCATGTTGCATCAAATGGCTCACAAGAGTCGACTGACCCAAATTGCTCCTTCAGATTGCAGGATCCACGTGGCATTCAAGGTCTCGAAGGTAGATTCCGCGTGCGCACCCGGTTTGTGGGCTCGACGCGCGCGCGACCGGCTTCCGCCGCAACAGCCACCATGTGCGCCTCCTCCGCGCGGGCAGAGACGACAATGACACGCTAGTTCCTCCTCGCCGGCGTGCTGGAGCACGCACTCGTCCTCCTCTTCGTACGCTGTGTGCATAGACGCGGCTCCACCAGCTGCTCGCGTGCTTGGCAGCACAGCGGCATTGTGAGGAGGGACTATAGACGATGTGAGCGGGCGAGCCTTTGGCTTCGTGGCACAGGGATGGCGGCGAAACGGCAGTGATGGGCGAGAAATTGTTGGCCGGAGCAGGCGGGCGCCGGCATGCACAACGGCGGCGACGGCATATTGATGATTGCGCGTATGGGAGCTTAGTTTAGTTTTATATAGGGTTGGTCAAACTTAAAAGAAAACCGTACTAGTACATGTAAACATTAGACTTATGCAACGCTTTTATTAGTTAGCACAACCACGATATGGAATCATGTGCAAGCGCGTGAACTGCAGCCGCGCGGTCGATCGAACGGTGTGTCACTCTGTCGCGCTTGAAGGACATCCACCGAACCTTTTTGTGTGTGTGAAAACAATCCCCGGATATTACTCACTTTTTTTCCTGGAAAAGTTCTTGATGCTACAATATTTCCATATATTTGAATTTAGCTCCAGTTCGTGTTTATTTGGATTTGGACGTTTTAGGTGCTCCCTAGTTTTTTAATACTGATTTTGTGTGTGTGACTGAGAGAGACTGTGTGTATGTGTCCATATGTGTGTTGTGGCGGAAGGGCAATGTGGAGACGGTGTGCATGTGATAGAGACATAGAGAGGTGTGAATGTGCAAATGATCATGCATGAGTGAGACATAGACAGATGCCGATACGTTGTGTATACATGAGAGAACAGTCTTCTATTTTACTTGTGTGTGTGAGAGAGAGAGAGAGGAGCATCCGTAACACAACAACCATCTCTCTCGATTCGTCCATCCCTCGCACGATGACATGTAACACATGCATCAACGCGCACATTTCGACACCCTCACCCAGCCCCTGCCCACCTCAAGGCCCGCATATCGCTCTCTATCTCGCACGCACAATCTCTTCGTGAATACCCTATTTAGCATGTAGCTTTCCATCACATACACACACATTTATCTCCTTAGGTTTGTTTTATCTCAATATCTGACACACACACACAGCACACAGCACACACACACCCTCGCCCGAGAACACAATTGATCCCCATCCAAGGTTATATGGCGACCACTCTCGCTTGTGCTTCTCTGCACCCCAACATGGACAACACCTCAATCTTCAAAGAGGGCATCGAGGAGATCGAAGACGGCGACCACACTGCGCTAGAGAATGCGGGGCCATTTGGAATCAGGATGATGTGACAACGGCTGACTGACTCCTCCCCCCACCCTCTCTCTCTCGCACAAAATTACCAATCCCTCTCTCCCCCGCACAAATTTATCAATCCCTCAACCACACGAGATCATTCCCCTCTCGTCCATGTTTTTCCAGCTATCTCATCAAACATGTTGTCTCTTCTCCTTCCACGTGTACAGAATCTGGATGCACGCGCATCTCACGTATATTACATGTCTCCATCTTTCTCACAGACCTAACTTCTTCCTCTCTATTTCTCTCTCTATCACTCTCTCTCTGTTTTGTTAGGTTTGTCTCCTACTCTCTCGTCCACATACATACAATCTTTCCCGCCCTATCTGCTCCATCTTCGCAAGCTCTCTCCGCACGTTTCATTCACACATTGGGATATGTTCAAAATGTTGCTTTTATAATGGCTGATCTAGAGTTATTGTTGGTTTTGTTGCATCCTACAAAGTAATAACTATGAGATGCATTTTGATTGTCATTTGACTGGGATTATGTGAGTTTGAGCATGTTGTGAAGTACTATAAACCTCGTATACATCTTGGAATTCGACAATGATTGTAACTATTCAATTGTATAGACCATTACATTCGAAGTTAGTAGCCTAATATATTTATTTCACAATTTCAACAAATGATTAATTCCCTACATACTAAGAAAACAAATGTGTACACCCTCCATTTTTATTTAAGTCCACGTATTATCATTGTTGAAAGTCAAGTTTTGTAAACTCTCAGAAAGTTTATAACAAAAAATATTAACATATAAAATAACAAATAAATACCATTAGATTCATTATTGAATGTACTTTCACATCATACATATCTGTTATGGTAAAGGTTTATATTTTTCTATAAACTTGGTCAAACTTTAGGAAGTTTGACTTCGGTCAAACCTAATATGCAGAGTTTACTAGTACTACTCGCTAGTTGCTTAGCCGAATCACCCAACACGCCACAAGGGGAGTTCCGTGAAACAAAATTTTGAGGTCGGCAGGAAAATCTCCCATGACCCTGATTCGAGCAGTGGGAAGTTACCATCATAGCCTTTGGAACAGGCCTACGGATGACAGTTGGTAGGGGGGCTGTTTTCGTAACTTCAGGTTCACCCCTACCTAGCCAACCCCACCCCGGCACCCAGAGTAGTACACCTGAATACTCCCCATTTTCTATCCCCACCATAAAATAGACTTCTCCACGACACCACAGCCTTCATGCTCCTCCCCTTCTACATCGGCGTGCTCGTCCACCGCAGTGCATCTGCCTCATCGACGACCTCGTATGCCACACTGGAGCCGGTCCACCATCGTCGTCATACATGGAGCCTCTTCCACGGCACCGTCTTCCACGGTCTCAGATCTGCTTCCCAGAAGCTGACGCCAAGCGTAGAAGCACCATCGTCATGGACAATGAACTGACTCCCGTTGCTAACCATGACTCACAGAGGCCGCCGCGACCATCGTTCTCCTCCTCAATTGGTAATGTGTGTATTGAATCACTTAGCAGTACATGTGTAGTTCCAATTTTGTTCATACCTACCCTTCAAATTTCCTGGGTGCTATTGTTCCCATAAAAGTAATTTGTTATAGCCTCCATTGTCCAAAAGAATATCAGCTTGTAATTGTGCGTCGCTCCTGTATCGCGTTGTTGTTGGGTAGGTTTTTCATCTGCAACCAGTAGTGTGGCAAATGATGGGAAGTTTTTTAGAACTAGCTAGATGCCCATGCGTTGCACGCATCAAGATGCATTTGTATGAGTAGTTTATCTTGTGGGAGAAAATGATGAACGAGGGAAGGCCTTATTTGCAGGAGAGGGGTGTGGGTATCTTTTTGCAAAATTTCCATTGTTTCCTTCCTATCTGTCAGATATAAATCGAACGGCCTATATTGCAGGATGGCAAGCACACCATCAACACCAACTCTGTTTTTTAATAAGAAAAAAGTAGAGAAAAAAGTAGAAGAGTAGAGAAGTAGAGATAAATATTAAATATAAAATAAATATAATAGTATAGAAGAGAAGAGAGTAGAGATAGCAGCGACGTCGAGAAAGGATTGCGCGCGCGGGGGGAAAAGCGGCCGGGCGTGCGCTAGTTTTGGCGCGCGGCATCCGGCGCGCTTTATAAAATTGAACGCCCTCCCACCGCTCTGTGCCTTGCCACCGATATCTCCCTGCTCTTTCTCGCCTCGCCGCCGCCGCGCCACCATGCTGCAGCGTCGCCGGGAAACTTGGGGATGCCGCGGCGTCCGCGTGCACCCCTCCGGTGGGTTCTCCATCGAGATCTGGTTCCACGGGATGCACGTCGGCCTCGGCAATTTCGACACCGCCAATGAGGCCGCCCGCGCATACGACGCGGCGGCATGGTGCCTCCGGTGGCCTCATAGAACATTGAACTTCCCCAATGTGCCGATGCGGGAGCGGGCACAGGAGCTCGTGCCTCTGCCGCGGCTTATCACCAACGAGGATCGTCGCGACAACCAGAGGCGGGAGCACCGTCTCAGCATCACCGAGATGGACGAGGAAGCCATGGCGCTGTGGCGCCAATGCTTCCCGCAGGACATCATCAACGAGTGTGAGTTCTACGCATAAAGGAGGGCGGAGAGGCATAAGAGGAGGGCAGAGCGATCCGCCTATCGCAACGACAAGCGTAGGCGAAAAGCGGACACTCAATTGAACATGAGGCTAGGAGCAGCGTCGCCCTGGGAATCCGACGAGGATCAGTATCTTCACGCCTACAGTCATACGTTGGAGGAGGACATCACCGAGGAGGAGTCGGACGACGAGGAGTAGTTGAATAATCTATTTTTTATCTATCTATGCTGAGAACTATCCTCTACTCTCTAGTCTCTACTCTCTATCTCTACTTCTCGATCTCAGCACTGTAAATGCTTTTTTAAAGCACCGCGCATTGTGATTCTGTTGGAGATGCTCTAACATGGCAGACGAGTGCTTTAATGTTGCCCACAAGATGCGCGAGTATTACTAGTAGTATATTTTTCTTGCCATGTTGAGATTTTAAAACCACGAGTGCGAACATGCAGAGGAGCAATGAAGACCAAACATGGGATATTGGGGACATCTTCAAGGAGCGTGGCAAGTTAAATAGGAGCTACACTGAACCTGTAAAACGAGCTTTGGTAAGTAACACCCTTTCAATTACTTTCGTTTAGCCTCGTGTTCTTCGATGTGTATATGTTGTAGTTTCTGTTTCTCTTAAACCTCATGTTCTTCGATGTGTAACAAGAAGAGTCTTAATCGTCCTAATGCTTTCGTTTTTAGCTTGATGTAGGAAGTGGGTGTTCGCACCTTGTAGTCTATTTTTATATTTTTTTCCTTTTGAATTCACTTCTCCCAGTTCTGTTTATCTGGCTTCTACTAAATGGATCTGGGTTGCTCTGAGTATTGATCTAAAAAAGAAGTAACTTCATGTCAGGATGCAGTTCCTGCGAGGAGGGAAGTATGGTCAACCTCGAGATCATGTTTCCATAATGAGGCTAGATTACACACAAGGTGCTAGTTCCCTAATGATGCTGGATTACACACAAGGTGCAAATTCCCAGATGATGCTGGATTACACACAAGCCAGGTGGAGTCGTCAGCTGTTCGTGTCCTCGTGGCTCTATTAAAGGCTGAAAGAAAGTGTGCAGAAGCCCTTGAGAATGTAGCTGAGTTCCCAAAGAAGCGAAAAGAGCAATCAGATGCTCTCTTCACCCATGCCAAAGAAGAGATGGAAGAAGCCAGAAATAAGCTAGCAGAGGGAGAGCAGGCTAGGCGTCTCCTGCTATCTAAAACTTTTGTCAATACAAATTTTCCTTCATAGTAGCTAGGTTCAAATGTTTATCGAGTCAGCATGCCTGTTGTGATGTCCGTGCATCTACTGATGTGGCACAAAATATATTTTTTCGGATCATGTAATAACAGCAATTACTTTCCAAACAATAACAGACGAAGCATTGGACACGGTATAGTTCACGCGCAAGCCCGACATTCCAAGTTCAACTTCCACATCAAACTCATATTCACAGATATCTGCACATTCATACATAATGTCCACAACCATGATTCACTTCAAAGCCAAAAAATATGAGGAGAGTTATGAATAAAGAAAAACCACTAGTTCCTGCTACCAGTGCGAGCACAACAAGTCAAGACCATGCCTAATTAATTATATTTTGGTCCTTTTTTGTGTTCTAAAATGTCGGCTAGGTTGTGGAAGGACGTGTTGCCAGCACACGCGCGGATTCAATGAAGGCAGGCGGGGCAGTCTGAAGCCGGTTGCATGCGGCGAGGAGGCGTGTTGAGCCGGGCCTGCAGCAAGTGGGGCCCTATTGGCCGACACACTGGTTCAATGCCTGCACTATGAGAGGTCGCATCTGTGTCAGAGAAATCACCCCCTCTAGTCCTTTTTTGTTTGGGTATAACAAAATCTCATTTTCCATTCACATTTTACAAGTAAAATTCATGGACAAACATTGACCCAAAAATACGATGGGGACTAGTAAACCAGAATGGAGGTAGTAGTTTTTTTTAATCAAAGAAGGGTTTCCCCCTTCCGATTTTTATTACTGAAAAACAACATCTAAATCCAAACCATAGTATTTGCCCTAGAACTACAAGGTTCAACATCTCGCAACATAAACCCATACAACCATACGCCAAGGAGGTACGTATTACTATGAATTCCATTTTCGCTCCATACCAATCGTTCTAAAAACTACTTAGTACTTATAACGCGCCATTGAAAATCGGAACTCTTAACCCCGCTAAAAATGATATTTTAAGTGTGGCTACTCGATCTGTGGCAACTGGCGAGGCACGGCCTCCAAGTCGTTCATCTGTGGTCCCGACCATCAACTCCTACGGATCAAATTATCACGCGAGCTGACTATTCCTACAAAGGTGCGCTCCACCACGTACCCGGTACCCATGAATGCAGCAATCGTGCATCTAGGGTTTAGGGTTTATTTGTTAACATTGCCTTTACGTAACACTCATGTGTGCAATACAGCGATAGACCGACTGCATGCGTGCACCTCTTCTCTTTGTATATGTACTCCACCGTTTGTCTGGTGTCCAAAAAATTATAATAACTACTAGCAATGTGCCAATGTCTTGCCACACGATCAGAGTAGATTAATACATATTTACCGATTTGTTAGAAAAAAGTCTAGTTTTGAAATACATATATCACTAAAAATATGTTATCTTTCACTCAAAATATTTTCCTTTGGCGGTTTTGATGAGATAAGGGAGGAATGTTGTTGGTTTCAAGATTCGAGAAGTGCTATATGTCTAATTTCTACTCTTACTAGCAAGATGCCCGTGCGTTGCACGGAACATCAAGATCTCGTGGGAGAAAAGGATGAATGAGGGAAGGCCTTATCTGCAAATGTGGAGAGGAGTGCAGGTAAATTGCCATAGTTTCCTTCCTATCCGTCAGATATAAATCAAACGGCCTATATTGCAGGATGGCAGGCCCACCATCATCACCAACTCTATTTTTTATCCCTACTCTTATAAAAAGCATAGTCGGTGATGATCGTGTGCCTGCCATCCTGCAATATAGGCCGTCCGATCTATATCTGACGGATAGGAAGGAAACGATGGCAATTTTGCAAAAAGATACCCACACCCCTCTCCACACTTGCAAATAAGGCCTCCCCTTGTTCATCCTTTTCTCCCACAAGATAAACTACTCATACAAATGCATCTTGATGTTCTGTGCAATGCATGGGCATCTTGCTCATTGTTGCAAAAATCCCATGTGAGAGAGAGAGGGAGAGAGGAGGAGGATAGATTGCATGTGTGACAAAGACACAAAGAGTGTGTGTGCGAGAGGTATCAGCTTAAAATGAGGCGATAGTGTGTGTGTGCACGATCGAGAGGGCGTGTCTCCAGAAGGGAAGAAAAATCTACATAGATACAAGGAGAGAGAGAGAGACATGTATGCGATAGTGGAAGCATGAGTGTGCGGGTGTATAAACCTATCTAGAGGCTAGTCGATAAATGTTTGTGAGAGAAATACGAGTCGGGGTGCAAAAGCAAGAGTTTGGTGAGAGAGAGAGAGACGGCAGTCGGGAAGGGGAGTGGAAGCAGGAGTTGTGAGAGAAAGAGAGAGAGAGGGGGGGGGGAGTTTGTCTGATCGGTAAACAAATGAATAATGTCATTCTGGGATGGAGACAAAAAGGAGACCGCAACAAATGTTGTGTCTACAGGAGAGAGAGAGAGAGAGAGTAATTTTAGTGGTATGATTCATATCTAGAGACATATAGGGTGTGTGAGAGAATCCCATAGAGAGAAAGACAAAGTTAAATACGGGTGGAGGCTGTGTGAAAAAGAAAGCTCAAGTACCTAGTGATACGAGAGAACGGTAGAGACGTGAGAGATAATGAAAACCGTGGAATGTATAATTATAGGGAGAGTGTGACACTTCTCAAGGGAGACGCCGAGAGACCATGTTTGCGGGGATGGGAGAAACATGAAGTGAGCGTGCAGGTGAGTTGGAGAAAAGAGAGTGATAGCTACATGAAGGAGCATGCATGCGAGAGAGATGGGCATGAAAGGAGTGAACATAAAAGGGATTCAAATATTTGAATTCGAGATGATGATACATGTTCCATACTCGAACCAAAATTGATCTATCAAACATGCATACTCATATGAATTCACGTGCATCTATGTTATTTAATATGTAGATATTACTGATCCATACATATTAGTAGGACATATTTTGGTTTAATTTTTTGAATTCAACCTTATGATTTTGAGATCATTGTATTTGTAAATCATATTATACATATAAAGGAGTAGAATTCTTTGTTGTGCTTTTGAAAGTATATATAAAAGAATGATCTCTATAGAATTTTATTCCAATCGAAAATGGATCCCGCCCGAAAAAAATAGAATACAAATGGGATTCAAATTGAGTTGGCACAGTAAACATGCACTCTGCAAAATTTGAATGAAGCGGGGAAAGTTGCAGTAACCGCCCGAAACCAAAATCTGCAAGATGGAAATTACTACTGCCTATCCCTGCCACGCAAAGCCTATCTACTCGATTTCTGTAGGTTTCGATAGGGGTAGGTTTGTAATTTCACTCAAACGTGAAATAACCGCCTCTCACCCGGATTCATACACGGTGGGCGCCAAAACACAGTGTGTCCTCGGCCGAAATCGACTCCACCCCGATTCATACACGATGGGCGCCAAAAACAAACTCTCGTCGGCAAATATTCAGTGTATGCGAGATTACCGCCCTATCCCCAACCGACTAATATTGCTGTGATGTAGGAAATTTGGAACGGGGGCTAAGTTTGTAAATTTTCTCGCATTTGAGACAAGCGCGCCCTGAAGACATGGTTCCCCCTTCCTCTCCACCTCCATTTCCACATTCGTACTCCGTGCGCGCCAAAACACCCTCTCCACCCCAGCCTCCTCCGTCCGCCACCCCATCCACCGCCGTCCTCCTCCACCATGCCGGAGCTGATACCCCGATGCTGCCGTCCATTACAAGAGATCGACCTCTCTCATCCACAGCTTCGGACCGAGATCCTTGCATCCCGTCCTCTTGCTTCATCCTCGTCGTCGTCCACCTTGCCGGTGCCGCTCCTACAACTGTCTTGTCCACCGCGCCCCGCCGTCACCGTCTACCTCCTAGATCTGCTTCCACACTGCTGATAGCCATTGCTACCGCAACACCGTCAAATTCTCAGCAGATGCATACACGGCACCGCACTAGAGGCGGTACTCTTTCGTATCTGCTCAACTTATTTATCACAGCAAGAAAATAGATCGTCACTGCTTTACTCTCATTTCTGGTCCATCACTTACTTGCTAGTTGAAAGCAAACATTGGTTGTGAAGTTGCCTTTGTCCGGTTTGCACTTTCAGATCCGCCATGGCACGCTCAACACTATACTCCCAATGCTTATGGTTTTCCCCTTTTATATTCCACACTAGTTAAATCACAGTAGACTAAATTTCAAAATCGGGTCAGTCGATTTTTCAGAGCTCGCCGGTGCGAACGAAGGGGCTTGAGTGGGGACGGTGGTTGTGGGGGGCGGTGGTGGGGCCTCGCCGAATGAAGAATACTCAACGCGGGTGGGGCGGGGTGGGGGTGGCGGAGGAACATAGGCAGTGGGGGCTGGTGGTCCGGCCGGCAGCCCGTGCGGTGTTCTATATGGGAAGAATCAGAGACGAGGAAGAAGAAGGGTTAGGAGATGTAGGATCTTCATCCAACCGTCTGATATGGTCGACTGACCCAAATGACAAAATTCACGCGACTTGCATGCAGACATGCCTTTATATTCAGTACCATCATTGTACCTACTTAGCACTGCTCCTAAATCCATCAAGCTAAACAATGTGCCACTCATAATTCCAAACTTGTTGCTCAAGTACGAATCTGATATGATGCTGATATTACTAAAATAGATAACATTTAATTGGTTAGCTAATGTTCCTACTTTACTTTCGAAAAAGCACATGCACCACATATAGAGAGACAGCAGGGAGTTGCTTTCTTACTGCGCTCTGGTTCATCATGTGTGGGCACTGCGCAACGAAAATTTTATTATCCAAAATCTGCTTGCTCTTCTTTACCATGTTCCTCTTCCGTTCTTCTTTAATAAGTACTCTCTCCGTTCCTAAATACAAGTCTTTGTATAGATTCCACCATGGACTACATATGGAGCAAAATGAGTGAATCTACACTCTAAAATGTATCTGGATACATTTGTATGTGATCCATAGTGGAAATCTCTACCAAGGCTTATATTTTGGAACGGAGGGAGTATGATAGTAGTACAGTATGTTCCTTGTAGTGAAGATGGGCAGGGACATTTGCAGTGTAGAGGTCTATACGGTTGGTTATGATGGACACTTTAAACTCTTCGGGCCTCTTTGATTCGTAGGATTTTGTAAACATGGGAATAGGATTTATACTGGCTTGCCCACTTGAATCCTATAAGAATAGCAAGGAAATGCGGGGAACTATGTTGCCTTTGAGAGTTACACTAATATTAACAGTACCGCACCTATAGTTGAAGAGAGCTGGTATCCGAAGCCTTTCTAGCCGTACCGGCAATACTAGCACATATATTCCAGCAAGTTCCACTTTGCTAATTTTACTCTGATGCTTACGGTTTTCCTGTTATATCTACACTATGATCTGTGTAGCTCCTTTGTGTCGCACTAGCAGCAGTCCACTCTTGAAGCTAAACCCCGCAATGGCATACAAAATTGGCACCAAGGCATTGAGTGCCATTCTGGATGCAATGAAACTCATACGCTCCCCACCTGTTGATTCTTGTTCAGAATATGATCCTAATGACTATTCTAACATTGAGGTGTCAAAGGCAGATGGCCTGTCCTGTTCACCCATCAAGGTGCCTGTTCTAATTTGGCAAGGTTTTATTGATTGCGTGTATCTTGCATATGTTGTCTTGCATTTCTTCTACTTTGTTGCACCGCCATCTTCTTAGTTTACACATCATATATGTCGAGATGCCATGCCCATCCATTATCAATACATATTCCATCTGTCATCATACCATGTTTTTCCACTCAAATGTTGTTCTTGTGCATCAGACATCAAAAAGGAAGAGGGTGATTGCCGAACCTAAAGGAGCACCAGCAAAGTCCTTGAAAAATGTGGTGGTGCTGGAGAAATTAGACAACACCCCACTTATATTGGTTGTACAACCAGTGACACAAAACATAGGACCGACTCCAGCAGACTATACCCATACTTCACTGGCCACACCACTAGCCCCACCATACAGGACCTCCACTCCAGCAAAAGGTATACCAATTTCAGTTGCCATAGCACCAGCCATACCACAGAAAAATCCCACTTCAGCAAAAAGTACAGCAAGTCCACCGGCCGAAGACCTATCCCAACTGCAGAGATGGCCAATTCCTGCAGATTGGAACCCCATTCCAGTTATTCCCAGTTTAAAAGACAATGCTTTCAATGTTGTTAGGGACTACGTGCATATATTCCCATCATGGGAAGATTATAGTGAAGACAAACACCATTTTCACATCTTCCTGTCCAACTTACGTGTAAGTGCTATCATTCATGGTTATTATTTTCCTGTTTTCTGCTTATTGAACACATCAATGGTTTACATTACATTGTTGTAAGTGGGCGAGGGTCAATCTGGATAGTCATGACGAGCAAAGCTTGCTTGTGCTTTTCAAGGAAGCATTGCAGCAGTATCGGTGTTACCTGAGGAAATCACACTTTGATGGAAAGTCTGTAAACGAATTTCTGGTGAAGTCTCCTGTGCTAAATTTAGAAGACATTGAATGGAAAAACCTTGTTATGCACTGGCCTTTTTCCCAGGATGAGGTACTGTCTATGAAATCACATGACAATTTGAACTTCTACTTTTCTGTATGTGCCTTACGGATCTTTTTTGCAGGAAATCTGCTCGAAGAAGAATTCCGGTTTGAAAAGAACGACATGATATCGCAAATATGATGCCCGCTGCTTTGCTCTTGTTAGTACATGTTGTCCTGTATCACTGTACTTGCATACATACCTGGTTCATTATGTGACAGTAGTATGCATGATAGCTTGCTTATCAATTGTTCGCTCCAAATTATTTGATCTGTATAAATGGTTACATTAGTGTAGAATATATCCAATGCCAATGAAATTTTTTAGCTCTGCATTGTTCTTGTAAGTACTTGTTGTCCTTTATCAGTGTACTTATATTGACAGGTAGTTGTTCATGTACCATCACTCGCAACTTATTTTCCTTTGCTCTCCATTTTCTACACAACAGATCTATATTTACTCTTACCATAAGGTTGGATAACACCGATGGTACTGAATAAGTTTAGCTGTGCATTGCTCTTGGCTGTACCTTTTGCCTGTACTGCTGTACTTACAATTATAGCTACTTGGTTATGTAGCATCACTCTTCATCTTATCTTAAATATTCTCCATTTTTTCTTATATTATCACATCTATATTTACTCTTAAGAAAATGTAGAATAAAGGCAATGCTTATGAAGAAGATTCTGTGGTAAACTTCTTGAATTGCCCCCCCCCATCAGCATGGACAAGGGCTTTATAGAGCCTGTCTTCACCAATAATGTAAGTTTGTCCTTCTCAAGCCTTCAAACTTTGTTGTGTATATTTGGTTAGGCATGACTGCAACAGCCGTTTATTTTGGTGTTTGCATCAAATTGCATGTTTAAAGTTTATTATGTAGTTCATAAACAAAAGTTTCTCCTTCTCAATTTAAGTTTTCAGTTGTACAACCAAGTTCCTTCTTCATACCATGTAAACTAAACTATACAGAGCAAGTGATCTTCTTTTGCACTGCATGTATGCTTCTGTTCTTGATCCATAATCCAGTGGTGTGGTGAACCTACCCACTACAGCACATTGTCATATTCTGCAATGTCTTAACTATGAACAATGTCATATCATTCTACTATTATTTAAACCGTCTCTTTATTTGCCAATCTGAAATGGGATGATTTGATAGCACACTAACCATTGATACTTATGAGTTCTTGATCTTTAATCGAGTGGTGTCGTGAAGCTGCCAACTCCTTCACAATGTCATTTCCTGCCATGTCTTGACCTGAACAATAACATATTGGGTTAATGCAATTTTAAACTTTTTCACTTTATTCGTCAGTAAGAAATGTGATGAATTGTCAGCACTGATACTTTTATGTGCAAAACTTGTCATCTAACTGCTTGTTTATCTTTCAGAGTGAGGAGGATATATGTGTTAAACAAGCGTAGTCTCATCAGCTTGCTCAGCTGCTTGCGCTGCAGATCCCCAGCAGGGCTAACCTTTCTTGAACTCTATTGAAGTGTTGTTGGTTTTGTATATTATTTTGTCAGCGTGTTTAGTTGCACTGGTGGTGATCTTTGATGCCAAGTGTATGTAATCTGTTGTCTGCTTGTGCTTTATTATCATAGTGGCGAACTTTGATGCCCAGTGGATTTAATATGCCGTAATTTCTTTATTATATAGTCTAGGTTTTTTCTTATTCACGATGTTGCAGTTATTTTACTGTATATATATCATGTCTTCACAGTAAACCGGCCAAACCGTAAAATTACGGTACATAATCGGGCCATCATGCAATCACGATGTATGATCCGCATCATGGCCCCGTCATCTTGGTCCGTTAAAAGGGCTAAATGTAAACTGGCCCACTAGTAGATTCGGGCCTTTAATAGGCCGAGTAAACAGCCGACCCTCTTTTCACAAGAAAATTCAATGAGCTTTTAGGAGGCTGAGAAGTAGGTTGGGTCTGAAACGTGTCGAACAGCTCACGGGCCGGTAGCAACCCGAAATGGACCCCAGCCCATGATTGTGCCAATCAAATCACGGGCTTTTAGCAGGCCAAAATTGTCTCGATACTTGTTTGGCCCAATTAGATTATCGGCTGCGAGCAGGCCGGATGCAAACCGGGTCGTAGCTAGGCCCAACTATATGACGGGATTTTAACAGGCCGAAATTAATATAGGGCCGAAATGTTAAACGGGCCCTTAACAGGCCAAAACTAATATCAGGCCCAATTACTAAATGGGCCTTTAGCAAGTGGCCCCAAAAGCATAGCGTCCAGTTGACGGGCCGAATCTGATATGGGCCATAATTTAGCCCAAAGCCTCTTACAGGGCCAAACCTAATCTGGGCCGTAATTTGGCCCAGAACGTGGAGGCTTTTAACGGGCCAGATCTCATTTGGGCCATTGTTAGGCCAGGAACGTGGCAGGCCATTAATGGACCAGATCAAATATGGGCCGGCATTTGGCCCAAAACCTGGCAGCCAGTTAATGGGCCGACCTACTAGGGTCATCAAAATCTTCTGGGCCTACAGCTGGGCCGGCCCATTAATGTCGGTGAAATCTCATGGGCCTTTAGCTAGGCCGACCCATTTTGGAAATCTTGTGGGCCTTCACCTGGGTCGGCCCATTATGGCCCACAAAAATCTTGTGTACCTTTACCTGGGTCGGCCCATTATGGCCCGCAAAATCTTGTAGGCCTTTAACTGGGCCAGCCCATTATGGTCCGCAAAATCTCATGGGCCTTTAGCTGGGCCGGCCCATTATGGTCCTCAAAATATTGCGGGCCTTTAGTTGGGCTGCCCATTTAAACTTTATGGGCCACTTTTGGGCTGGTCCACATGTCAACATATCATAGGCGCATCTCGCCCATTGGATGAGTGACACCTGTGCCAACGCGGAGCTCACACGTGTTTCCTCCAGCCAATGATGATTTTACATGTGGAAAATCCCCATTGGTCCGGGCTGTTAACGGGTTAAAAGGTCCAAAACCGGACCCGATAGCTTAACGGCGTTCCGTTACGATGGATGCCACGTGTCGGTCACCCTTGACGAAAGCACTTCTGTGACGCGCGATATATCGTGATGGAAGTGGGCACTTCCGTGATGATAATTTTGGTAATGTCATGGAACACTTCTACGATATCACAGGTTTGACTATCTTGATTCTATCATAAAATCGTCATGGATGTACATGCATGACAAAAAACGTGACCTACTGTGACAAACACGTATCATCACGAAAGTGTATTTTTTTTGTAGTGTTCGGCGAGCTAGGCTTTGAGATCATGGTGAGAGTGTGAACTAGGGGGAGAGAGATCTTCGTGCGCACCCTAGAGTTCGAACCTCAAGGGTTTTGCCAGAACCCGTAATCTGACAGTACCTATAATTTTTGATTGTTCCATGCTGTTATGTTATCATTCCTGGATGTTTTAAAATCGTTTTATAGCAACTTTATATCATTTTTTGGGACTAACCTATTGACATAGTGCCCAGTGCCAGTTGCTGTTTTTTGATTGTTTTTTACTTTGAAGAATATCCCTATCAAATGGAGTCCAAATGCAGCAGAACTTTTTGGAGATTTTTTTGGACCAGAAGACAAGTTGGGAGCCAAGGAAGCATCTGGGGACGGCCCGTGGGGCCCACAAGACACTAGGTCGCGCCAGAGGCCCCTGGCGCGCCCTGATGGGGTATGGGGCCCATGGGGGTCTCCTACACCACCTCTCAGCTCAATAAATACCCAAATATTCCAGAAACCCTAGGGGAGTGCTCGGAACACAATTACAACCGCCACAAGTTCCAAAACAACGAGATCCAATCTAGAGCCCTATTATGGCACTCTGCTGGAAGGGAACACGATCATGGAGGGGTTCATCATCCTTATTGGTGCTCCGTCGATGATGCGTGAGTAGTTCACCATAGATCTACGGGTTTGTAGGTATTAGCTAGATGGCTTATTCTTCTTTTTTGATTCTCAATACAATGGTCTCTCGGAGATCTATTTGATGTAATGACTTTTTGCGGTGTGTTTGTTGGGATCCGATGAAGTTTGAGTTTATGATCAGATTTTTATCCATGAGTAGTATTTGAGTTTTCTTCTCTTATATGCATGATCTTTATAAACTTGTATGTCTTCTCTGAATCTTTGGTTTAGTTAGGCAAACTAGATTGGTTTTTCTTGCAATAGGAAGAGGTGCTTTGTGATGGGTTCGATCTTGCGGTGTGCTCACCTAGTGACAGAAGGGGTAGCGAGGCATGCATGTATCGTTGCTATTAAGGATAAAAATATGGGATATATTCCTACATAAATAGATCTTGTCTACATCATATCATCATTCTTATTGCATTACTCCATTTCTCCATGAACTTAATACACTAGACGCATGCTGGATATCGGTCGATGTGTGGAGTAATAGTAGTAGATGCAGGAACAAGTCGGTCTACTAATCTTGGATGTGATGCCTATATACATGATAATTCCTTGGGTACTGTCATAATTATTTGTTTTTCTATCAATTTCCCAACAATAATTTCTTTATCCACCGTGTGCTATTTTCTTGAGAGAAGCCACTAGTGAAATCTACGGCCCCTGGGTCTATCTTTTATGATATTTGCTTTCCGATCTATATTTTGCCATATTTGTTTTCAGATCTAACCCAAAAATACCTTGTTGTACCTTTATTTATTTATTTATTTTATTTCACATTTTATTCAGATCTATTTATCCAATCTACTACAAATTAATCTATCTTTTTACCGAGGTTGATTGACAACCCCTCTTATGCGTCGGGTTGCAAGTATTCGTTCTTTGTGTGCAGATACCATTTACATAGTGTTGCTTGGTTCTCCTACTAGGTTGATATCTTGGTTTCACAACTGAGGGAAATACTTACCGTAGCTGTGCTACATCATCCCTTACTCTTTGGGGAAATATGGACGCAGTCTCTAGCCACGTCAAAGGAATTTCTAGCGCTGTTGCCGGGGAGACATCATCAACATCTATCAGGTTCCTAAACACCAATCTCATCTCCTTGCAATTTACATTATTTGCCATTTTCCTCTCATTTTGATCTCCCCCACTTCACAAAAATATTTTCATTTTTATTCACCTTCTTTTTGTTTGCCTTTTTCTTGTTTGATATTTTGTTTGCTTGTGTAGCCATGTGCCTTCTATATGCTTGCACCTTCACTTGCTATAACTCTGTTGATATGGATCCCCATCCACTTGCTAATCTTTCTAAAAGATCCAATCATGATGAACCAATTGCTAGTGAGTTGAGTGCACTAGATTATCTTTATGAAGGTTTGCTGAGATTCGTGAATCTGAAAATTGTGATGAAAAAATTTATGAAGTGATTCATGATAGCTCCTTGAATGAAAAGCATGATTGCAATGATTTTACTATAAATTCTATTAATTTCAATTGTGCTAATAATATGAAAACCCTAAGCTTGGGGATGCTAATTTTGCTATGCCCACTACTTATTGTAGTGATCATGATTGGGGTGATTCTTCTTATGATCTTGAAAATTTATTTAAGCCTCATGATGAATATGATATTGATAATAATGTTTGCAATAATATTTAAAGTGGGTTTGGAGAGGTCATGGCTTTAGTTGATGTTGATCCCACTATCCTGGAAGATTATAAAACTTTTATGAATGTGGATCATGAAGAGAAAATTTTATATGATAGCTCTATTGTTGAATTTGATTATGACCCTACATGTAATTATTATGAGAGAGGAAAATATGGGTGTAGAAATTTTCATGTTACTAATTTATCGCTCGTTATGTTGAGATTGCTATTGTTTCTTTTTTCTTCCTTGCATATGCTTTATATTTTTGTCTTGATAATTTGTTTGCTTATAAAATCACTATGCAACAGAAGCATGTTAGACTTAAATGTGTTTGTCACATGTATTATGATGCTATCTTTGTGTTTCAATTCTTGTCTTTCATGCGAGCATCATCAAAATTATCGATGTCTAGCTAGGGGCGTGAAACGATAGCGCTTGTTGGGAGGCAACCCAAGGAATAAAATAATTTTTCTATTTTTCTTCCTATTTTTGTTTGTTCACACAATTATTCTACTCTTATGATTGTGTTTTTATGTTTTAATTAGTGTTTGTGCCAAGTAAATCCTTTGGGATCATGTTTGGTGATAGTTGATTTGATCTTGTTAAAAAACAGAAACTTTTGCATACAGTAACAGAATTGTTTAAATTCATAGAAGCGACAAAAAATTCTGAACTTTTTACACAAGGTTGATATAAAAATTTATTACATTTTCCTAATTTTTCAGAATGTTTGGAGTTACAGAAGTATGGTTAGAGTTCAGATTACAACAGACTATTCTGTTTTTGACAGATTCTGTTTTTGTTGCATTGTGTGCTTATTTTAATGAATCTATGGATTGTATTGGCGAGTATAAGCCATGGAAAAGTTAGAATATAGTAGGTATAATGAAATATGAATGGGCTTGGGATAGTACTTAGAGTGGTGATTTTATTTATTATACTAACCGATCTCATGAAGGTTTTGTTAAGTTTTTTGTGATTGAAGTTTTAAGGTTTTGCGTGAGATCACGATGGAAGAAAGAATAAGGAGTGAAAAGAGCCTAAGCTTGGGGATGCCCATGGCACCCTGATAACCCACAAGTATAGGGGATCAATTGTAACCACTTTCGATAAGTAAGAGTGTCGAACCCAACGAGGAGCTAAAGGTAGAACAAATATTCCCTCAAGTTCTATCGACCACCGATACAACTTTACGCAGGCTTGACGTTCGCTTTACCTAGAACAAGTATAAAACTAGAAGTACTTTGTAGGTGTTGTTGGATAGGTTTGCAAGAATATAAAGTGCACGTAAATAAAAAGTAGGGGCTGTTTAGGTAAAGAAGCAATAAATTTAGTATAGAGAGTGTGGAAAAGTGGTGGTAGGAGTTGCGAAATTGTCCCTAAGCAATTGACTACTTTACTAGACCGATAGCAAGTTTTATGTGGGAGAGGCCACTGCTAGCATGTCATCCCTGACTTGGAATTCTATGCACTTATGATTGGAACTATTAGAAAGCGTCCGCAACTACTAACGTTCATTAAGGTAAAACCCAACCATAGAATTAAGATATATTGGTCCCCCTTCAATCCCGTATGCATCAATTTCTATGCTAGGTTGAAGCTTCTGTCACTCTTGCCCTCCAATACATAGTCCTATAAACATACAACTAACCCTATGGTGTGATCCACGCGCGCGCTCATATGATGGGCACCAGAGGACATCAACATAACCACAAGTAAATTAAACCAATCATAGCAATTCATAAATTACCGATAGGACAACGAAAATCTATTCAGACATCATAGGATGGCAACACATCATTGGATAATAATATGAAGCATAAAGCACCATGTTCAAGTAGAGGGTACATCAGGTTGCGGGAGAGTGGACCACTATAGATAGAGGGGGGAAGGTGATGGAGATGTGGGTGAAGATGGCGGAGGTGTTGGTGTAGATTGCGGTGATGATGATGGCCCCCGGCGGTGTTCCGGCGCCACCAGAAGCGAGGGGGAGAGAGACCCCTTCTTATTCTTCTTCCTTGACCTTCTCCCTAGATGGGAGAAGGGTTTCCCCTCTGGTCCATGGTCTCCATGGAGTGGGAGGGGCGAGAGCCCCTCCGAGATTGGATCTGCCTCTCTGTCTTTCTCTGTTTCTGCCTTCTGGGATTCTGCCCTTTCACCGTTTCTTATATATCTGGAGATCCGTAACTCCGATTGGATTGAAACCTTCACCCAGATTTTTCTCTGAAAATTAGCTTTCTTGCGGCCAAAGAAGAGCAGCAACCGCCTTACGGGGGGCCCACGAGGGTCAGGGGCGCGCCCAAGGGGGGCAAGCGCGCCCCCTGCCTTGTGGCCCCCTCGGGCACCGTCTCGCGTTGATTCTTCGTCCCATATTTCAGAAATATTCCAAAATTATTCTCCGTCCGTTTTTATCCCATTTGGACTCCGTTTGATATGGATTTTCTACGAAACAAAAAACATGCAACAAACAGGAATTGGCACTAGGCGCTGGATCAATATGTTAGTCCCAAAATAGTATAAAAAGTTGCCAAAAGTATATGAAAGTTGTAGAATATTGGCATGGAACAATCAAAAATTATAGATACGACGGAGACGTTTCAGCATCCCCAAGCTTAATTCATGCTCGTCCTTGAGTAGGTAAATGATAAAAAAAAGATAATTTTTGATGTGGAATGCTACCTAGCATAATCTTGATCACATATCTAATCATGGCATGAATATTAAGATATGAGTGAATCAAAGAAATAGTCTATCATTTGACATTAAGACAATAATACTTCAAGCATACTAACCAAGCAATTATGTCTTATCAAAATAACATAGCCAAAGAATGCTCATCCCTACAAAATCATATAGTCTGGCCGTGCTCCATCTTCACCGCACAAAGCATTCAAATCATGCACAACCCCGATGGCAAGCCGAGCAATTGGTTCATACTTTTAACGCGCTTTAGCCTTTTCAACCCTCACGCGATACATGAGCGCAAGCCATGGACATAGCACTATGGGTGGAATAGAATATGATGGTTGAGGTTTGTGTGAAGAAGGAAAAAAGGAGAAAGTCTCACATCGACGCGGCTAATCAACGGGCTATGGAGATGCCCATCAATTGATGTCAATGTGAGGAGTAGGGATTGCCATGCAACAGATGCATTAAGAGCTATAAGTGTATGAATCTCAAACTGGAAACTAAGTGGGTGTGCATCCAACTTGCTTGCTCATGAAGACCTTGGGCATTTGAGGAAGCCCATCATCGGAATATACAAGCCAAGTTCTAAAATGAAAATTCCCACTATTATATAAAAGTGATAACTCAAGAGACTCTCTATATGAAGAACATGGTGCTACTCTGAAGCACAAGTGTGTTAAAAGGATAGTAAGATTGCCCCTTCTCTCTTTTTCTCTCATTTTTTGTTTTTGTTTTTCTATTTTTTGGTGGGCTTCTTTGGCCTCTTTTATTTATTTTTAAAGTCCAGAGTCTCATCCCGACTTGTGGGGGAATCATAGTCTCCATCATCCTTTCCTCACTGGGTAATGCTCTAATAATGATGATCATCACACTTTTATTTACTTACAAATCAATATTACAACTCGATTCTAGAACAAAGATACGACTCTATATGAATGCTTCCGGTGGTGTACCGGGATGTGCAATGATCTAGCATAGCAATGACATAAAAAACGAACAAGCCATGAAAACATCATGCTAGCTATCTTACGATCGTGGAAAGCAATATGACAATAAATGCTCAAGTCATGTATATGATGATGATGGAAGTTGCATGGCAATATATCTCGGAATGGCTATGGAAATGCCAAGATAGGTAGGTATGGTGGCTGTTTTGAGGAAGATATAAGGAGGCTTATGTGTGATAGAGCGTATCGTATCATGGGGTTTGGATGCATTGGAGAAGTTTGCACCAACTCTCAAGGTGAGAAAGGGCAATGCACAGTACCGAAGAGGCTAGCAATGATGGAAGGGTGAGAGTGCGTATAATCCATGGACTCACATTAGTCATAAAGAACTCATATACTTATTGCAAAAGTTTATTAGCCCTCGAAGCAAAGTACTACTACACATTCCCCTAGGGGGATGGATTGGTAGGAAAAGACCATCGCTTGTCCCCGACCGCCACTCATAAGGAAGACAATCAATAAATACCTCATGCTCCAACTTTGTTACATAACGGTTCACCATACATGCATGCTACGGGACATGCAAACCGCAAAACAAGTATTTCTCAATTTCAAAATTAGTCAACTATCATGACTCTAATATCACCACCTTTATATCGCAAAACTATTGCAAGGAATCAAACATACCATATTCAGTGATCTACAAGTTTTATGTAGGATTTTATGACTAACCATGTGAATGACCAATTCATGTCAACTCTCTAAATAGATATAAGTGAAGCAAGAGAGTTTAATTCTTTCTACAAAAGATATTCACATGCTCTAACAAATATAAGTGAAGCAAAAGAGCATTCTACAAATGGTGGTTTTCTATGTGAAGAGAAACGGGCAATCCAAACTTCAAATGATATAAGCGAAGCACATGAAGCATTCTATAAATCCGTACTCAAAAGATTTAAGTGAAGTGCAAAGAGCATTATATAAGTCAACCAAGGACTATCTCATACTAGCATGGTGCATAAAATAAAAAATAAAACTAAATGCAAAAGATGCTCCAAGATTTGCACATATCGCATGAACGAAACGAATCCAAAAACATACCGATACTTGTTGAAGAAAGATGGGATGCCTTCCGGGGCATCCCCAAGCTTAGACGCTTGAGTCTCCTTGAATATTTACTTGGGGTGCCTTGGGCATCCCCAAGCTTGAGCTCTTGTCTCTCCTCCTTATCCTCACATCGAGACATCCTCAATCTTCGAACACTTCATCCACACAAAACTCAACAGAAAGCTCGGTAAGATCCGTTAGTATAATGAAGAAAATCACTACTCTAAGTACTGTTGCAAACCAATTCATATTTTATTTTGGCATTATAGCTACTGTAATATAACTTTTCCATGGCTTAATCCACTGATATAAATCGATAGTTTCATCAAAACAAGCGAACTATGCATAAAACACAGAATCTATCTTAAGCAGGACAGTCTGTAGTAATCTGAACATTCACCATACTTCTGGTACTCCACAAATTCTACAAAACTTAGTAACAATAAACAATTTGTATATAAAGACAGTGCAAAAAGTTTCAGAACCGTTTGACGTTCCAGTAAAAATTGTAAAATCGCGCACTACAGCCAAAGTTTCTGTCCTGCACCGCACAAACCAACAAGCATTGTAAACATCCTAAAGGCAAACCTTGGCACATTATTTTTATTTTTAAGCCTTATAAAAGCACAGAACAGAAATAAATGACTTTTTGAAACTTCCGGGTTGTCTCCCTGGCAGCGCTTTCTTTAAAGCCATTAAGCTAGGCATATAGTGCTCAAGTAATGGATCCACCCGGATCCCAAGGTATATCAAAGCCAATTTTAATTAAGAATGATTTTTAATTTAGTAGTGAGCACAAAGTAACATATATCAAGTAATGACGAAGTCTAACTATCTTCCTATGCATTGGCATGTCATACTCTCTTCGAAAAATAATAATTTGACATGCAATTTAAATTTCATTTTGACTTTTGTTTTTATCAAGTGACAATTAGCTTAGCAAAAAGGTGACGACATGGCATCGTTATCATGGGTTCACTATAGCTGATCATCAGGGGTGTCACAGGTGGGCACTCAATTCTGTTTGTCGAGTGAACGGCAGGTCGTCACTAGCCATGCTAGCAGGCCCGACAAGCGCACGACTATGCAATTCAATGAGCCGATAGTTTAGCCAAGTACTGTCTTTCTCTTGATTTCGGACGCCATGTTTGGTTGACCAAATCAGCACTATTATTCGAGTGGTATCCTACTACATGTGAACTTTGATCCATAAATCTTAGATTTACCCTAGAAAAACAGCATACTACCAACAATTAGGACTACTAGCACGTGATAAATAGGATGAGTTATTCTCTGTAATTTACCGAGAAATTATGTGATTGTGCTGGCTCTAATTATGTCTATTCAAAATTTAGTTTACAGCAAGCCTAGGCTTTGACAATTCGCTAGCTCCACCACTGGGGTAGATCAGATGACTCGCATCGACCCCTGGTGGCTCTCATGGCAAGCCATCAACCAATGGAATGCTAGGAGGTTCGCTTCGCCCGCAGAAAGCCCTCGGAGGCGGGTACTCCGCCATCCTTTATAGGAGTAACTTCTTCTCTTGTAGTTGCGGATGCTTGCATGGAGAGTATAATCGTAAGTAGATATTTGTTCAAATAAGGACATTACCTTAGCTCCAATCCGCCCACATAACAATTATCAAGGCAATGAATGCTATAATTATCTTGTTATCAAACTATCTATCAAACCTATCTGATAGCACTTGAAGTGTAACCTTGGTGAAAACTGTTTATCAATTTATTTTTCTCCTTGTTGGGTTCGATACTCTTACTTATAGAAAGGACTACGATTGATCCCCTATACTCGTGGGTCATCAAGACTCTTTTCTAGTGTTGTTGCCGGGGAGTGTAGCACTCTTGGTAAGTGGAATTTGGTATGAAAACTTTTACCGTACGTGCTGATTATTATTTACACTTCCTATTATTTAAAATAATCCTTTGAGAGGCTTGTTTGGGATGCCCATGCCACGTGCACAAGTGGTAAGAGAGGACCCCCACCCGCTGAAATTATTTTCTATTAAATTCCTATCGGTATTTTTGAAAGATTGCTGCTAATCCTTATGCGGGAGACATGACAGTATAACATGATATGCACTTTCTTGCTATAGGGGAACTTTGTAGATTATATAAGATTGCAGGGTTATGGAGGGAAGAAGTTAAGAAGAGGTTACCCCGTCTATCTTTGGAGGGAAGGTCATTGGCCTGGTATAGGCTATTGGATAATTCTCGCTCACGGGACTGGAATTGATTGAAGCTGGAGTTCAATAATAAATTTTATCATATGCATCTTGTTCAACATGATTGAAATTATATTTACAATTTTTGGCCTCGTGAAGGAGAAAATATCGCTCAAGCTGGGGGGGGTGCCCAAATCATGAGCTCTCAAGAGATATTATTGTTCACAACTTTTATGCTAGGCTTTCACTTTGCGATAAGGAAATTCTTGATGCAATAGTGCCATATATCAGGGGTGGCTCATCTAAGGGAGCCCGACCTTAGACTTGATAAGGGGCCCACGAGCCCCAGGGAAAAGGGGAACCCTAAGGAATGTGCGAGAGGCCTTCTTTCCCTCCAAGATATGGACGATGACGGCCAAGATCGCATTGACCTCCCTGTAAACCCTTGTCCCCTTCGTGTATATAAGGGGTGGCTAGGGGCTCTCCTTCTCATATATTCCCAGATAGAAAACTGCAGGTCGCAATCTCATACACCACTGTAACCCCTCACATGAGGTTCCCTCGACAATGAATAACTAAAACAAGCAGGACGTAGGGTATTACTCTTTGGAGGCCAAAATTAGATAAACCCCTCTCGTGACCTCCGATCTAAGACTTCTAGCTGCACTTGGACCCCTATTGAGGGATCTGACAGTATTTGAGGGATCTGACAGTATTTCGCACTGTCTGTTGGTGCTAGGCACGAGCGCCGATGGTGGGAGACTGATCTCAGATTGGATCTTCTTTATCTCTTCGCGGCCTCTCAACGGGAGAAAGCCTAATCTTCGGCTCTCTCACCTTCACTGTGGACAGGGCGGGCACGCCAACATCAACCCACCGGCCCATCCAAATAGCATGACCTACGCAAGCCAAGTCGCTATGGTCACCAACAGCATCGACCACCGGCCCATCCAACACGTCGTAGGACGGGGTCACTCTGGAATCAAGCCTTTAGATCATCCCGGTAGGCCTTCCAGAGCTTACGAAGGCAAAACCACCCCGCCGCACCACCTCACCATGACCCAAGCCGTCAATCAGTGCGGTGTCAAGCTCCAAGGTGACTAAGTGGTTGTTATTCGCCACATGGCAGCCACTTTCTACAGAAAATTCTTCCAAGCGACACCCATCCTACGATGTGTCAAGCAAGTAGGCGCAAAGCTGGCAAAATAGCCCGACAGGGCCTGCCAGGCCAGCTATGATGTGACGTTGAGCGGCGCATTTAATGCGCTCTTTCAGCTACAGAGTTAGGTATGATAGCATTGTTTGCTATCTAATCCTTGCATAATGACTGATTTGCCATTTTGGTGACCTCTTTGTCTATAAAAGGAGGCCCAAGGCAAACGTAGAAAGGGTTGGACACTCGGTTGGCTAATCCATCCCCACACACATTCATACGCACGTAACCATTTCGTCCCAAGGCAACCCTGTCGGGCAAGCGTGTTGCGTTCACCAGCATTTTTCTACCATCAATCCACCAAAGCATGAGTAGGGTTTTACGCCTCACAGCGGCCTAAACCTGGGTAAAATTGCCCGTGTGATCTCTGTCATGCTATTCCATGCTCTTCTGCTCTTTGTGCAACCTGCCATCCCCCCGCCAAACCAGAAAGGGACTCTTGGTCCCATAGGTAGTCGTGGTTTCCCGCGACATCTTTGGTGCCCCAGGCAGGGGGATCACTTGCGCAAACCTGAAGGCGTGAGCGGCGCGTCGTATTCACGACGGGCCAGCCAAGGCTTTTGGTGTCAGTAGCGCCATGGAGATATGGAGACAGAGCGGCGCCATCCCTGTGCCTGCTCTGTTCGTCAATCTTGTCCCACCGCGGTCGCAGCCGCGGTGAAGATTAATGTGGGAGGCGGTACGCTTCTCCCATGCAGCCTAGGCGGCGTGAACGCCACTCGGGCACCATTCAAGAAGATGGGGTGAGGTGCGCGGGAATGAGGTTCCTCTTTCCCCATGTCTCTCCCTCGTCGGCAATCGAGCTGCTTTGGCCCTGGCATTGTCAATGTCGATGAGTACCACGCGATACTCGGTTCAGCATTTACCCTGCTTAGGGAAATCCTGAGTAAAACGCTGGTATGAATCCATTGATCGATACCCCGACAAGGTCTGCCCCGGCAAGTCCGTTCGCACTAGTGTGATCCATGCGACAGCCTGCTGGATTGCTCGAAAAGAGTGCGCGAGGGGGAAGGAGGGACCGGGAAAGCCCGGCACCAGATTCCACCGCCAGCTAGGCACGCATGACATGTATTGGTCCCTGCTGGGAACCAGAGGGTTATTCGCCTGGCCTCCGTCTTTCTGGACATCACAAGCACACAAAGTGTGTGCAGCCGGGAGGGATGGGAAGGAACAAGGACAAAAGCTAAGTTCATGCAATCATTCCTTCTTGGTGCATCCTAGATTTTTGCATTAGTTTATCCCTTGGCTTTAGTAAATGTTAGTACTATGAAATCCTTCATGTGATGGTACCTTGTCTAGTCCTTTGTATGCACCCTCATTCTGTCCAGAGCCCCGCTCGCAGAATGAGCGGCTGCGTCGAGAGCTACCAAGGAAAAACTTGCCGAGACGCATTCACGCCAAGATGAATGTTAAGGGTCGGACCCTTACAACAATCGCGACAATATGATACCGGCAAGCAACCAGAACATACATCAGGACCAATCGTACGAACATAAACACACATTTAAGATTAAGAAACAGATATCAGTTCCACGCAAGCATAGAGTAGTACGGAACGTAAACACAAAGCATACCTCATGTTTTGTTACAGAATAACACGGGAACAACAACGGTCCATCACTTAGTCTAACGATTGCGTGAAGCCGTTGGGATGCGAAGAACCTTAGCGGCCAGAGGGGCGGCTTTCTCTTTGGCAGCTGAGAAGATGGTGTCCACCGGCGGCTTCCTGAAATCGTCATCAAGGTCGAGATCCGGATAGTGGCAGGCGATGTTGCTCAAAACCATGAGGAGGGTGGCGTGGGAGAGCTTCCTGGATTCGGTCGCGAAGCACTTGGCCCTCCCCTCTTCATGCACCTTCAGCTTGTCGATTAACTCGTTGAAGAAAACCACCAGCTTGACGCTGGGGACCTCATGCCTGTTGATTGAAAAAGCTGGCCCATCCATGCCCATCACAATGGTCTAGGCAACATGGCGATATCAACCAGGCTCCTGATATAGAGGTTGAGCTGCTCAGATTGATTCGCCAGCTGGTCTTCTGCATCTTTCCAGAGACACTGGGCATTGTCCAGATCTCTGGAGAGTTGTTGCTGGCGGCTTCCGCTGGACTCTGCCGTGCTCTCGTAGGTGCCGATCCTGGCCTTTAGATCTCTGATGGTGCTGTTGGAGGTTTCAAGGCTTTGGGTCCTGGAGGAAAGCTGCGACTGCACATCGGTCAGCAGAACCTCTGTCTTTCGTGCTTCTTCCTTGAGGGCCTCCACCTCCTTGATGCTCCTGGCAAGCTCTTCGGTCAGCTTGGTCACCTGTTGGTTGAGATCAGTCTTGGCAGCAGTTGCGGCAGCTAGATCATCAGTGAGCTTCTTCAACTGAGTGGCAGAATCAGTCGTAAGGGCATCCAGGGCTGCCTTGTGCTTGTCTTCCAACTCCTTGGTTGATAGAGACAACGGTGTTCTGCCTTTCGATGATATGGTGATTATTGTTTCGGAGGAGTAGACTTTCACGATCCGAACTATGAACGTGCGAGGACGTCATGCCTTATCAGTCACTAAACCAACTCCGACAGGTTATTAACCACGTCGGAGCACGATCAACCTAACCACAAAGGTCTATTTCCTGCAAGAAAACAAAGAAAAAGCAAGAAACTAAGATTGCAATCTGGATATTGCGAATATAAGATGAAAGCTTTATTGATCAAGATGGGGTTCTGTGACGCCTTGGTCTGGTCGTTGAACACAAACAAAGTACACGAAGTTGCAGCTATGGAAAACTTTTAATCTAAACAAACCACAAAGTCGAAACGACGCCCTAAGGGCTGTATATATGGAGGAGCAGGGGGGATTTCGTGGCCCTTGGGGGAGGGGTCCGAAACCAACCCTACCTCTTGGTTCCGCACAAATACAGACTCTAAAAACATCCTATACTTATGTATTTCGAAATTACATGGGCCTGGCCCAATAATAAGGTGACGCAACACCTATAATAGCCTCTGGACGAAATTCGTGAAGTGGCATCTTGTATGTTTCGTCCAAGATTTCATGCACTCATTACGGTGGCTTCAAAGTCCTGAAATCATCACTTAAAAGTTCATTCTTGTTTCCCTTGCACATGCCATCATCTCCATGCTTGTTCTTTCTCCAATGTTCATCCTTCTCCAAGTTAGGCCCTTCATTTGTAAGCAAAACAAATGTATCCAATTTAGGCAGCATCATATTCTCATGAACATTAGAATCATTACCAAGAAAGGAAAGTACGTGGTAATTTAATTGGCGTGCACGAGCTCTAGTAATTGGTCTAGTATGTATAGTAGCAGGGGCTGTGGGTGTAACAATGGTATTGATGTCCTCCTCATCATCCCATTCTTGAAATGAAGTCGTCGTCGACGGAAGCTCATCTTGCTCAGCCAAATAAGGCTTCAAATCTGCAATGTTAAAAGTGGGATTCGCCCCAAAATCTGCAGGCAGCTCAAGTTTATATGCATTATCATTTATTTTCTCTAACACCTTAAAAGGAACATCAGCATGTGGCATTACCTTTGATTTGCGCAAATAAGGAAATATATCCTTACGCAAATGTAACCAAACAAGATCTCCAGGTGCAAACACAACATGTTTTCTACCCTTATCTCCAGCAAGTTTATATTTATCATTCATACATTCAATGTTTTCCCTAGTTAACTCATGCATTTTTAAAATCAGTTCAGCATGTTGTTTAGCATAAAAATTAACCTTCTCGAAAGATGGAAGAGGAAACAAATCAATAGGTGCACGAGGTAGGAAACCATACACAATTTGAAAAGGGCACATCTTAGTAGTAGAACGCAATGAACGATTATAAGAAAATTCAATATGAGGCACGAATTCTCCCCACATTTTTTATTATTCTTCAAAACAGCCCTAAGCATAGTAGACAATGTTCTATTGACTACTTTAGTTGTCCATCAGTTTGGGGTGTCAAGTAGTACTAAAAAGCAGTTTAGTCCCCAACTTAGCCCATAAACATCTCCAAAAGTGGCTAAGAAATTTAGTATCACGATCTGAAACAATAGTATTTGGCACACCATGCAAAGTGAATAATTTCACGAAAGAACAAATCAGCAACATTAACAACATCATCGCTTTTATGACATGGTATAAAGTGTGCCATTTTCGAGAATCTATCCACGACAACAAATATGCTATCCCTCCCCTTCTTTGTTCGAGGTAAACCTAAAACAAAGTCCATAGATATATTTTCCCAAGGAACACTAGGTCCAGGCAAAGGCATATATAAACCATGATGATTGAGTCGTGACTTAGCTTTTTGACATGTAGTGCAGTGAGCAACAAAACGCTCAACATATCGTCTCATCTTTGGCCAAAAGAAATGTGTAGCAAGTACGTCCTCCGTCTTCTTCATGCACAAGTGTCCCAATAATCCTCCTCCATGCGCCCCCTACAACAATAAAAGACGGACGGAGCTAGCTGGAATGCATAGCTTGTTAGCATGGAACACAAATCCATCATTAATGACGAACTTGTTCCATGTTCTTCCTTCTTTACAATTCCGCATTACAACTTTAAAATCAACATCATGCACATATTGATCTTTGATGGTCTCCAAACTAAATATTTTGAAGTCTAGTTGTGAAAGCATATTATAGTGACGAGACAATGCATCAGCAATAAGATTTTCGTTACCCTTCTTGTGTTTAATGACATCAGGGAAAGTCTCAATGAATTCAACCAAATTAGCATGTCTACGATTCAACTTAGCTTGACTTTTAACATGTTTCAATGATTCATGATCAGGATGTATAACAAATTCTTTGGGCCATAAATAATGTTGCCATGTTTCCAAAGTCCGAACAAGAGCATATAATTCTTTATCATAAGTAGAATAATTCAGACTAGGCCCACTCATTTTTTTAGAAAAGTATGCAATAGGTTTGCCATCTTGTAATAACACACCTCCTAATCTAATTCCACTAGCATCACATTCAAGCTCAAAGTATTAATAAAATCAGGAAGTTGGAGTAAAGGAGCATGTGTCAACTTATCTTTCAATACCGTGAAGGCTTCTTCCTGTGCGGTACCCCAAACAAAAGACACATCCTTCTTTGTAAGATCATTGAGAGGTGCAGCAACGGTGCTGAAATCTCTCACAAAACGCCTATAGAATCCTGTGAGGCCAAGAAAACTCCTCACTTGTGTGACCGTTTTGGGCTGCGACCAACTCTCAATAGCTTCAATATTGGCTTTATCAACTTCAATTCCCTATGGAGTAATAACATAGCCAATAAAACATACTCGGTCGGTGTAGAAGGTGCACTTCCCAAGGTTACCAAACAAACATGCATCACGTAGAGCAATAAAAATAGCACGTAAATGTTCCAAATGTTCCTCCAAAGATCTGCTATAAATCAATATATCATCAAAATAGACTTACCACAAATCATCCAATTAAAGCACGTAAAACTTCGTTCATTAATCTCATGAAAGTACTTGGTGCATTAGTTAACCCAAAAGGCATGACCAACCACTCATATAATCCAAATTTCGTTTTAAATGTTGTTTTCCATTCACCTCCCAATTTCATATGAATTTGATGGTACCCAGTACGCAAATCAACTTTGGAGAATATTTAGAGCCACTGAATTCATCAAGCATGTCATCTAACCTAGGAATAGGATGACGACAACGAATATTAATATTATTAATGCCTCTACAATCAACACACATACACGATGTACCATACTTTTTTGGCACTAGTATAATAGGACCAGCACAAGGACTAAGAGATTTGTGTATATAAACTTTGTCGAGCAGCTCCTGTATTTGATGCATAATCTCCTTCATCTCCTCTGGATTGGTACAGTATGGCGCACGGTTAGGCAGCGAAGCACCGAGAATTAAGTTAATCTGATGCTCAATCCCTCAAATAGGTGGTAAGCCCAGTGGCACGTCTTGTGGAAAGACGTCAGCGAACTCCTGCAAAATGTTAGTGACAGCAGGAGGCAAAGAGGAAGGTACATCCTCGAAAGAAAATAACACCTCTTTGCACAAAAAAGCATAGCAAACAAATTTGCTGAAATCTAGATCATCAATATCAGATTTGGTGGCAAGTAAACATGCACTTTTCAATTTAATTTCAGAAGCAACACTAGATGGTTTATTATGAGGCTTCATTTGTTGCTCAAATTCTTTTGCCACAATCTGATTTTCACTCTTATATTTCTCCTGTTTTGCTTTATTAACTCTATTAATATCATCTTTCAAAATGGAATCAGGAGTCATAGGAAGCAAAGTAATATTTTTATCATTATGAACAAGCATATATTTATTGTTTCTACCATGGTGTACAGAACTCTTATCAAATTGCCATGGTCTACCAAGTAATAAGGAACATGCTTGCATAGGTACCACATCACAATCAACATAATCAACATATATAGACATACTAAAACACACACGGACAATACGTGTTACCTTAACCTTGTCACTGTTGTTCAACCATTGGATATAGTAAGGATGTGGATGTGGTCTTGTGGCGAGAGATAGCTTCTCCACCATCTCCATGCTAGCCAAGTTGTTGCAGCTCCGTCCATCTATGATGACGCGAACATAATGTTCCTTCACAACTCCCTTTGTATGGAACAAATTATGCTCTGATTTTGCTCAGCTTGTGTGACCTGCACACTCAAAACACGTTGAGCAACAAAACATTCGTACCTGTCAGCGTCTTCAGGAGCCATGTATTGTGTCTCATGATCAGAATCATCTCCACCGTGTTCTTCACTTATAATGAGAGCGAAAGTCTCCTCATCATAGTCACTAGCAGACTCATACCCACCATCCTCAGTAGCAATCATCACACACTGAGATGTGCATTCTCTAACATAATGACCTCTTCCCTTACAAAGATGACAAATAATATCACTTGTGTGCCTTGTTGATGCCATGGAAGAAGAAGAGCTCTATGCAGGCCCGACAGGTGTGCTCTTGGTAGATAGTGGTGGTTGTGCCTACTTTCATGTAACGCGGTTGGAGGTGGCACCTGATGAAGGTGCTGGTGCAGTGGAAGTAGAAGATGCACTCGGTGTCCATGATGAAGGTGGACCTGCAGAAAAGTTAGTTCGCGCCAATGCCTGTCGATCCTGCACTTCACGTTCAGCTTTACAAGCAAAATGGAATAAACGAGTGATATTATTATACTCCTTATACTCTAGAATGGTCTGAATCTGTTTATTTAATCCACCCATAAAACATGCTAGCATAGATTCATTCTCCTCAACAATACGACATCTAATCATGTCAGTTTGTAATTCCTGATAATATTCTTCTACATAATTTTTTCCTTGTCTTAAACACTTCAATTTTTGAAGCAATTCACGTTGATAATAAGGTGGAACCCAATGAGTACGCATAGCAGCTTTCAAAGCAGCCCAAGTAGCTGGAATAGGATATAATCTACAATGTTAAGACCAGCAAACACATGCAAAACTAGTGAAAGCACAAACATCAGTAGCAACACGTCTTTCCTCGGGATATTGTAAACATGTAAAACATTGTTCAGTTTCTAACTCCCAAGTAAGATATATATCAGGAACATATCTACCCTCGAATGGTGGAATATTAAATTTTAATTTAGGAAGATGGTCATGATCTCGTACCTGAGGTGGTGCTGCAGCCCTACCATTGCGATTATATGCCTGAGTTCGACCTGCTGTTGGTGGTGCTGGTGATTGCACGTAGTTTTGATTTCCATCAACCTCATCCTTGTAATAGTCCTCCACATACGCAGTATGATGCAGAGCATCCTATAGACATCACCATGTCAAGAGTCCGTTCGGCGAGTGACACGTGCGACATCTACTTCACATACACAAAGGTGAATCATCTCCTTTACATGTGATCACTTGACACCTTCGAGGTTGGTATACTACTTGACACTCCACTCGTGTGCATGCATAGGTATTGTCGAAACACTACGGATGACGAGGAGGAGTGCAAGCGCCAAGGAACAACTACACCATCCGCGAGGGAATCCTAGAAGCGACGACAGAAGAAGACGGAGCTGCTGAAGCTACAGTGGCCGGACATCCGGGCCAGAGGCCGGACATCCGGCGCCTGGGCAGCCGCGCAAGAGCTGCCCCAACAGATGGCCAATAGCATTAGTGGCCGGACAGCCGGCCCGTGTGCCCGGAAATCCAGCGCCCCGCCAAGTCCTGGACATCTGGCCTCTCCCCCGGAAATCCGGCATCGACGACGGAATGCACCATAAGTTTGGCCACTTCAGCCCGGACATCCGTCCCGAGCCCCAAACATCCGGCGCCTCCTGAGGCCCCGGACATCTGGCACCTGCGCGTGCACAGCCAGGCTAGAGGCCCATGTATACCCTCCTCACTTACCCCTTTGTGGCCTTAGACTATATATACTCCTCCACCTTCTCCTAGTTACGGTTAACAAAGGATTAGCTCATTTGAGATAGAGCTTTGCTCATCCATGCGGATCTACTCCACGAGAGAGACCGCGGCCCCTCTACGGAGAAGATCCCCCTTGGACTCAAGACCCCCTCTTGGGTGGCACCCTTCAAGATATCCCCATGGAGATGAACCGTACCTTGTATCTTTCTCTTTGTTGTTCATGTACCTTGTGGATCTTGTGTGTTTGATCGTCTAGTGGATGTGTGATTGGACTTGTTCTTGAGCGTTTCCCCTTGTGATTTCTCTCTGTTCTCCCCTCGTGTTCTTCGTGTTCTTCGCGGGATCTGCTCCTTTCGTGAAAGATCAGCCATATAGGGTTCCACCCTACATCATTTTGGTATCATGAGCACTGTTGATCATGATTTCGGAGCCTCCCCTCTTGGTTTTCTAGGCTTGTTTTGTTGATTTCGTCCCTAATTCAAAAATTCCCCACAAAAATAGCCCCCAATTTTTTTTGTGATTCATTGGTGTGATGATATTTTGTTGATTTTGATCCATGGATTCATTGTGCCTTGAGTAGATCTATCTTTCCCCCAAGTTTCCCAACCTTCCATCCACGGAATCTCATCAATTTTGCCCTTGAAATCATCAATTTCCACCCCCAATTCAAAAATTTCCGCCCCAAACGAGATCTGGAATCGTTGGGCCGGACATCCGGGCCCCAAGCCGGACATCCGGCTCCTGGGGCACAAAATCCGCACGGTTCTGGACATCAGCCCCCGAATATCCGGCCACCGACGCCAGATGTTCGACCCCTGGGAATTCACCCTCCCGTGTTTCAACGTTTTGACCATAACTAATTCATCCGGAGTCCGTTTTTGACGTTCTTTGGCTCGTTTTGAAGCTATTGCCATCTCCCTTCCCACAAAAATACTACCATCACCATTTGAATCCATCAAAGTTTTGGAACTTTGGCATCTTTGCCTAGGGCTTCCAACATATCGTCCGCAAAACCACCATTAGCCTTTCGCAACCTAACCAATTTTGTTCCCCATTATATTTGTGGTTGTTTGAGTTGTGATTTGAGTCTCCTAAGGTGCTTAGGCTACTTAGGGATGGTTGCTTCTTCATCAACCACCACCACGACCATAACTTCCGCATAGGCTTGCCCACCATACACTTCCGCCACCCCAACTTAACTCAATTTTGTTTGTCTTGTGAATAGTGTCTCCTAAGGTGTTTCGGCTACTTAGGGACCATGCTTCCAACTATGACACCGTGTATAGTCCACCACCTTACCCTCCACTTCCGCATTGCATCTCAAAACCCATCATTGCATTCCCGCAATCCCATTGAGCTTCCGCAAAACCACCACCGCTTTCCCGCTACCACCATTTGACATTTGACATTTGAGATTTTGAGTTCGCGGTTTTTCCATTTCCTAAGTTGCTTCGTCTACTTAGGGACGAGTCTCCATCATCTTGGTATCTACATCAAGAACACCGCCACTCATCAGCACCGCAGACAGTAACCTCCATATCATCTTGGTATCGTGGTATCAATCCATTGTATATTATCCATGCCATTACATTGTTAACCCCTAGCCCATTTTGCTTCACTTGCCTATCGAGACTAGCCATTTGAGTATTTCCGGCAACGTTACTTGTGCACATTAGTGATCTACACCTCCCATTGCATACATACCATATCATATTGGTATCATATCATCCCTTGTGTCACAAGATTGTTCCCGTATATACCCAATTGCTATCTTGGTTTGTGCATTTCGCATTGTGGCCATACACAAAAAAATAAAGCTTTTAAGCAAAGAAAGAGAAAGAGCAAAGAGCTTGTAAGCAATGGCCATAGCATAATACCACATTGCATAATATTGTCATATCCGATCATCTTGGATCGTCTTGAGAGAAACACCGGGAACCATCATATACATAGTATACTTGGGATAGAAGTCATTGCATTTTTGTCTCCTATAGGTTGTGCACAAGTGTCGTATACGCCTATTGAGCAATCGTGCTAGCGTCTCTCTAGAGTTGTGCAACAAGATAATTTTCCATGGATTCCACATTTTGAGCTCATTGCTTGGTTGCATGACCCCATTTATCTATTCGTGTGTGTGTGTTTCCATGTGCCATTCATTGGTATTGGTCTACTTGTTTCACTTTCGAATTTGTGAATCTCTTTCAACATCATTGACTCTTGCTAACATTTTGCATTAAATTTTGGTGCCACTATCCTCACCGAGCTACTCCATAAGCTTTAGTTTGTAGTTGTGAGTGAACAAGTCCGGTACCAATTCCACTCTTCTTTCATCTCACATTGAGTGAAATGGGATACATCCTCAACTTTGGGAAAAGGTTACTTGGTATTGTTTATCTCATTTCCTACTCACCTCTACTCGAGTCTTGTGATGGATAGGCAAGGCATTTTACCTTCTGTATACAACAACAACGACGAGTTCGATGCCACGAAAAACTCCACCGACGCCAAGATGCAAGCTCAAATGGAAGATATCAAGGCCCTCATCAAGTCCTACAAGCAATCTACCTCATCTTCACGGAGACGCTCACGTGCACATCATTCCGAGCTACCATCAACGGCAAGATCACATCGGCATCGACACCACCACCAACAAGAACATGAAGGTCAAGAGCTCAACACCAACAACCGCTCAATGACTTCACCATCTCCCTTGGCATCTTTGCCACGCAACTTCAAGGCATCTTCGCCTACGGACATACGGCATCTTCGCTAACAAGCACCTCAAGACTACACTCAAGAGAAGGTCCCCAAGCTCAAGTCCGCAACTTCCAGGAGCTACTACGACCTCGACACCGACCACAAGATTCCTTTCTATGGTTCTCAAGAACCCGAGGTGTATCTCGAGTGGGAGCGCCTAATGGACGACTACCTCAAGCTACATCAAGTACCTTCCGAAGAACAAGTGAAGTGCGCCACAAGAAACTTCCACGACTAAGCATCGACATGGTGGCTTCACACACATTCGGAGAGCTACGACATGAGTTGGCCCAAGACGAAGAGAACTACGCGGCGAGAGTTCGTGCCCCCAACCTACACGGAACAACTTATACGCCAATTGGACAACACCATCCAAGGATCCAAGTCCATCGACGAGTACTTCAAGGAGATGAAGCATACCTTGTGATGAGCCAGCATGGTTTCTATGAAGTTCCACTTCATGATGGGATTGAACAACGACATCTCCAAGTCTATCTTCCTCGAGAACTACAAGTCCCTTGACGACAACTACATTGGTGCTCTCAAGGCGGCACAAGAACTCATGAAGGCCAAGGCTTCTCCACCCCAAGAACATTTCGCGGTGACCAAGCTCTACGACAATGAGCATGAAGATAGTACCAGCAAGATGTCCAAGCCTGACGAGCTCCAAGACAATGGTCCCAAGTTCCACTTCACCGTCATCCCTCTTTGTGGCATTGATGGTGCCGATTCTACTTCGACTCTTTTTCAAGACGGTGTGGCGACGACTACGACTATGGAGTCAATCAAGAAACATGCTTTGGAGGCGAGCGACATGGTGACGAGCAAGGATAATTCTTCCATCTTAGGAGGCGAGAGTGATGATGTGCCATCTTCAGCCTTCATCCACAGCGACGACAACGAGATGGTTGAGCATGGGATTTTCCCTTCGACCACGGTGACATATGATGACTTGAGTGACTTTATACATCATATTGAGAGTGAGAGTGACTTCACCACTAGCCCGATATATGATGTGGTGCCGCAATTCCCATGTGAGGAGAGCCATAGCCCCCACCACTTGAGTGAGATGAGTGACTCCACCATATGTGACACTGAGTGCACCTACCTTGAGGGAGTGAGTGAACCACCACATAGAGAGAGTGAGGCCACTATGATTCCTAATGACTTAACCTCTACCTCTATTGTGTCTTCTCATTTGGTGCTAGGTACCATAAATGATGACGTGCCGATTCTCGACGGCTTCAACCTACCTTTGGACAAGACGATGGCCATGGTGGAATATGATGCACCCCCCACATGGTTCCATCAAGATGATGATCTTGACCACCATTTGGTCTTACCCACCTCACATACACCAGTAGAGTGGAATGAACAAGGTAACATAGGTGAAGGTGATGCTCTACTCCCACTAGTGGACATTCTTGACATTGATTGCTCGCATGATGTTGATCAACCTATTTCTATGCTTCATGCTAGTGTGACTTCCCCATGCGATGATTTACCCATTTATGATGAGTATGATGATTCTCATGTGGATTCTATTAGTTGTGATGCCATGTTACATAGGATTTCTTGTGACAATTCTTTAGGTCACATCATGTTTGACAACCCGCTTGACTTGTCATATGTTATGCATGAGATCAATCATATGTCATATTTGCAATCTCTTCGTAGTAACTATGCATGTGCCATTAAAATACACCCAATTTGCACATATGGCACTGATGACAAGCCCATGGTTATCGGCATTTGTTTTTCTTGTGATGACATTGATATGCTCCCTTTGCATCATTTATCTCATATGCCATGCCATGACTACTTAGCTTCGGATATGCATTGTTTTGGATGTTCTCCATTTTCTCCATATGATGTTTCTAATATTCCTCATGAGGAAACCCCCATAGTTTCCTCATACATGTTACGAAATTTTGATCAACCCCATCCATTGCATGATCCCAATACTTATGTGCACAAAATGCTTCCCATGAACAAACATGCTATTGATGTGCCATACACTTGCATTCTTAATTTGTGTCCCCATCGTGTTATACACAATAACTATTCTTTAATGATGGATGACATGTTCCTATACCATATATCAAATTTCTTTTAGCAATGTTTATCTTGTGCTAACTCTCACGTGCACATACACATCATGATGGATGATGTGTACATTTACCACACAAACAATTTCTTTTGCTTGTGTATATGTTGTGTAGGTACCCATGAATACTTGTAAACCTCACAATCCCATGAGTTGACAAAACGAGCTCTGGAGAGCAACGATGACTTGGGATCCCATGGATTGTCTTTCCCACCATTCTCTTCACGCAAAGATTTCGCGCATTTCTTCTACATGGCCCTCCCTTGGCTATGGGTTATTGTCCATTACATATTATATGCCCATCTTGCCATGTTCACTTTGCATGATATGTTCATTCCTATACCTTTGACATGCATTTGTGACCCATGCTTTGCATTACACGTGATGATTCATTCTAGTACTTGTATGTGTATTTGCAAGCTTGGTGGAGATATTGCTTGCTATTGCCATGTTTGCTTTGTGCCCCATTCCTATGATGATACTATGATCATGCTTTGTGTTCGTGCTTGCGATATGTCATGTGCATTGCCTATGCCTATTATTTGCTCACATGACATGATTGCCATTATTTCCTCTAGTATGTTGCATCTTCGCACTACTAGCTTGCACGACTTGATTACTATGATTGCTTGCCTTGTTGGATCACCGATGATTCATACTTTCTCATTTCATGTGGTTGATGACAACCATCTACATGCTTTGCACATGATTGTTATTGCTTCTTGTCATATATCTCCATGTGTTTCCTCTCTCATGTTAGACAATTTGCCATGTATTGAGTGCAACAATGATTCTAATCTTGCTCATGAGATTGCCCCCATAGCATTCTCACATATATTAGGATATTTCGACATATTTTTTGTGAAGCATGCTTGTGTTACCTCTTTGCACCATATACATAGTGCCATGAATATAGCCATTATTGCATCATATTATTCATGCACTTGTGCTACTAATGTTTGTGTGCAAAAGAAGAGAGCCATCATGATGGATGATGTGTTTATCTACCATGTGCATACATTCTTTCTTTTGTTGTGTTCATGTGTAGGATACTTGGACTTTGTGTCGACTTCCACTTCACGTGAGTTCACCATTCGAGCTCTTGAGAGCAAACCACCTTCTACCATGACGATTCTACATCGCACTTGCTTGTACTTCGGCATTGTGAAGGACGCACAAGGACACACCTTCAAGGTGACATCTTTCTTGAGCATGGATATGCCGGATCATACTACTTGTGTTGCTTCCACTGTGAGACTTATTGTTCATCTTGGACCACTTGATTGCACACATGTTAGAGATATTGCTTCGACTTGTCATTTTCACTGTTCCATGCATCATGATATATATGCCTTGTGTGTTGCATCCAATTCTTGGATTACTTGCTCCTCTCATATGTTTGGTTGCAACAAATGTCATCACTTCACATATGCCATGTCCCATTGATTGCTACATGCTTTCCTTGATTGCCTCACACATGATGAACAATTGCTCTTTCAATTGTGTTGAGTGCCACACGATATTAACTACACCCCATGCACATTATGCTTGGATTGTCTTGCACTTGACCCATGTGTTTAGACACTTCATTTTATTTGGTGTTGTGAATGCTTCTTATGCCTACCATAGACCTTTCATTGAGCGCTTTGCCCATTCTTGCTATGACTTTGAGGTAGATGATTATTCTCTCATTACACATATTTGCATCACTACCTCACATTTACATGCTTGTCCTCATGATATCTTTGCTTGTGCTCGATTGATATGCTTACATGCCTTGTCACACCATATGCTTTGCATGATGATGACACTTGTTTGGTGCCTCACCTCTTGAATGCTTGGTTTTGCACTAATGCTAACCACATTAGTTTTCCCAAGTGTTTGTTGTCCTTACTCCTTTTGAAGGAATCACAAGACGGTGCGACATTGGAGAGTGCCCATATCGAGCTTCAAGATGATGAGTACTTGGTGAATTTCCACTTATACACGGCGAAGCTATCTCTTTCCCATGGTGATTTGGTTTTCGATCCGAGGTCGGATCTTTCCAAGGGAGGGGAGATGATGCGGAGCATCCTGTAGACATCACCATGTCAAGAGTCCACTCGGTGAGTGACACGTGCGACATCTACTTCACATACACAAAGGTGAATCATCTCCGTTACACGTGCTCACTTGACACCTTCGAGGATGGTATACTACTTGACACTCCACTCGCGTGCATGCATAGGTATTGTCGGAACACTACGGACGACGAGGAGGAGTGCAAGCGCCAAGGAACAACAACACCATCCGCGAGGGAAGCCTGGAAGCGACGACGGAAGAAGATGGAGCTGCTAAAGCTACAACGGCCGGACATCCGAGCTAGAGGCTGGACATCCGGCGCCTGGGCAGCTGCGAAAGAGCTGCCCCAGTAGATGGACAACGACATCAGCGGCCGGACATCCGGCCCGTGTGCCCGGACATCCGGCGCCCCGCCAACTCCCAGACATCCGGCCTCTCCCCCGGAAATCTGGCATTGACTACAGAATGCACCAAAAGTTTGGCCACTTCAGCCCAGACATCCGGCCCGAGTCCCGGACATCCGACCCCCAGCCCGGACATCCGGCACCTGCCCGTGCACAGCCGGGCTAGAGGCCCATGTATCCCCTCCTCACTTACCCCCATCGTGGCCTTAGACTATATATACTCCTCCACCTCCTCCTAGTTAGGGTTAGCAAAGGATTAGCTCATTTGAGATAGAGCTTTGCTCATCCATACGGATCTACTCCACAAGAGAGACCACGGCCCCTCTACAGAGAAGATCCCCCTTGGATTCAAGACCCCCTCTTGGGTGGGCCCCTTCAAGACCTCCTCATGGAGATGAACCTTACCTTGTATCTTTCCCTTTGTTGTTCATGTGCCTTGTGGATCTTGTGTGTTTGATTATCTAGTGGATGTGTGATCGGACTTGTTCTTGAGCATTTCCCCTTGTGATTTCTCTCCGTTCTCCCCTCGTGTTCTTCGTGGGATCCGCTCCTTTCATGAAAGGTCGGCCATCTAGGGTTCCACCCTACATCACAGTAGCAGCAGGAGCTATAGAAGCATCAACATCAGTAGTAGCGGCACCAGAATTTTGTCCAGGCTCAAGTGGAACGTGTAGTGCTCGTCCCACTTGATTTGGAAGGCGACGCTATTATTGTTGCAGAGGTGCGATAGGTGCAGCCGGCGGTGGTGGTGGAAGATGCATGAGCAATTCATTGAACCTGTTATCGAGCTTTGTTTCGAACATTTTCTCAATGCCATCTATCTTCTCCATGGTCTCTTCAAATATGTTTAGCACATATTGCACCTGTCCACTCATCATTTGCTGAAATTTATCATGTAGCTGTTTGTTCGACATGTTCTCCCAATCAGTCTCATCGGCTTGTGATTCTGCCATGGTTAGCAGCAATAGAAACACACAAGAATATGATCCTACGGACTACTAGGAAGTGGTGGTGGTGTGTCACAAATCCGTCAAGAGAATCTCAAATTCTTACCAGTTCTTACCCAGCAATAGGTGGTGATCGGCAACCGTTGTAGTCAAAACTCTCAAAGCTTGGACAGAGTGATTGCTAGGTGGTGTCAAACGCACGACGTAGATGTATGTGGAGCTGGGAAGGCTTATAATATGGTAGCAAAAATGTCGGCAATAATCAATTCAGAGATGCAAAGTTGAATAAGCGCTCAACGATTGTACGATGGAGGTCCTAGGCTAGACCGTGTTTGAGACGTGAGCTTAGAACACTAACAAAATCACGGCACTGCACGTAAACAAGGGAGGAGCACTCTGAATTTTTTTCCTCTTTTTTTCACTTTTTTTCCTCTTTTTTTTGCTCTGCAACATTTTTTTTGAAAAGTCAACAAATGGTGTAAAAACTACGTTGCCAGAATTTTCCAGACTTAGTTTGTTTTAAACTGGAACTATTTTTCTACTACGGGTAGCACGAAAGTTGGGGAGTCTGACTTGGTCACGACTCAAAGTATGGCGTGATCTAGAAATCGAAAAAAGAACAAATACTAGACTCAGACTAGGACTGTTGGCGGAGATGAATCTGGTGGAAACTCGGACTGGTGGCGGATATATGTAGGGCGGTGGAACACGGACTGGTGGCGAATCTGTGGTGTAGGTGGACTCGAATTGTCATGATGGTGGTGGATATGTGGTATATGGCGACAGTGATGACGATGGTGGTATATGCCAGCGGAGATGGCGATGGTGGTATATAGCATCGGTGATGATGATGGTGGTGTATGGTAGCGGTGATGACAATGATGCGGCGGCGACATGACAACTTGTGAACATAACTCGAAACTCGAAAGGACTACACATTAAGACCAGCAACTAGACACGACAATGCTACCGCAAATTCAAGAATGCAAAACCCTAAAAAGATTATGCAAAGGCCCAGATTGGTTCGGATATGATGAACTAACCCTAATTTTTTGGGCTTTTTCATGGACTATAGGTAGGAAGAACAGACTCAATCTAAACTATGAAAAACTGTAAAAATCACACCGAGCAGCCTGGAAATCTGATACCACTTGATATAAGCAAAGGTGTCCCGTCTTTCAATGAGAGGGTGGCTATCATTTATTGTGGAATGAACTTTGATGACCCGACTACGACCGTGCGAGGACATCGCACCTTAGCAATCGCTAAACCAACTCCGAGAGGTTATTGACCACATCGGAGCACGATCAACCTGACCACGAGGGTCTATTTCCCGCACGCAAACGAAGAACATGCAAGAAACTGAAATTGCAATCTGGATATTGCGAATAAAAGAGGAAAGCTTTATTGATCAAGTGGGGTTCTGTGACGCCTTGGTCTGGTCGTTGAACACAAACGAAGTAGGCGAAGTTGCAGCTATTGCGAAAATTTTATCTAAACAAAACCCAAAGTCTAAACGACGCCCTAAGGGCTGTATATATGGAGGAAAATGGGGGACTTTCGTGGCCCTGGGGGAAGGGGTCAGAAACCAACCCTATCTCTTGTTTCCCCACACATATGGACTCTAGAAACAACCTATACTTATGTATTTCGAAATTACGTGGGCCTGGCCCAATAATAAGGTGACACAACACCTATAATAGACTCTGGACGAAATTTGTTAAGAGGCATCTTGTATATTTCGTCCAAGACTTCATGCACTCATCACGGTGGCTTTAAGGTCCTGAAATCATCACTTGAAACTCTGTTCTTGTTTCCCTTGCACGTGCCATCATCTCCATGCTTGTTCTTGCTCCAATGTTCATCCTTCTCCAAGCTAGGCCCTTCATTTGTAAGCAAAACAAACGTATCCAATTTAGGCAGCATCATATTCTCATGAACATTAGAATCATTACTAAGAAACGAAAGTCCTGGTAATTTAATTGGCGTGCACGAGCTCTAGTAATTGGTCCAGTATGTATATTAGCAGGGGCTCTGGGTACACATCCATCTTTGTAAGCTCATTGAGAGGTGCGGCAGTGGTGCTAAAATCTCTCAAAAACGCCTATAGAATCCAACGAGGCCAAGAAAACTCCTCACTTGTGTGACCATTTTGAGCTGTGACCAACTCTGAATAGCTTCAATCTTGGCTTTATCAATTTCAATTCCTTGTGGAGTAACAATATAGCCAAGAAAAGATACTCAGTCAGTGCAAAAGGTGCACTTCCCGAGGTTACCAAACAAACATGCATCACATAGAGCAATAAAAATAGGACGTAAATGTTCCTCCAAAGATCCGCTATAAATCAGTATCAGTATATCATCAAAATAGAATACCACAAATCGTCCAATGAAAGCAAGTAAAACTTCGTTCATCAATCTCATGAAAGTATTAGGTGCATTAGTTAATCCAAAAGGCATGACTAACCACTCATATAATCCAAAGTTACATTAATATGTTGTTTTCCATTCATCTTCCAATTCCATACGAATTTGATGGTATCCACTACACAAATCAACTTTGGAGAATATTGTAGAGCCACTCAATTCATCAAGCATGTCATCTATCCTAGGAATAGGATGACGATAACGAATAGTAATCTTATTAATGCCTCTACAATCAACACACATAGCGATGTACCATCCTTTTTTGGCACTAGTATAATATGAACAATACAAGGACTAAGAGATTCACGTATATAACCTTTGTCGAGCAGCTCCTATACTTGACGCATAATCTCCTTCGTCTCCTCTAGATTGGTATGATATGGCGCAAGTTTTGGCAGCGAAGCACCGAGAATTAAGTTAATCCGATGCTCAATCCCTCGAATAGGTGGTAATCCCGGTGGCACGTCTTGTGGAAAAACGTCAGCGAACTCTTGCAAAATGTTAGTGACAGCACGAGGCAAAGAGGAAGGTACATCCTCGAAAGAAAATAATGCCTCTTTGCACACAAAAGCATAGCAAACAGATTTGCTAAAAATCTAGATACCAATATCAGATTTGGTGGCAAGTAAACATGCACTTTTCTATTTAATTTCAGAAGCAACACTAGATGGTTTATTATTAGGCTTCATTTGTTGCTCAAATTCTTTTGCCACAATCTGATTTTCACTCTTATTTTTCTCCTGTTATGCTTTATTAGCTCTATTAATATCATCTTTCAAAATGGAATGAGGAGTCATAGGAAGAAAAGTAATATTTTTGTCCTTATAAACAAGAGTATACTGATTGTTTCTACCATGGTGTACACACTTTTTTTATCAAATTGCCATGGTCTACCAATTAATAAGGAACATGCTTGCATAGGTACCACATCACAATCAACATAATCAGCATATGTAGAGATACTAAAATGCACACGAACAGTACGTGTTACCTTAACCTTGCCGCTGTTGTTGAACCATTGGATGTAGTAAGGATGTGGATGTGGTCTTGAGGTGAGAGATAGCTTCTCCACCATCTCCATGCTAGCCAAGTTGTTCCAGCTCCCTTCATCAATGATGACACGAACAGAACATTCCTTCACAACTCCCTTTGTATGTAACAAATTATGCCTCTGATTTTGCTTAGCTTGTATGACCTGCACACTCAAAACACGTTGAGCAACTAAACATTCATATATGTCAGCGTCTTCAGGAGCCATGTATTGCATCTCATGATCATAATCATCTCCACCGTGTTCTTCACTTGTAATAAGAGCCAAAGTCTCCTCATTTTGGACAGTATAAACGAGCCTAAAGCGAGCCCTCTCAGCAATTTGAATTTTTGGCTGTCTATTTTTCCGATCTTGACATTCATGACCGCTAGATCTGCTGTCCTAAGGGGCAGCTACTCCCGCAGAAAAATCCCTCAACGCTGGTTCATTCGGGTTACTGGTCCATAACAGACCCGCTATCCAGCGATTGGTACCCCTCCACCCTCGACAGTTCGCTCCCCTCCGCCCCTTCCTCTTTCCCTCTCTCTAGAGGTCAAGCCGCCGCCCCCGGGCCATCTCCATCTCCACCGCCAGTTTGCTGCCTTTACTTCATGCCACCGCTGCCACTCCAGGACGAGGCTTCCCCGACCTCCACTGTTTATCACCTCTTCAATCCTCCTATTGCTCGCTGTTGCTCTAGGAGGCCGCGCCCCATCGCCAGATCCCACTGCCCGCCACTTCCCACACAACCAGCAACTCATGTAATTCATCCCCATGCATCTACGCTGGTGGGATCCCGCCTCCGGCCATGGCCTTGATCCCGTTTCCCCGATGATGGATTTATGCCCCCTACGCGCCTTCCCCTCACCATCATTCAAAATCTAGATGTATCTTTGATCCTCTGCCGAACCTCGCTCCCATTGTGAGGTACGATTTTTCAGTTTCCATTTGGTTCTTTGATCTCATTCCCTAGGTTTGCATTTGCCACCTTGATTTCCTTTCACACAATTCTAATAAGAACTTCACATGAGTTTATTTTTAGGAGGAGGTCAACATCCAATAGCATATGGTGCCGCAAAATCGAGGTGGAGTTCATCCCGCTAATCGGGTATGTGTGCTACAGTACCATCTGGCGTTTTTATGTTCCTCCTCTGTTGCGAACCTATGATTGTTGATCCCCTGATTTTGTAGCTAAGTTGTGATATAATTTTTTGAAACAGTAATAGTTGTGATATATTATATGGCAAGTGTGGTCAGCTATCTCAAGTTAAGTTATGACAAGTTTTGATGAAGAGAAGAAGGAGGACAAGAAAGAGATTATCGTACACTTGTTGTCTGTAGAGCTCCCGAAACCTGTGCTGAAACTATTTGCTTAAGTTGTCAACTCCATTGGGGTCTTCTTCAGTGAGAAATTGTTACATGCTAGAAGACTTGATTAAAAATTAATCAATATATGATAGACCTAAATATATTCTTAGTCTATAATTAATTAATATAACCATCACGCACTCTAACTTGCTCATAAATATATTGGCTATATATTACCTTTTACCCATCCATTAGTCCTATGTTGCTCCACCAACGCACTTACTTTTTAGGACTGCATTTTGCCTATCATGCTAATAATTGTTTTGGATGATGACTCTAGATATGCGCTTCATCTGCTTACTACATGAGACATCATCCTATACTTATCTCAACCATCTAACTTACACCAAAGATGTCTTGTGACAATCTATCTTAATTTGTCTTGTGTCTATTTGGCTCTATATTGGCATCTATGTCAGATTTGATTTTTATGGTCTCAGTGATCCAAAACTCTTAGTTGATTCAACCACGTTAACTGGGTAGGAACTAGGGAATACTAATGCAAGTAACTGTATTTTTATAACATGACTGCAAGTATGTGTCATTATTTTTCTATCATTTTATGATGCCTGCATCACCTATCAAGAGGGGCAAAAAGATATCTATGTTCACTGACAGTCCATGGTCCTCGGGTGTCTTTACAGAAAAGCCTTACGAAGAAGAGTACAGAAGCTTATGTAGCATCTATTTAGTATGTAGGTTGTCTTTTATCATTGTGTATTTGCAGATGATTTTTTTACAACATTACGCACAAGATTGATAATTGAGTACTCATGATGGTTATGAGCATTTCCTATACAAGGTATACTACAGGTCTGTTGAACGTTGTAATCGTAGGAGCATGATAATCATTTTCCCCTCCCGAAGTATGTTATTACTGGTTTGTCATCTTCCCCATCAATATCCGATGTATCGGTGGAATTTTATTTCCATTTAGCTGCTGCCTGGATTGTTACCCCACTAACGGAGGAATCCACTTGAATTCGCTAGTACCTGTGTCCTTTCAATATAGACTTCAGACCACCCTTTTTTTCAATTTCAAATTGTCGAGTTTGTGTTTTAAAATATATTTTTGTACATTTCGTTCACTCTTAGTGTGTTTGTTGAATATCTGAATATCAATGCATGTTATTACCACAAGCAAGTGCTAAGGTGTAGTTTACCAAGTTATTTATTCTTACTGAAAAAACAAAACATGCTTGAGACCTCAATAGTAAAGGATTTTTTTTGACTATGTACTGCAAGGAAACAACCTCATAGTGTTTTATTAGATAAAAAAGGTCTACATAATTATAGAGAAACTAGAACCAAAGAAAGTAATACTTACAAGAGATCTATGAGAGAGAGTGAGGGGGTCCTGGATTAGGGGGTGTTCGGATAGCCGAACTATACCTTTAGCTGGACTCCTGGACTATGAAGATACAAGATTGAAGACTCCGTCTCGTGTCCGGAAGGGACTTTCCTTGGCGTGGAAGGCAAGCTTGGCGATACGGATATTCGGATCTCCTACCATTGTAACCGACTCTATGTAACCCTAACCCTATCCGGTGTCTATAAACGGGAGGGTTTTAGTCCGTAGGACAACATACACATCAACAATCATACCATAGGCTAGCTTCTAGGGTTTAGCCTCTCTGATCTCGTGGTAGATCTACTCTTGTACTACCCATATCATCAATATTAATCAAGTAGGACGTAGGGTTTTACCTCCATCGAGAGGGCCCGAACCTGGGTAAAACTTCGTGTCCCTTGCCTCCTGTTACCATCCGGCCTAGACGCACAGTTCGGGACCCCCTACCCGAGATCCTCCGGTTTTGACACCGACATTGGTGCTTTCATTGAGAGTTCCTCTGTGTCATCGCCGTCAGGCCCGATCGCTCCTACGATCATCAATGGCGATGCAGTCCAGGGTGAGACCTTCCTCCCCGGACAGATCTTCGTCTTTGGCGGCTTCGCACTGCGGGCCAATTCACTTGGCCATCTAGAGCAGATCGAAAGCTACGCCCCTGGCCGCCAGGTCAGATTTGGAAGTTTAAACTACACGACTGACATCCGCGGGGACTTGATCTTCGACGGATTCGAACCACTGCCGAGCGCGCCGCACTGTCACGACGAGCATGATCTAGCTCTGCCGCCGAACAGTGCCCTGGAGGCCACACCCGCATCGGCTCCGACCCTTAGTTCGAAGCCGACCGCGCCGATCGAGGATGGGCGGTTGGACACCACCTCGGGGGCTGCAATCCAAATGGCGATTGAGCCGAACACCAGCCCCGTACTCTGCAAGGCTCGTGACTCCACGGAGTTAGACTCCTCTCCGGACTCCGAACCCTCCGCGCCCCTTCCAGTCGAATCCGATTGGGTGCCGATCATGGAGTTCACTGCCGCAGACATCTTTCAGCACTCGCCTTTCGGTGATATCCTGAAGTCACTGAAGTCTCTCTCTTTATCAGGAGAGCCCTGGCCGGACTACGGTCAGCAAGGTTGGGGTACGGATGATGAAGAAATTCAAAACCCACCCACCACCCACTTTGTAGCCACTGTCGACGACTTAACCGACATGCTCGACTTCGCTGAAGACATCGATGGTATGGACGCCGATGAAGGATATGATGAAGAACCAGCGCCTACTAGGCCCTGGAAAGCCACCTCTCATATGATATATAAATGGTTGACACCCCAAAAGAGGGAGAGGGCGATGGAACAATGGAGGATGACCCCTCCAAGAAACAGCCCAAGCGCCGGTGTCAGCGGCGCCGCTCAAAATCCCGCCAACACAAAAACGGCGATTCCAGCACAGGAGATAATAATACTCCAGAGAGTGCCGACGAAAACCCCCTCCAGCAAGGTTTAGCATAGGAGGATGGAGAAACCAGCCCTCATGAGAGAGCGGCAAATAGAGAGGTCGAGGACGATAACTATATGCCTCCCTCCAAAGATGAGGCATGCCTCGGCGAGGACGAATTCGTCGTGCCAGAGGATCCCGTTGAGAAAAAGCGTTTCCAACGCAGGCTTGTGGCCATGGCAAGAAGCCTCAAGAAAAAACAACAACAACTCTGAGCTGATCAAGATTTGCTGGTTGACAGATGGACTGAAGTCCTTGCGGCCGAAGAGCATAAACTCGAACGCCCCTCCAAGAGCTATCCTAAGCGCAGGTTGCTACCCCAATTAGAGGAGGAAGCACTTGATGCGGCCGACCGGCCACCTCGTGGCCGCGACAGGGAGGCCTCCCGGCCCTCCACTCAAGCCGCACCCCGTACCAAGGCACGGGAATATGCGCCGGACTTACAAGACATGTTGGAGGACAAGGCAAGGGAAACACGATCGATCTACGGATCGCATGGGCACCCCACGGCTCGAGACGGTAACCGTCACGCCGGCCACAAATTCGGCAGGGCCGAACACAGTAGACAAAGCTCATCGGAGCTACGTCATGATATCGCCCAGTACAAAGGCGCCGCACACCCACTGTGCTTTTCAGACAAAATAATGGATCATCAAATCCCCGAGGGTTTCAAACCCGTAAACATCGAATTGTATGATGGCACAACAAACCCTGCAGTATGGATCGAGGATTATGTCCTTCATATCCACATGGCCCGCGGCGACGATTTTCACGCCATCAAATACCTCCCACTCAAGCTCAAAGGACCAGCTCGGCATTGGCTTAACAGCTTGCCAACAAGATCAATCAGTTGTTGGGAGAACCTGGAAGCCGCATTCCTCAACAATTTCCAGGGCACTTATGTGCGACCCCCAGACGCCGATGACCTAAGTCACGTAATCCAGCAGCCAGAGGAATCGGCCAGACAATTCTGGACACGGTTCCTAACAAAGAAAAATCAAATAGTCGACTGTCCGGACGCTGTGGCCCTAGCAGCCTTCAAGCACAATATCCGTGACGAGTGGCTGGCCCGGCACCTCAGGCAGGAAAAGCCGAAATCTATGGCAGCACTCATGACACTCATGACCCGCTTTTGCGCGGGAGAAGATAGCTGGCTCGCTCGTAGCAACAATATGACCAAGAACCCTGGTAGTTCGGACACCAGGGACATTAGTGGCAGGTCACGTCGCAACAAGCAGAAGCGCCACATTAACAGCGACAATGCTGAGGATACGTCAGTTAATGCCGGATTCAGAGGCTCTAAATCCGGTCAGCGGAAGAAGCCATTCAAAAGGAATCCTGGGGGCGTCCAGTTTGGACCGAATACTCGACCACTTGTGCCAAATAGATGGCACCCCCGAAAAGCCGGCCAATCACACCAACAGGGATTGTTGGGTGTTCAAGCAGGCAGGAAAGCTAAGCACCGACAATGAAGACAAGGGGCTTCATAGCGATGACGACGAGGAGCCCCGGCCGCCGAACAACAATGGACAGAAGGGTTTTCCCCCACAAGTGCGGATGGTGAACATGATATACGCCACCCACATCCCCAAAAGGGAGCGGAAGCGCGCGTTAAGGGACGTATACGCGGTAGAGCCAGTCACCCCAAAGTTCAACCCATGGTCCTCCTGCCCGATCACCTTTGATCGAAGAGACCATCCCACTAGCATCCGTCATGGCGGATTTTCCGCATTGGTTCTAAACCCAGTTATTAACGGATTTCATCTCACTAGAGTCCTCACGGACGACGGCAGCAGCCTGAACCTGCTTTACCAGGATACAGTGTGAAAAATGGGCATCGATCCCTCGAGGATTAAGCCCACCAAAATGACCTTTAAAGGCGTAATACCAGGTGTAGAGGCCAACTATACAGGCTCAGTCACACTTGACATGGTCTTCGGATCCCCGGATAATTTCCAAAGCGAGGAATTGATCTTTGACATAGTCCCATTCCACAGTGGCTATCATGCACTGCTCAGACAAACCGCATTCGCCAAATTCAATGCGGTACCGCATTATGCATACCTTAAGCTCAAGATTCCAGGCCCTTGTGTAGTGATTACGGTCAATGGAAACACCGAACGCTCCCTCCGAACGGAGGAGCACACGACGGCCCTTGCAGCGGAAGTACAAAGCAGCCTCTCCAGGCAGTTCTCTAGTCCGGCCATTAAACGTCCGGACACCGTCAAGCGCGCCCGGAGTAACCTACAACAAGACCGCCTGGCACGTTCCGAGAAGGCGTAGCAATGCGGCCCCAACCCCAACCCTCGCAAAAGGCGACGCCAGTACTTCGCGTCCATAACTACGCTCTGGAAATACCATGGGCATCGGGGGAGGGCCACCATGACGGCACGCCCAAAACACGGCTTAAACCGCACCAGGGGCTGCCGATTTTTTACTTTTCTCTTACTTCCAGGACTCTACTCTTCGGAAGGCCTGTTCGGCAGTTCAATTGCCGCACAAACGATGCAAGGACCAGGGAAGCAGACAAGCCATGCCGCATTACGGAAATCCCAGGTGGTCTCTATCACGAGCAGTATACCTGTTTCGCATACTATTCCACAGCTTGCCCCTAGAGCAGACATGTTAAATAGTCCAACTTTTCGTTTATCGCATTACTTGTATCGTTCTGCTTTGATCGCAACTATTTTTAATAAACAATGCATAGCTTTTGTCTAGTTTTTGCATTATCTTTTTATAAATAAATGTTCCTTAACGACATGTTGCACCCGTACAACTTGGTATGGCCAAAATACGCCAGGGGCTTTTAGCACCCCTCAATATGGTGTTGAGAAGTCTGAACACTTTCACAAGTGCGGCACCCCGAACTTATAGCACAATATGCATCGGCTCCGAATCATGTCTTGGGTCAATAGTTGGGTTTGCCCGGCTCCTATGTTTTGGTGCCTTACGTTCTGCTATATCGGCTAAGGTAGCACTAGGAGAACCACTGCGATTGTGCCCCGGTTGAGCTGGGTCGAGCACCTCAGTGGAGAAAGCTAAACTGACTGTCAAGACGAAGCGAGAGTTGGTCGCTGTTCGAGAGGTCTCTCGAGTCCCTAAAGACTTATGCCGCTTAGAGCGAGGAGCCGGCTCTGTCCGGCCAAGGCGTGGATAGCGCCCCGAACTCGGTCTTCCGAATACTAGGGGCTTCGCCGAAATTGAAAATTATAGAATTCTATGGCTAAGTGAGAGTGTTCACGCATTATAGTCCGATTGCCTTGTTTGTTGGGCTGAGTGCCTCCCTCGAAGGACCCAAATATGGGGAAAAGAGCGCCCAGGTTTATCCCCGAACACCCCAGCACTAGCAGCAAGGGGGCAGAAGCCGACGACTCGCCATCTCTCAGTATTGATAAACAGCCGCACAGAAGGTAATATTTTAAATTCAAGCAGCATTGCTTAGCGCATATGAACAAGTTTTCAGCGCACAGGATAACACGAGCGGGTTTTACTCAAAAAATACATCCTTGGTACATTCATCCGCAACTAGGCGGGCGCCCTTCAGAACATCCTTATAATAATTCTCGGGCTTGCGATGCTCTTTCCCCGGCGGTGGCCCGTCCTTCACAAGCTTCTCCACATCCAGCTTGCCCAGTGCACCTTAGCACGGGCAAGGGCCCTACAGGCACCTTCAATGCAGACGGAGCGCTTGATGTCTTCAAGCCTTGGACAGGCCTCCACCAGATGCCGCACCAGCCCGAAATAGCTCCTAGGCAGAGCCTCTCCAGGCCATAGCCGAACTATGAGGCCCTTCATGGCCTGTTCGGCCGCCTTGTGGAGCTCGACCAGTTGCTTCAGCTGGTCGCTCAGGGGCACGGGATGTCCGGCCTCAGCATACTGAGACCAGAACACCTTCTCCGTCGAGCTGCCCTCCTCAGCTCGATAGAATGCGGCGGCATCGGATACACTCCGGGGAAGATCTGCGAACGCTCCTGGAGAGCTCCAGATTCGGGTAAGTAACAGGTAACTCACGTTTATGTGTTTGCTTTGCATAAAGAATGCCTTACCCGCCGCTATCTTATTCACCTCATCCAACTCCTGGAGGGTCTTTTGGGATTCGGCCTTGGCAGATTTGGCATTTTTTATAGCCACCGCAAGCTCGGACGCTTGCGTCTTCGAGTCACGCTCCAAACTCTCATCTTTTTCCATGAGAGCCTGGAGCTCTTGCCGCACCTTGCCAACCTCGGCCTCATACTTCTCCCGCTCGGTGCGCTCTGAGGCCGAATTCTTCTCGGCCTCGTCCAGCGCTTGCTTAAGGGTCGCCACCTCAGACGTGGCCCCTACAACAGCCACGATAATCCTATCATTTTTTGCAATTGCACCTTTTATATATATATATATATTTTTAACAAGGTATTTCTTACCTTCATTGTCCTCGAGCTGCTTCTTGGCACGCTCGAGCTCTTGCTTGGACCTTTCGAGGTCCTGCTTCAACATGTCCACTTCTGCAGTCAGAGCGGCGGACGCAAGCAGGGTAGCCTGCACATGCATATTGACTCATTTTTGTTAGACTCCTGCGAATTCTATTTGATCCTCTATTCGGCTTTTCTTCCCGAATGCCAAAAAGAGCATCAGGGGCTACTCTCTATGCGGTACTATTATTTACACTTTCTTTACTTACCTCAAAGCCTGTCAAAAGGCCAGTACAAGCTACAGTCAGTCCGTTTTTTGCGGACTGAACCTTCTGGACCACCGCCCTCATGATAGCACGGTGCTCCTCATCGATGGAGGCGCCTTGGAGCGCCTCCAACATATTGTCCGGCACCTCCGGTTGGACGGAGGCCGCCGGCACGGTGGACTTGCTCCTCTTGGAAGGAGGTCCCCCGCCGGACTCTGGAACCTTTGAAGGTTCCGGAGTGGTGTCTGGCCTAGAGCCGGACTTGGAGCCCTGGGGGGTTTCATCCCCTTTACTCCTGGAGTCCGGGAGGTCGCCTTGCGGCGCCTCCAGGATCACCTCCTCCCAGATTGGAACCTGTTGGGACAACACTTCGGTGTCGTCCGTAGGGCGGGGGGAGGAAGCCGTCGGAAGTGAGCTCACGTCCGACGAGTCCAGTGAGCCACTCGATGACGCGTCGAGCCAGTCTTTGGGTGGGCTGCATAAACACATTCGACATAAGGGAAAGCTGTGCAATAAACGAATACTATGAATTACTTTGGTATCCGGATACTTGCAATTTCGCCAGGGGCTTGGCCCTGGGCGCCCACTCCTCTCTGTCGTCGTCGGCGTCGGTGGAGTAGTCCGGAGAAAGGGTTTTCCCCTTCTTGGACCCTTCGGCCTCCCTAGTTGGGGCAGCCTTCCTTTTCTTCCCTTCCCCCGCTGGAGGGGGAGGGGTCTCTTCTTCCTCCTCCTCGTCTTCATGGGAGGAGTGCGCCTCGGATTCGTCGGATGGTGAATCCGAGATCTCCGGGCGTCGGGCACTCTTTCGAGTCCCTGTGGCCTTCTTCTTGGCCCTCTTCTCCGGCACCACATAGGGTGCCGGAACCAGCAGCTTCGCCAATTGAGCATCCGCTGGGCCTTCGGGCAAAGGCGTCGGACAGTCGATCCGTCCGGACTTTGCCTGCCAATCCTGTCAAAGGTAAGGGAGTTTAGATCCCGCATAGAGTCAAACTATGGAAAACTGATACCCTGTAAAAGGAAAAAACAGCTTACCGCGAGCGCGTGACACTGCGTGCTGAATCCGCGGTCCTCGGTAGCGGATGCAGGAGCCTCGGCGCCCTTGAAAAGCATCCTCCAGGCATCTTCGTACGTCGTGTCGAAGAGCCTATTTAGAGTTTGATGCCGCGCCGGGTCAAACTCCCACAGATTGAAGGCCCGTCGTTGGCACGGGAGGATCAGGCGGATGAGCATAACCTAGACTACGTTGACAAGTTTGAGCTTCTTGTTCACCAGGGTTTGGACGCATGTTTGGAGTCCGGTCAGCTCTCCTTTTCTACCCCACGACAGGCCGGTCTCCTTCCAGGAGGTGGGCTGCGTAGGGGGTCCGAACCGAAACTCGGGGGCCGCGACCCATTCGGGGTCGCACGGCTCGGTGATGTAAAACCACCCTGATTGCCACCCCTTCAGGGTCTCCACAAAGGAGCCCTCGAGCCACATGACGTTGGCCATCTTGCCAACCATGGCACCGCCGCACTCCGCCTGGCTGCCGCGCACCACCTTCGGCTTGACGTTGAAAGTCTTAAGCCATAGGCCGAAATGGGGGCGGATGCGGAGGAACGCCTCGCACACGATGATGAACGCCGAGATGTTGAGGACGAAGTTCGGGGCCAAATCGTGGAAATCCAGGCCGTAGTAGAACATGAGCCCCCGGACAAATGGATGCAGAGGGAAGCCCAGTCCACGGAGGAAATGGGGGAGGAATACCACCCTCTCATGGGGCCTAGGAGTGGGGATGAGCTGCCCCTTTTCGGGAAGCCGATGCGCGATATTGCTAGCCAGGTATCCGGCCTTCCTTAGCTTTTTGATGTGTCCCTCCGTGACGGAGGAGACCATCCACTTGCCTCCCGCTCCGGACATGACTGGAGAAGGTTGAGGTGGTAGTACGGACTTGGGCGCTGGAGCTCGAATGCGCAAGAATGGATTGGCAAAGGTGGAAGAAGGCATGGGTGAAAAGGTGGATCCTTATCCCCTTATATGGGTGGACGCAACTACGTGTCCCCACAAGCCTGGTAAAACTCGCTTATCTCCAAGCACCGTAATCAATGGCGCGGTTGGGTTACCCATGCGCCATGTTGATGAGAATCCTGGAATAAGGGGACACGATCTCTGCTTTGACAAGACGTGCCAAGGAAACCGGCTCGCATAACGCGCTAAGATGGGACAATAAAACGGTTTGAATAAAAGCTTGGCCGTGGTGTGATGTCACACTACGGAATACGTCAGCAGATTAGATTTGTGTAAATATTATTCTCTCTATGGCAATATGTGGAAACTTATTTTGCAGAGCCGGACACTATCTTTGTGTTCAAATCTTCTATGAAGTACTTGGAGGAGGAACCCGCCTTGCAATGCCGAAGACAATTTGCGCACGGGACTCGTCGTTATTGAAGCCTGGTTCAGGGGCTACTGAGGGGGTCCTGGATTAGGGGGTGTTCGGATAGCCGAACTATACCTTCAGCCGGACTCCTGGACTATGAAGATACAAGATTGAAGACTTCGTCCCGTGTCCGGAAGGGACTTTCCTTGGCATGGGAGGCAAGCTTGGCGATACGGATATTCGGATCTCCTACCATTGTAACCGACTCTATGTAACCCTAACCCTATCCGGTGTCTATATAAACCGGAGGGTTTTAGTCCGTAGGACAAGATACACATCAACAATCATACCATAGGCTAGCTTCTAGGGTTTAGCCTCTCTGATCTCGTGGTAGATCTACTCTTGTACTACCCATATCATCAATATTAATCAAGTAGGACGTAGGGTTTTACCTCCATCGAGAGGGCCCGAACCTGGGTAAAACTTCGTGTCCCTTGCCTCCTGTTACCATCCGGCCTAGACGCACAGTTCGGGACCCCCTACCCGAGATCCGCCGATTTTGACACCGACAGAGAGGCTATCCAGGAAACTAGACTATCCCTATATTTACATTTGATTCTATGAGCTAATAAGGAAATATCATGTATGAAGTTCCTCCTCCAAGAAATGAAGGTAAGTCTCTCATTTCTAAAGATTTTCCCATTCCTTTGAATCCAGATGTTCCAAGTAGCAGTAAAAACCACCTCAGTGAAGAAAGGATAACCAAAGTCCCTCCTAGCAGCAAGAGCCATGTCATATGTATTTTGGTTGCGTTGAGCATTCCAAGAAATCCCAAGGTAATTCCAAACCCTCTGGCTGAAGTTGCCGGCAAAGAAAAGGTGTGCACAATGCTCATGTGTAGAAGAGAGGCAAAGAACACACGTATCTTCCTGGATGATCCAGTTCCTGCATTGCATCATATCCCTAGTGTTTAAACGGTCCATTAAAAGAAGCCATCGAAACACTTTATACTTTAGCGTGCAGGCACACTTCCAAATCCATGTGAAGATGGGATCGACCACCAAATGTGAGAAGCAAGACTCATAATATATCTTTGATTTGAACTCCCCAGATTTGGAAGGCCACTTCCATATGTCCTTACCCTCCTCGTTCAAGTTGACTAAAGTGAGAAAGTCTTGGAGCTGAGTTAGTTCAGTATATGCCTCTTGCGATAGAGGCAGATGAAAGCGCTCCGAGATCTCTGGAAGCTCCAAAAACTCTCTGACAGTGATTGTGTCATTAATGACAAAAGAATGGAGCCTAGGGAATTGCTCGCACAAAAGGACCACATTATTTCCCAGCTGCCATCGATCAAGCCAGAATACCACCGTGTTGCCAGCATGCACTTGTGGGATGGCTAACTTGCAGAAGTTGGTGTACAATCTCATGACATCCCTCCACCAAAAAGAGCCACAACTCTGTGTAACCTGTGGCGGCAAAGCAACATAATAAGTGTCCCAAATTAATATGACCCAAGGCACGTCCATTCTATTAAAAAAACTTGAAAAGATGCTTGAGTAACAAGGCTTCGTTTTGGAGACCCAAATTTAGCACACCCAAACCACCACACTTCTTAGGTCTACAGACCCGATCCCAAGCAGCTAAGGATTGTCGAGGAGTATCTGTGTTGCCTCTCCACAGACATTGACGCATGATTCTCTCAATCTATTGCAAGATGCCCTTAGAGAGAGATAATGTGCAAGGAAGTAGATTGGCATTGAACAAAGTACTGACTGTAGCAGTTGCAGCCGACTGCCTTGATTTAGCAAACACGAGGAAGCAGACAGCCTTCGCTCAATATGATCCACAAGTGGCAGCAAATCATAGACGTGGGTCTAGAAGTGCCCATAGGTAGCCCTAGGTATGTGAAAGGCATAGATCCTACATCACAGCCTAGTAGGTTGGCGACCCGAGCGCCCTCTTCATCAGTCATATTGATTGGAATAAGAGATAACTTACTGAAGTTGACGCATAAACCAGTTGATGTTGCAAAGGTAGTGAGCATCTTGAAAGTGCGTTATATCGACTAGAGGGGGGTGAATAGGCGATTTTTATGACAGTCTTCAAAACGTGGAAGTTTCGAAGACAAATGATAGAAATAAACCTATTACCATGCAGCGGAAGGTAGACTACACTAGGCAAACCATAGTCAAGTATTCAATGAAGTGAAAGCACAATGACTAATAGTAGCTAGGTAGTAAGGATCAGGTAGGATGATATTATGAAGCCAATCAGAACAAGTAGTCACTCAGTGAAGACAAAAGATAGTGCAATCATACAATGACTTCACAAGGATCAACAGTAAGTAAAGGGAAGGGAAGGATGAAACCAGTGACTCATTGAAGACAATGATTTGTTGGACCAGTTCCAGTTGCTGTGACAACTGTACGTCTGGTTAAAATCTGAGGACACAGTCCCGGACACCCAGTCCTGAACACGCAGCTCAGGACACCCAGTCCTCACCGTATTCCCCTTGAGCTAAGGTCACACAGACCTCGCCCAATCACTCTGGTAAGTCTTCAAGATAGACTCCCAAACCTTCACAGACTTCGTTCACCGGCGATCCACAATGACTCTTGGATGCTCAGAACGCGACGCCTAACCGGCTGGAGGATTCACAGTCCTCAAGTGTAATAAGTCTACAGATCACACAGACAGGAAGACTTAAGTGATGCCTAACACTCTTTGGCTCTGGGTGGTTAGGGCTTTATCCTCGCAAGGAATTCTCTCTCAAAGGCTTCGAGGTGGGTTGCTCTCAAACGACAAAAGCCGTACTCTAACTCTGACCAGCCAACCGTTTATGGTTGTAGGGGTTGGGCTATTTATAGCCACTAGGCAACCCGACCTGATTTGTCCGAAATGACCCTGGGTCACTAAGGAACTAACACGTGTTCCAACGGTCAGATTTCAAACACACACGGCAACTTTACTTGGGCTACAAGCAAAGCTGACTTGTCCGACTCTGGACAAGATTTGCTCTCATAGTGTTCACTCGAAGACATAGGATTTGGTTAAGCATCACTTCAGTCATTCTGACTGTTTCTCTTGGACCCCACTTAACAGTATGGTGGTTCCTATGACTCAATAAAGAAGAAAAAGAACTACGAAAGATCTGAGTCTTCGAGCTCCATAGGATTCATGCGATGTCTTCTCTTGTCATAGTCTTCAATGTCAATATCTTCACATACCACCTTTGACATCAATGTCTTCATACATTTTTAGGGGTCATCTCTGGTAGGAAAACCGAATCAATGAGGGACTTCTACCTGTGTTATCCTGCAATTCTCACAAACACATTAGTCCCTCAACTAGGTTTGTCGTCAATATTCCAAAACCAACTAGGGGTGGCACTAGATGCACTTACAATCTCCCCCTTTTTGGTGATTGATGACAAACTAGTTGAAGTTTTCAACGAGGAATATAATATGTGAAATTGTAAAGGATAAGGAATTGTCTTCATAAGTTGCAAGGGCTCCCCCTGAAGATGTGCATATAAGTAATTTGCTTTTGGAATGCAAATGCACATGGCAGGTTGTACTTGTGGAGATCCTCTTCAACTTATGACGACAATTCATTATGCATGTGAAGATATGTGAAGATAATGACATGCATAATGGAAAATGGACGTCTGCAAAATGATCTAAGTGCGGTATTTATCGTCGCACATGCGGAATTTATCATCGCATCACAAAGTAGCAAATAAGTAGCAGACGACCATCGAGTTTAGGTGTTACAACTCAAAGAACCAAATGTATCAAAACGAGAGTTGTAAACACTAGATAAAATATAAAGCAACCGCCCATGTGGACCCGCTTGAAGACTATCAAACTCATATGCTTCTCCCCCTTTTGTTAGTAAGGACCAAAAAGGTTTAAGACATAGAGCATCTACTCGTTCCCATGAAGAGTAGGTGAAGCAGCACGGTCGTCGGTGGTGTTCGGCGGTGCAGAAGAACTGGGAGCAGTGTCGAAGCATGCTGAAGGAGGGGGCGGTGAAGTAGCATCGTCTTCATCCTCGATCACTCTAGAGTTCACAGTTGCCACAGAGGAAGAGAACTTAGAGTCTTCAAGAGATGGAGTTCGTCGCAGCACTGCCTTTCGAGGAGGTGTGGAGTCAAACTTGAAGCGTTCAGAGAAGCCATCCTCTTGAAGATCATCTTCAGAGCACATAAGCGTTAGCCCTTTCCTTGTGTGTCGAGAGGTTTCATGGGCAACAAAGGCATTCTTGGTGGCAAGATTGCGAATGCGCTTAACATCCACCAAGAGGCTTTGCATTTGGCACTTCAGCCAGTCATGATGCCTATCCTGTTTCTGATGAAGAGCCACCAGAAGCTCTCGGTCATTGAGAACACGAGATCGCTTCTTGGGTCATTGGGAAATAGTGCTTTTGGTGGCTTCATTGAGGGCACGATGAGGTGCACGTGTAGTTCCAGCCAGAGGATAAACACGAGTGACTACTTCAACTCCTTCAATGTTCTGAGAGAAACTTTGATGCTCCGCATTCTGAAGACTAAGAGGCTCCTTGGCAGGCTCAGGATAAATGGCTTCAACGGACATATCCACATCAGGCAGAAAGATCCGATGATTGCGAGCAGAAGGCTGATATGAGATAGCGGAGTGGAGTTTAATCAGCCGCATTATCCATTGAGCATAGAACTTCAAGCCAAAGAGATCAGATCCTGATGCAGCAAGTTATTGCTTCGGTGTCAAGACGCTTATGTGGGAAGATGTGACCTTGATTGTACAGAATGCAGGAGTAATAGCTTCGCTGCGGATAGCTCTAGAACCGATCAGAAGATATTCTTTCCCTTGAGTAGGGGTTCTTGGAGCTATTGAAGAAAGTGTTGTCTGCTTTGAAGCCGTTGACATTGAAGGATCCAGGTGCTGATGCAGGACCTGGAAACCTGGGCAACCTTGGAATTGGCTTCTGTACCTGAGGCCTATGCTCAACATGATAGTCAAATTGAGGACCAGCAGCAGGCGCAGGAACAGAAGCAGTAGCATCATTGGCTTCGCTGACTTCTGGTTCTTGGGTTGGTGTAGGCTCCACATTTGCTTCACCCATGACTGCGTCAGTGGCTTCATTGGTGTTGGTGGTGGCAGCCTCAAGATTTTCTGCCTCCACTTGATGAGCTGGAGGGTCGGGCACAGACACGTTCTCCACGAGAACAGCTTCGTCAATAGTTTGGGGAGTGGGGACATGTTCTTCTTCTTGGGTGTCATCGGCTGATGCAGCCGGAATGTCTTCAGCAGCTTTAGCTTCAGACTCGGAGACTGGAGGCCTTGGTCTTTTGCGAAGCCTGCGTAACGCTGGCGACGCCTGTGTAGATGGAGTTGGCTGGGCCTCAAAGTCATCTTCTTCATGTGCTTGTGGGTGATCAGCCCATGTTGTATCCTGAGCAATTGGCGTCAAGGGACGACCAATGCTGATGAGTTCGTTGTGCGTAAGCACAGGTGATGATACCTGTTGGTGCTCGATCTGAGGAACGACTACATTATCTTCAACATTGTCATGGTGACCAATGTCTTCAGCAGTGGTAGGATCAGCTGCTGGAAAGTCTTCAGTTGCGTGAGCCTCTGTGAAAGCAGGCTCATGGACAGTCAGTTGGCGCTCTTGAAGTTCAGTGGTAGGGCAAACCATGGAGATGGGTTCAACAATTAAGGGCTTTGTGGGAGCAGCCCGTTCCTTCTTGGTCTTCCGCTTCTTCTTGGAGGGAGCAGCATCAGAGGCTTCAGAATGTTTTCTCTTTCTGGCTTCAGCCTCAGCAGTCCTCGTCTTCTTCAGTTCTGAAGCGGTTGACCTGGCCTTTGGCTTCGAGCCAGTCATGCTAGTTGGGAGACAATGGGATCTCCTTCCTGCCTTGATGCGTTGGGTTCGGCCAAAGTGGGCTTCTTCTTCTGCTTAGCAGCCATCCTGGGATCAATGCCAGGGCGCCCAAGGGCCTTGCATTTCTCAGCCTCATTGTAGGCTTGCACACACTTGTCAGCCAGGCTCTTCATGCGCTCACGAGAACTCTGAGCTTCTGCACGTTTCTTGAGAAAGGCTTCTTTGAGCTCGTGCAGCATAATCTTGAAGTTTTTCACCTCTTGCACGCTGAGCTTGGCCATATGCTTCTTGAACTGAGCTTTCTCAAAGTCAATCTTTTGCTTCAGTTCGATGATGCGTTGCGCGAGAGTTAGCTCTGAAGCAATGGCGCCATGGAAGGCGACACTGAGGCCAATTGGAAGTTGCAGATCTTCAAAGCTGAGGTTGGGCGTGTCAAACCATTCATCAATGAAGTTGTGGATGATTTCCACGTCAAAGAGAGGCAGATCATTGAAGATTTCTGCTTCTTCTTTGCTCTTGATCAGTTGCTCAAGAGCGTCATCTGCAAAATATTCATCACTGGACAGATCAATGACATCGTTGCGCAGAATAGCAGCAGCAGTCAGTTCTTGGCCGTTGTGTGGCAGAGGCATCTTGACTTTCTAGGGCTTGGAGATGCATGACAAATCTTCAGACTGCACACTGTCTTCAGGAGGTGCAGTAGCCAGTGGCTTCGCCCATGAGATTTTTGGTGCAGAGGTAGGCTTTGAAGCTTTAGGCCGCTTCAACTTCTTTGGCTTCGGCGCTGCAGGCGCTTCATCTGATTCAGCGTCATCTGCAGGCTCATTCACGACTGTCCCTTGAACCACGATATGAGTGATGAGACCTTCCAAGTTGTAGAAGGGCCAAAGAAGATTGGGTTCAGCTTCGCGAGTTCTATCGGCACGGGGAGCAGAGGAACCAGGGTTGAAGTCTAATCCCAAAGACTTCTTGTTCTGCTTCACTGAGTTCTTGGCAAACTGGAAGTTGCGCTTGAACAGATTGTCGTCATGACACCATAGTAGTGACGATGGGTGTGCATCTGCAGGCTGTGGCCCACGGACCATGCAGGAATAGAAGCCTTGTTCAATGGCTTCCTCTCTGGACCTGGGTTGAAGATTCTTGTATAGGATGTCTCCCCACGGTCGCTTGATGGCATTTTTCTCAGCATATTCCTGGGTCACAAACCGGTATTTGAACCATTGTTCTGCCCAATATCTTCGAATCCATTGGATTCGGGTCTTGCGCTGATTGTAATCCTCTTTAGGATCTGTCATGTAAAGCTCTGAGAGGTCATCAGGCAAATCTCTTGATGTTCCCCCACAATGTTGTCTGCCACCCTTCCTTACTGATTTCTCTACAACCATGAACTTCAAACTGAATGGCTTCAACATGTTCAAAGGCTTCAAAGGCTTTTGCTTGCTGGACAAACAGGAACTGGCTTCGGGAGAATTTATATGATACTGTAAGAATTCTGCAAATGAATGCAGACTATGAGAACCAAGGGATTCTCCCACGGACATGTACTTGTGACAGCATTAAGGTGCGAGGGAAGGGAAAGAGGTCATATGCATTCTGAGAAGATTTTGAAGATAAATCAGTTTAGAAAACATTGACCTCATCGTGCGAAGACATTCACTCATAGATAAGGAGTTGGTTCCAGATTTGTACGAATCTACGGATCAGTACAAGTGAGGAATCTAACTACTTTGTGAAGCATAAGTGAATATACTAGGCATATTATGAGATGCAGTATGAAGTGGATCCAACATGTGTGAACAAAAACCACTTGTGGTAGAAAGTGACGAATCTGTAGGATCAAAGGGGCCGTAAAAAGGAGGTTTTTATTTACCACACAAGGAACTGCTAGACGAAGTGGAAGAGGAGGCCGAGCAGTTCGATCGTCCATGCCCTAACTTGGCGACGGAGGACACCTACGACGACGGCGGAGAAGACGATGTCCGCGGTCGGCGTGAAGACGGCGTCAGAGAGGTTGCGGTAGCTAACCGGTTCGTCGCCTGCATCGTCGAGGGCTAGCGGTGGCGCTAGGGTTTGTGCGAGAGTGGAAGAAGAGATAATGACTGTGGTGTGGCGTGTATTTATAGGGACAGAGGAGGCTTAGTGTTATTACATAGGTGCCCCTGGCGATTCACATCTGAGGAACACGTGGCCATCATGCAGCATATCGGAGGTTGTTCCACGTCCCACGCATGCCTGGATTGTCGGGTGGTCGTTCCCACTTCTCCGGGTTTCAGGTGAAGGAATTAGCATTGAAAGCAGACTTAATGTTTGTCTCTGTATCTTCTGCTAACAAGGATGCACAGAAGACATTTGATAGTTTCAAAAGAATGCATATGATTTGGAGAGATAGAGTTTGAGATAGAAAGCATACAGAGGTTAGGGTCCGATCACATTCACTTAGTTCAAAAGATTCAACAAGAAGACATAGCTATAAGTGAATGCTGTAGAGGACAGAACACTAGTATATATATATATATATATATATATATATATATATATATATATATATATATATATATATATATATAATCAACATAGTGAATATAATCATGAAGACATGTGGAGATTGAAGCCAAACCAAATGTGAAGACATAGCAAATGTAACGCCATGAGTGAAACACTTCAAATAGAACATTTGGTGGTGGCGTTACCCACCGTATAGGAAGTATTAGACCCAGACACGGCGCACAATTATCGTGGCGCTCCGAAGTCAAATTCCTCATTAATGTATTCACACTTAGAATGCATGTCTTCATTGATTGAAGATATACTTTACTTCGTGTGTTGCACATCTAAGTCATCAATATGCATAAGTGTTAGGATGTGTGCCTGATCACAGGACATTTGAGGATTCCAAGATATTTAGCTCACACCGTAACTTGCAAAATCTCTTCTCATCCAAGGGCTTGGTGAAGATATCTGCCAATTGCTCTTCAGTGTTGACGTGTATGATATCAATATCTTCCTTCACAACATGATCTCTAAGAAAGTGATGACGAATCTCAATGTGCTTTGTCTTCGAGTGCTGAACTGCGTTGTTGGCAATCTTGATGGCGCTTTCGTTGTCGCAGTAGAGTGGCACTTGCTTCAGATGAATGCCATAGTCTTTGAGTGTTTTCTTCATTCACAGAAGCTGAGCGCAGCAAGATCCAGCAGCAATGTATTCAGATTCAGCAGTGGAGAGAGATACACAGTTCTGCTTCTTTGAAGACCAACATACAAGTGATCGTCCCAGAAAATGACATGTGCCTGATGTAGACTTGCGATCCACCTTGTCACCAGCATAATCAGCATCTGAGAATCCAACTAGATCAAACTCTGAGCCTTTTGGATACCATAATCCTAGAGTTGGGGTGTAAGCCAAATATCGAAGAATTCGCTTCATAGCTAAGTGATGCGATTCCTTTGGTGCCGCTTGGAATCGAGCACACATGCAAACACTAAGCATAATATCTGGCCTAGATGCAGATAGATAAAGTAAAGAACCAATCATGGAGCGGTATACCTTTTGATCGAACTCTTTACCATTGTCGTCGGGACCCAGATGATGTTTGGCTGGCATTGGCGTCGTGAAGCCTTTGCAGTCTTGCATACCGAACTTCTTTAGGCGGTCTTTGAGATACTTCTCTTGAGATATAAAGATGCCATTGCGTTGCTGTCGTATTTGAAGACCAAGGAAGAACTTCAGCTCTCCCATCATGGACATCTGGTATTGCTCTTGCATCATATATCCAAATTCTTCACTGTATTTCTGATTGGTGCAGTCGAAGATAATGTCATCCACATATATTTGGCACACAAACAGTTCACCATCATATGTCTTCGTGAAGAGAGTGGGGTCGAAGGAACCAGGTGTGAAGCCTTTGCTCTTTAGGAAGTGTTTGAGTGTGTCATACCAAGCCCGAGGGGCTTGTTTGAGGCCATAAAGTGCCTTGTTGAGCTTGTATACCATGTCAGGATGTTTTGGATCTTCAAAGCCAGGCGGTTGTGCAACATACACTTCTTCTTCAATCTTGCCATTGAGAAATGCGCTCTTCACATCCATTTGATATAGAAGTATGTTATGATGATTTTCATAGGCCAGCAGTATGTGTATGGCTTCAAGTCGAGCCACAGGAGCAAATGTTTCATCGAAGTCAATCCCTTCAACTTGAGTATATCCTTGAGCAACGAGACGAGCTTTGTTTCTGACAACTTGACCATGCTCATCTTGCTTGTTGTGATATATCCATTTGGTGCCTATTATATTGTGCTTCCGAGGATCAGGACACTTAACCAGTTCCCATACATTATTCAGCTCAAATTGTTGAAGCTCTTCTTGCATAGCTTGAATCCATTCAGGTTCCATGAAGGCTTGTTCAACTTTCTTGGGTTCTGTTATTGAGACGAATGCGAAGTGCCCACGGAAATTTGCTAGCTGTGTTGCCCTTGAACGAGTGAGCGGACCGGGTGCATTGATGCTATCAATTAGTCTCTCAATCTGCACTTCATTTGCAACACGAGGATGTACAGGGCGAAGATTTTGTTCTTGCTGATCATTGTCATTGTTAGAGGGATTGTCTTCAGGCTGAGCATTGTCTTCAGGTTGAGCATTGTCTTCAGGTTGATCAGGTGCGGAGATGATAAGTTCCTCTTCAGGTTGAGCTTTAGAGGGTATGATTTCTCCAGTTCCCATAAGTTTGATTGATTCACTGGATGGAACTTCATCTAGCACATTTGGCAGTTGCTCTCTTTGTGAACCATTAGTCTCATCGAACCGCACATCCACTGTTTCAATCACTTTATAATGAAAGAGATTGAAGACTCTGTAGGAGTGCGAATCCTTTCCATATCCAAGCATAAAACCCTCATGTGCTTTTGGTGCAAATTTTGAAGTGTGGTGGATCCTTGGTCCAGCACCTGGCGCCAAATACTCTGAAGTAACTGACATTTGGCTTCTTGCCAGTAAGGAGCTCATAAGATGTCTTGTTCAGAATCTTGTGAAGATAAACACGATTGATTGTATGGCATGCAGTATCAATGGCTTCAGGCCAGAATTTTCTTGGAGTCTTGTATTCATCAAGCATCGTTCGGGCCATCTCAATGAGTGTTCTGTTCTTGCGTTCGACGACACCATTCTGTTGTGGCGTGTACGGAGCTGAGAATTCATGTGTGATGCCCAAAGTATCAAGATATGTATCAAGGCTAGTGTTCTTGAATTCAGTGCCATTATCACTTCTGATGTGCTTTATCTTGGCGCCATAGTTGTTCATTGCTCGATTGGCGAAGCGTCTAAAGACATCCTGCACTTCAGTCTCATAGAGGATTATGTGCACCCAAGTATATCTAGAATAATCATCAACAATGACAAATCCATAGAGACAAGCAGTAGTAGTAAGAGTTGAGTAATGAGTGGGACCGAAAAGATCCATGTGGAGTAGTTCGAAGGGTCGAGTTGTTGTCATGATTGTCTTCGAGGGATGCTTTGCCCTCGTCATCTTTCCTGCTTCACAGGCACCGCATAAGTGATCTTTCTTGAACTTGACGCCCTCGATGCCTATGACATGCTTCTTCTTTGCAAGGGTGTGGAGGTTCCTCATGCCAGCATGCCCTAGCCTCCGATGCCAGAGCCAGCATTCTGAAGCTTTTGCTAGAAGACATATGGCAAGTTGTGGTCCTGCTGAGAAATCTACCATGTACAAATCATCTTTCCTATACCCTTCAAACACGAGAGACTTGTCAGATTCCATTAGAACAAGGCAACGATATTTTCCAAACATCACGATCATGTTTAAATCGCAAAGCATTGAGACAGACATTAAGTTGAAACCAAGGGATTCAACAAGCATGACTTTATCCATGTGTTGATCCTTTGAGATTACAACTCTACCTAGACCCAATACCTTACTTTTACCAGTGTCAGCAAATGTGATGTGACTCTTGTCGGATGGACGTAAGGTTGAGTCCATAAGAAGGCTTCTCTTGCCAGTCATGTGATTGGTACACCCACTATCAATAATCCATTCTGAAGCTGCTGGTGTCGTACCCTACAGTGCAGCTAGGGGGATAGGCTTCACGAAGAGAATTGTGAAGCAAAAACATTTGACAAACCAGTGGGTTATGAAAGCTTAGATCGAGATTTGGACTGATAGAGCGAGTAGCAAGCGATTCATGAACGAAGTACATAATAAGACCATTTGGGCATTTGATCTTGCGCCCTACAAGATGTTTAAGGTCCCCAGCAATAGCGTCAGATGATTTTGGTTTTCTGCTGGAGACCCTTCCCTGCAAAAGAGAGTTAAGCTTTCTTAGCCACCCACATCTTCAAGGGTGGCTTCGAAGCAATGAGTCTAAGTGCAGCATCTGAGAACTTTGGCTTTGCAGCCCTAGTGAAAAGTCTTGCAGGAGGACAATAGTATTCATTAGAATAAGCAGAATAGTTCTTGGTCTTATGAACATGGCGGTTTGATGAAACGCGCTCATATTCATAGCCCTGAGTATGGCTTCCCTGCAAAACATTTGCGTTAGTTTGACTCCGGTGAGTCCTCTGTCTGTATGAAGCCTTTGGACCATATGAAGCCTGTGGTATGGGGTTTGTCTTCTTCACCTGTGGTGTCATGATGACATTCACAGGAAGATTCTCCAAACACTTTTTGGGCACCCAGATCTTCTTCATAGGCGGTCCATTCCTGCAGTTAGTACCAATATACCTGGCAAACACTTCACCATTCTGATTCTTAAACAGTTTATAGTTTGCGTCAAAGGATTCATCAATGATAATGGGGTTAGCACAAGTGAAGCCAGATAGAGTGGATGGATCTTCTGAAGGTTACTTTGCAGCAACCCATGTGGTTTTGGGGTACTGCTCAGGTTTCCAGTAAGAGCCATCAGCATTCATTTTCCTTACGAACCCAACACCCTCTTTCCTAGGGTTTCGGTTCAGGATCTACCTTTTGAGGACATCACATAGTGTCTGATGCCCTTTGAGACTTTTGTACATCCCCGTTTCAAGTAATGTCTTCAACCTCAGCAGTGGTATCCTCAGCAGAGGGGTTAGTTCCCACATCAATAGTTGAAGATATTGCAACAGTAGCAGCAGTAGAACATTCAGCAACAGAAGTAGCATTATCACGCTCAATGCATTTAAGACATGGTGGTTCAAATCCTTCCTGAGCTGAACTGATCTGTTCGGCGCGAAGCGACTCGTTTTCTTTTTGAAGATCTTCATGAGCCGCTCTCAATTTCTCAAGATCTTGCTTCCTTTGAAGATAATCATAGGAAAGCCTTTCATGAGCTGTTGAGAGCGTTTCATGACGACTATCAAGTTCCTCATACTTAACGTGAAGATTTTTTATGTCTTCACTTAAGGACTGAGATCGAGTCATTTCAGCGTCTAACAGATCATCGCTTTTGTCTAACAGTTTTTGAATGTGTTCCATGGTTTTCTGTTGTTTAGTTGCAATTTTAGCGAGTGTTTTGTAGCTGGGTTTGGAACCACAATCAGAGTCATCGTCACTAGATGTTTGATAGTGAGTAGTGCGTGTGTTTACCTTGGCACCGCGTGCCATGAAGCAGTAGGTAGGAGCGGAGTAGTCCTTGTCATTTGCATCGGTGTCGGTGATGGAGTCATTGTCTTCAGTGTTGAGGATGGACTTGGCAACGTATGCTGTAGCCAGACTCGCAACGCCAGAATTGGACTCCTCCTCAGACTCCACCTCCGCCTCCTCAGAAGCGGACTCCTCCTCTGAATCCATTTCCTTGCCAACAAACGCACGTGCCTTGCCAGATGAGCTCTTCTTGTGTGATGAAGACTTTGAGGAGGACTTGGAAGAAGACTTTGAGTATTTCTTCTTCTTCTTGTCATCAGAATCATACTCCTTGCTCTTATTTTTCTTCTTGTTCTCAATGTCCCACTGCGGACACTCAGAGATGTAGTGGCCAGGTTTCTTGCACTTGTGGCATGTTTTCTTCTTGTAGTCATGAGCAGAAGCTTCATCATTCCTTGAGCTTGATCGTGAAGACTTTCTGAAGCCTTTCTTCTTGGTGAATTTTTGGAACTTATTCACAAGCATAGCAAGCTCCTTTCTAATGTCTTTAGGATCATCAGAACTGCTGTCAGATTCTTCTTCGGACGAGGAGACAGCTTTTGCCTTCAAGGCACGAGTTCGCCCATAGTTGGGACCATAGATATCTCTTTTCTCAGAAAGCTGAAACTCATGTGTGTTGAGCCTCTCAAGTATGTCAGATGGATCGAGTGTCTTGAAATCAGGACGTTCTTGAATCATCAGGGCTAGGGTGTCAAACGAACTGTCAAGTGATCTTAGGAGAGTCTTGACAACTTCATGCTTGGTGATCTCAGTAGCGCTGAGGGCTTGAAGCTCATTTGTGATGTCAGTGAGTTGATCAAACGTGAGCTGGACATTCTCATTGTCATTTCTCTTGAAGCGGTTGAAGAGGTTGCGAAGGACACTGATTCTCTGATCTCTCTGGGTTGAGACGCCTTCGTTGACCTTGGAGAGCCAGTCCCAGACTAGCTTAGATGTTTCCAAAGCACTCACGCGGCCATACTGTCCTTTGGTCAGATGACCACAGATGATATTCTTGGCAGTAGAGTCCAGTTGAATGAACTTCTTGACGTCAGCAGCAGTGACACCTTCTCCAGCCTTGGGAACGCTGTTCTTGACGACATACCATAGGTCGATGTCAATGGCTTCAAGATGCATGCGCATCTTATTCTTCAAGTAGGGATATTCAGTTCCATCAAAGACGGGGCACGCAGCGGAGACTTTAATTATCCCTACAGTCGACATAGCTAAAACTCCAGGTGGTTAAACCGAATCACACAGAACAAGGGAGTACCTTGCTCTGATACCAATTGAAAGTGCGTTATATCGACTAGAGGGGGGTGAATAGGCGATTTTTATGACAGTCTTCAAAACATGGAAGTTTCGAAGACAAACGATAGAAATAAACCTATTACCATGCAGCGGAAGGTAGACTACACTAGGCAAACCATAATCAAGTATTCAATGAAGTGAAAGCACAATGACTAATAGCAGCTAGGTAGTAAGGATCAGGTAGGAAGATATTATGAAGACAATCAGAATAAGCAGTCACTCAGTGAAGACAAAAGATAGTGCAATCATATAATGACTTCACAAGGACCAACAGTAAGTAAAGGGAAGGGAAGGATGAAACCAGTGACTCGTTGAAGACAATGATTTGTTGGACCAGTTCCAGTTGCTGTGACAACTGTACGTCTGGTTAGGGCGGCTAGGTATTTAAACCTGAGGACACACAGTCCCGGACACCCAGTCCTGAACATGCAGCTCAGGACACCCAGTGCTCACCATATTCCCCTTGAGCTAAGGTCACACAGACCTCGCCCAATCACTCTGGTAAGTCTTCAAGGTAGACTCCCAAACCTTCACAGACTTCGTTCACCGGCGATCCAGAATGACTCTTGGATGCTCAGAACACGACGCCTAACCGGCTGGAGGATTCACAGTCCTCAAGTGTAATAAGTATTCAGTTCACATAGACAGGAAGATTTAAGTAATGCCTAACACTCTTTGGCTATGGGTGGTTAGGGCTTTATCCTCGCAAGGAATTCTCTCTCAAAGGCTTCGAGGTGGGTTTCTCTCAAACGACAAAAGCCATACTCTAACTCTGAGCAGCCAACCGTTTATGGTTGTAGGGGGTGAGCTATTTATAGCCACTAGGCAACCCAACCTAATTTGTCCGAAATGACCCTGGGTCACTAAGGAACTTACACGTGTTCCAACGGTTAGATTTCAAACACACACGGCAACTTTACTTGGGCTACAAGCAAAGCTGACTTGTCCGACTCTGGACAAGATTTTCTCTCATAGTCTTCACTCGAAGACATAGGTTTTGGTTAAGCATCACTTCAGTCATTCTGACTGTTTCTCTTGGACCCCACTTAACAGTACGGTGGTTCCTATGACTCAATAAAGAAGAAAAAGAACTACGAAAGATCTGAGTCTTCGAGCTCCATAGGCTTCATGCGATGTCTTCTCTTGTCATACTCTTCTATGTGAATATCTTCACATACCACCTTTGACATCAATGTCTTCATACATTTTTAGGGGTCATCTCTGGTAGGAAAACCGAATCAATGAGGGACTTCTACCTGTGTTATCCTGCAATTCTCACAAACACATTAGTCCCTCAACTAGGTTTGTCGTCAATATTACAAAACCAACTAGGGGTGGCAGTAGATGCACTTACACATATCCTTAAAAGCGATCAGCTGGTCATCAATCATAGGCAAAACAATAAGTGTGTCATCGGCATATTGTACGATCGGGTAGTCATTGGAGTTTGTTGGGATTGGTAAAGTGAGAATGCCTCTTGAGAACATCTCATTGACTACGGACTGAAGCAAATCCACCGCAATGACAAATAATAGCGGAGATAGCGGGTCTCCTTGGCTTACACCCGATCTGCAAACAAAATGATTACCTAGCACACCATTTAAGAGGACAGAAGAAGAACCCGTGGACAAAATGCTATTAATCCAGCCAGTCCAACGAGCATCAAAACCCTTGCATTGTAGGATTCGGAGGATGGCCTCATGCTCAAGTGTATCAAAGGCCTTAGTGAAATCAAGCTTGAGGAGGATGATGGGTCGTTTAGATGCTTTGCATTGGTGAATATATTCAAAACACCAGGCTAGACAGTCTTGTATAGATCGGCAACGAAGAAAACCGTATTGGTTGCGGTGTATGCATCTCGGAATCACTTTTTGTAGGCGATTGGCTAGCAGCTTAGTCAGGAACTTTAAACACGTGTTTGTCATGGAGATCGGCCTGAAATCACCAACCACTTCTGGACTTAGCTTCTTGGGGACCAAGGTGATTAAGGAATTGTTGAGACATTCCAAATTACACCTCCCCTCATAAAATTCATTGACAAGTTGAATAAAATCCTCCTTGAGAATAGACCAGCATCTCTTTAAGAACAGACCAGTAAAGCCATCCGGGCCCGAAGCACGGTCTCTTTGCATGTTTACAGCATCAACCTCAGAATCCGTGAATGGCAAAGACAGATCTTCCAGACTGTCAACTCTCTGAATTAAATTGGGCAGATCAAAACCCATTTGTATTCCTTTTGCATGGCCCATGCGTTGATTGAAATCAGACCAAAACATGCCCGCCAACATTTGGTGATCAGAGACCACCTCACCCGCCAAATTCTTGATTGAAGAAATCGTATTCCTTCAATATCTTTCGGTGGCCATAGCGTGGAAAAATTTAGAATTTTCTTCCCCAACTTTAATGCTTCGAATCATGCAGAGTTGTTTCCAATAAACATATTGCCAGTGTAAAATATCTTGCAGATGCAACTTAACTATTAATCTGAAATTGAATTCAGGCCAACTTAATGGTCGGATCTCCTCCAGCTCATCAAAGTACAGAATAACTTTTGTTACAATCAGAGATTAGCGCCTTAACTATGAAGAGCTTTAAATGCCATTGTTTTAATGCATGTCTGAGCGCTTTGAACTTAGCAGATATTGTTAAAGCAGTTGTAGGTTTATGCGTCGTGCTGTCCCAAACCTATGCAACACACTCATGAAAGCTAGGTAAGTCAACCCAGTAATTTTCAAAGCGAAAAATTCTAGCCTTGGGGATGGCCGTGGCAATTGTGACAACACAAGGGACATGATCTGATGTTGATCGTGCAAGAGGCAAAACCAAAGTGTTTGGATGATCGGAGGTCCAAGCAACCGAGGTGAAGAACCAGTCAATTTGTTCAAGAAGGGGCTGAGACTGCATATTAGACCAAGTGAATTGCCTTCCCTTAATTGGCAGCTCAATAAGACCCAAGTGACCTATGATTTCATTGAACAAAAAAATGTCATTGACATTACCACCAGGCAAGTTACAGTTTTCAAGTGACCTCATAAAGTTAAAATCTCCCAGAAGTAGCCATTTGTCATCACAATTAATGTCCAGATTATATAACCACTACACAAACTCATCACGTGCAGGACTCTGACAAGGGCCATAAACAGTCACTAGTTTCCAAACTTCAGATGTATGTTTGGAAAGAAACTCCACAATAATGCCAAAAGGTTTGGCCTCAATTAATTTGCCCTCAAAAAAAGAAGAATTCAAAATAACAACCATACCAGCTGATGCACCGACCGAAGGCACATATGCAAAATTGTCAAAGCGTCGAGGACAGAACTTTCTAATGAACCTATGATCAATGTGCATGCACATAGTTTCTTGTAGACAAACCACTGAAAAACCACTTTCATCAATTTTCTGTTTGACAGCAAGCTGTCGTGCTTCAGAATTAAGGCCATGCACATTCCAACATAGTACCTTCCATTCTTTAAACCTAGTCTGATTCATTACAAACCAAAAGACGATGCAGCAAAAGTAGACCACACAATGATCCACATAGTCCGGCTAAGCAAAGCAAAATGATAGAGTTCGAAACACAAAGACATAAATAAAGATAGATGACGTTTAAAGTGGCACGCCATGGACCAGAAAGCAGACATATGCACTCAATCATCAGAACTGTTGCTGCTGGTAGATTGAGCCGGATTAGCGACAAGCTTATCCGCAGTGATCTTCTCTGGAGCAATGCGCAGGTGAGCCCCAATGCGCTGAAGGTCAACAATGGCAGTTGGTGGAGGCATAGAAGCATCCTCATTAGCCCTAGCTGACTTGGTCTTGCGTTTCTTTAGGGTGTGCGGAGACCTATTCAGACCAGTAGATTTACTTCCACTGCTTCGCAAACGGTATCCATCGCGTAAGGCACTGAGACGTGCACTGCTGGGGACCTCAGTCTCAACCAAAGCTGCAGATTTCTTCTTGCGTTCACGTTTCAGAGTGACCCTTGGTGCAGCAGTGAACTCAAAAGACTCAGTTACAGGCTCAGAAATATCATCAAAACAGAGGGCCCGAGCAACTGGCCTTTTTGCTGGAGAAAGCAGGCGAGTACTGACACTTGAAGAGGCAGGCACAGGTGGCCGAACAAAGCTTAGATCAAATCCATTAAAGGAAACATCCCAAGACTTGCTAGAGAGTAGAAGAGACCCAAATCCAGACATGAACATGAGCTTTGGGATTTCAGAAAAGCAGAGCAAGGGCATCATCTTCTGAAACGAGCGCTGCCACAACATGTCCGGAGGCAAAACACGCCCAAAACTGTGAGCACCTGTCCAATATGCAGGGGAGGCTGCAATGGAGCCCCAAGTTGCTGAACAATGACAAAATCATCCACTGGCATGTTATTGACTGAATCATTTGAAACTTGCAGGACCATGGATTCCTGCGACTGCTCCACAACAACTTGATTTTCATCCACCATCTCCTGTTGAAAGTTGTGTGGCTCATCATGTGGGGCATCCTGGTGATGCGGCTCATGGTCATGCTCTGGCGGAGGTAGGTCATCCCAGCCAATTTCAGGAAACTCAGGCATAACCCAGTTATGGTTATGAAACTAAAGGTGTCCAGGGAGAGGATGCGGGTTACCATCAAAGGGCATAGGGTCCTCATCCGGTGGCAGAATATCAGCAAAGTCTGCAGAGAAGATGTATATCGGAGCAGACCAAGAAATGCGGGATCCACCAAAGTCAGCAAACTCCCGATACACAGCATCCCGAGGCACTAATGTGGTTGCAGGAAAAGATACATATGCCAGAGTATGAACAAGCATGGGATCATCCTGGTGCCAGTGATGGAAACGACCAAAAGTACTGATAGCATCTGAAATAAACTGCATGCGCCTATAATCCAGAGGAATTCCAACAATCATGACCTAGCCCCTTCTAAAACCTTGGATAGCTCTGTAGTTTATACCCTCATCATGCGGCACAAATCGAACAAATCTATCGTTGCCAAGATCAAATGGAGGATGATCTAGAAGAGCTTGCCTAGCAAATGGGCTATTGAAACGAAAGAGCCCTACTCCTTGAATCCACGGCTGAGCATCAAGAACAGCGCGCCCAAGATTGTGAACAACAAAATTACTGACCATGTTTCTGAAGATGAGGGTTTACACAGGCAGAGGGGCTGGCTCCACAATGGCAATGGCGTAGTCTTCATGCTGTCGATCAGGAACCACAGCCGGAGAGTAGAAAGTGCGCGGGAGTCGCCGCAGGGCACCGTCGATGATCTCAAAACCATGCGGGACGAACGGCGTGGGGTCGAGCGCAAAGGTGGCCATTGCTGAATCCTGGGCAAGCTCTGGTGTCGTGGAGAGAGTCTTGGAGGATGGCAATCTGGGCGGCGACGACGGTGGGGCTGGCAGTGCGGTGGGCGGCAGTGTAGAGGTAGGTGGCGGAGGCGTGGTGGGTGGTGGCTCTGCAGGCAATGGTGGGAGCGTTGGGGTGGCAGGAGAGATAGGACTGGGCAAAGACCCCAGGGTGGAAACCGAGGCGGCGGGCGAGTATATCTCCGCTGACCGTTCCGGAGAAACTGAATTGGTTCGTGGGACCCAGCTGTAAGTTGGGGAAGGCGTAGAGCCGGAGCATCCCTTGGCTCTGTGGCCTGATCAAAAGCATTGACGGCATCTGACCTGGTTGGTGCATGAATTGGTGTGGTGCAACATGGATAAGCAGTTCTGGCACTTCCAAACGTTGAACACAATATCATCGATAAGATTATTAACCCTAGCGGAATCCCCAGAAGAGTCCATAATCAGTTGAGAATAATTTCCAGGCGAAGAATTCACCTTATCCAAAAGCGGCTCTGATGGTTGGGCCGCAACTTGGGCCATGGGAGGCGGATCACCATGTTGGGCCGGAGATCCATGATGGGCCTGAGGTTCCGGTGCAATGCAAACAGATGACACAACATCCTGCATGCAAGGTGCTTGTACATTTTGCGTGTCATGCAACAGATTGCGGAAGCCAGTTGGAGTTGTTCCGGAAATGACGGCAGTATTCTTGGCAGGGACGTTGATTGTTCCGAAAGAGATGGGTGGTGTCACCACCATCCACTGAAGATTGCTCGCCGGCGGTGATGGCAAGATCACCTTCTCGGAAGGGTTGACTTCATAGCCAGCCTTAGCAATTGCGTCAACAAGGAACTGATCAGCTGGGTATCTATAGCCCTTACAAGCAGGGTACTGTTGAAACGTGGCAAAGGAAAGTTTCTTCCTTGCCGAAGAACCCGATCTAAAAGAAGACTTTGATGGGGGTTTATGCATAGCAATCAAACCCAAAGTTGCATGCTTTTTAGATGGACTAACCAGAATCTACTCAGCGTCGCATTCCTTTCTCCAGATGACTAACTCATGTCTCCAATTTGGACCACCATTTCCCCAAAGGTGAAAATAACATTTGAAATGCGGGCATGTATACAATCTCAACTTGAGAATATAAAGGCCAACTTGCTTGCAGGAGACAATAAATGAAAATACCTTGCCCTTGATGAGTTGGACCGACAAATCAATGGCCGATCCGCCAATTGATGATTCCAATGCAGCCGCCACAGAATCCTCATTAAGACGAAAAACATGTCGGCTAAAGGACACAACCATAATGAAATGGCTCGTGTCGTCCGAAGGATGGATAGATCTCCCGCAAGAAATGAAATCTTGTCCACAAAGATGGAGCCCGGCGAGAAATCCAAACCCAAGGTTGATCCACTAGAGGAACCCATAGGAGATGAGTATAGCCATGTAGATCGAAGCCCGCCAGAGAAGATGATCGGAGAGGATCCACAATTCACAGGCTAGAATTGTAGATCGCCGGAAAACCTAGGCCGTGGGTGGAGAGGGTGGGTGGGAGCGCCATTATCTGCCGCTAATTTTAATAGTAAATGATTTTGTCTTACTGTGTTTGTGTTAAAACTCATATCATTTCAATGAGGATGCAGCTGGACCTATTTCTCGAAGAATGATATATCATGTATGCAAAGCCAAGAGTAGAATATGAAGATTTTACTTTCATCCTCATAGAAGGTAACTATTACCTTTTCAGATATTTCGTCTCTATAGTGGGGTGCAGAACTGCAAATGTGTGCTGCCATACAAAGTTTTCTCTATTGAATTCTTGCATTTCCTTGCAAATTCTGGTTGAATGTTATTCGTTTGGCATGGAGCATGGGTGTGGCTGCATCATTTGCGCCAACTCAAAGTTAGATGTTGCTCCGTCCTGGATTAGTATGATATCATTCTCTTTAGGTTATTACTTGCTACTGATTGTACGGTCTCTCATTTGAAATGAAAAGGAAGTTTTTTGTGGAACAACTTATTTTGGTCTCCTTTTTACATTTGACATAATTTATCTTCTATAGGTATGTTTATAAAAAATATCACATCTCTATTATACAACATTCAAAATAGATGGGCGCAGCAACGCGCGCCTTCGACAATCTAGTCATAGTCACTAGCGGACTCATACCCACCATCCTTAGTAGCAATCATCACACGCTTAGATGGGAACTCTGTCTCATAATGACCTCCACCCTTGCAACAATGACAAATAATATCATGTGTTTACCCTATTGATGCCATGGATGAAGAAGAGCTCTGTGCGGAACTGGAAGGTGTACTACTGGCAGATGGTGGTGGTGGTGCCTGTTTTCTTGTATCTCAGTTGGAATTAGCGACTAAAGTCAGTGGTGCTACAGTAGGACATGTGGGAGTAGAGGATGCATGTGGTGTCCATGATGAAGGTCGACCTGCAGAAAAGTTAGTTTGCACCAATGCCTGTCGATCCTGCACTTCCCGTTCAGCTTTGCAAGCAAGATGGAATAAACGAGTGATATTATTATACTCCTTATACTCTATAATGGTCTGTATCTCTTTATTTAATCCACCCATAAAACGTGCAAGCATAGCTTCACGGCTGTCTACATCCGGTGCCTGGGCAGCCGCGCAAGAGCTGCCCCAACAGTCAGCCAACGGCATCAGCAGCCGAACATCCGCCCCGTGTGCCCAGACATCCGGCGCCCTGCCAACTCCCGGACATCCGGCCTCTCCCCCGGAAATCTGGCATCGACGACAGAACACACCCGAAGTTTGGCCATTTCAACCCGGACATCCGGCCCGAGCCCCGGACATCTGGCGCCTCCTGAAGCCCCGGACATCCGGCCACCAGCCCGGACATCCGGCACCTGCCCGTGCACAGTCGGGCCAGAGGCCCATGTATCCCCTCCTCACTTACCCCTTCGTGGCCTTAGACTATATATAAACCTCCACCTCCTCCTAGTTAGGGTTAGCAAAGGATTAGCTCATTTGAGATAGAGCATTGCTCATCCATACGGATCTAATCCACAAGAGAGACCACAGCACCTCTACGGAGAAGATCCCCCTTGGATTCAAGTCCCCCTCTTGGGTGCCCCCCTTCAAGACCTCCTCATGGAGATGAACCTTACCTTGTATCTTTCCCTTTGTTGTTCATGTACCTTCTGGATCTTGTGTTTGATTATCTAGTGGATGTGTGATCATACTTGTTCTTGAACATTTCCCCTTGTGATTTTTCTCCGTTCTCCCCTCGTGTTCTTCACGAGATCCGCTCCTTTCATGAAAGGTTGGCCATCTAGGGTTCTACCCTACATCACAGTAGCAGCAGGAGCTATAGAAGCATCAACAGCAGTAGCAGCGGCACTAGAATTTTGTCCAGGCTCAAGGGGAACGTGCAGTGCTCGTCCCACTTGATGTGGAAGGTGACGCTATTGTTGTCGTAGAGGTGTGATAGGTGCAGCCGGTAGTGGTGGTGGAAGATGCGTGAGCAATTCATTAAACTTGTTATCGAGCTTTGTTTCAAACATATTGTCAATGCCTTCTATCTTCTCCATGGTCTCTTCAAATCTGTTTAGCACATATTGCAACTGTCCACTCATCATTTGCTGAAATTTATCATGTAGCTGTTTGTTCGTCATGTTCTCCCAATCAGTCTCATCGGCTTGTGATCCTGCCATGGTTAGCAGCAATAGAAACACACAAGAATATGATCCTACAGACTACTAGGAAGTGGTGGTGGTGTGTCACAAATCCATCAAGCGAATCTCAAATTCTTACCAGTTCTTACCGAGCAATAGGTGGTGATCGGCAACCGTTATAGTCAAAACTCTCAAAGCTTGGACAGAGAAATTGCCAGGTTGTGTCAAACGCACGACGTAGATGTATGTGGAGCTAGTAAGGCTTATAATATGGTAGCAAAAATGTCAGAAATAATCAATTCAAAGATGCAAAGTTGAATAAACGCTCAACGACTGTACTATGGTGGTCCTAGGCTAGACCGTGCTAGAGACACGAGCTTAGAACACTAACAAAATCACGGCGCTGCACGTAAACAAGGGAGGGGCACTCTGAATTCTTTTCCTCTTTTTTTTTTCACTTTTTGCACTTTTTCCTCTGTTACATCCCTGGTCCTGTTATGCATTAGGCTAGACCTCATGTGAGCTTCATGTTTTAAATCAAATGAAATTTGAACTGAGGAATTTGGAAGCCTCAAAAACTTAAATAAAAGAAGGGCAAAAACCCTAAAAATCTCATTCATTGCTCCAAAATGCCCTTCTTAAATGTTTGATAATTTTTGGTAAGGGTTCTGGTCCCAACCAAAATATTGAACATTTTTAAGGAATTATTTTTGGGACTTTGGATTTAATTCATTAGCTATTTGAATTTGAGTTATATTCATATAATTAGAATATAATTTCAAATACCCCTGAAATATTTTATAAGCTTTTGGAAAAGTCCATCTAGCAATATAAAATATTCAGAGGGGTTTTTGGCATTGTTTGAATTATTTTAAATTCAAAACAGTGGCAAAATAAATTAAATAAAAACAAAACAGAAGAAAAATATGTAACAGAACAGAACTTACCTGGCGCCGCTTACCTGTCCAGCCCAGCCGGCCCAGCTCCTCCCGCTGGCCCAGCCCACCACCGCCTCCCTCCCCTGTCGCCTTCCTCCTCGCGCCAGTAGGCGCAGGCGCGTGGCCGGAGCGCGCGGGCACACGCCCAGGCCACCTCCTGCCTCCCTGCTTGCCTCCGCTACTCCCTGGAGACGCCACGCGGCTCCCTCGACCCTCCCTCACTCTCCCGCGTCTCTCCCTCCGTCCATATCCCCCTCTGCTCCCTCTCCCTCCCGCGACCGAGCGGAGCTCGTCGCCGCCGACGCCGCTACCGCGGCCGCAGCCATTCCGAAGCCTCTCCGACACGCCCTCGAGCTCCGGCCCGACCCCCTCTTCCTCCCCACCGAGCCAAGCCCTTCGGGAAGCTCTGCTTCGCCTCCACGCCATCGTCTTCGTCCT
>NC_041380.1:245511129-245511513 GCF_002162155.2 Triticum dicoccoides | reverse complement strand
GCATCGCGTAGAGCCTCCGTGGCACTTCGCCGCGCTTGTTTGCGCCCCGCAGCCCCATCCCCACTTGCACCCGAGCTTCGGCCGCCGCCGAGCTCGTCGCCGGCACCACTCCGGCCACTTCCCGGCCGCGCCACCACCACAGTTGGATGCGGACGAGCGTCCGCATCCCGAAGTTGTGCTCCGCGCGCCAAATCGAGCCCTGTGGGCAAAACCCGAGGCTCGCCACCGCGGCTGGCCTCGCCGGCGTCAATCCGCCGGTGGGTTTGACCCACGTTGACCACGGCGGGACCCTCCCCTGTGTCCATGACAGGTGGGGCCGGCCTGTTAATTAGGTTAGGATTAGTGTTAACTAAAAAATTAGTTAGACTAATTACACTGACATGC
>NC_041380.1:245437642-245510249 GCF_002162155.2 Triticum dicoccoides | reverse complement strand
CACCGAGTCAAAGCTGGCTTGCTGCAGTTAAACCCCACCATCCCCTTTGTTGATAATGATGCATATGTAGTTAGTTCTGATGTAAGTCTTGCTGGGTACATTTGTACTCACGTTTGCCTATTTTATGTTTTTGCAGAGAGACTTCAGTCTCACTAGTAGTTTCGCGTGGACTTCGACGTTTAGCTTGTTACCTCAGCTACGATCTTGTGCCCTCGGCAGGATCTGGTAGATAGTCAGGCTTCTCAGCCTTTTTCATTTATAGATGTCTGTACCCAGACATGATAGCTTCCGCTTGTGCTTTGACTTGTATGCTCTGAGTGTTGGGTCATGAGACCCATGTTTGTAATATCTCGCTCCTCGGAGCCTATTGAATAAATTACTTGTGTCGTAGAGTCATGTTGTGATGCCATGTTGTATTTGCACATATCGAGCATATTGTGTGTATGTTATTGAAATGCTTGGTATGTGTGGGATCTGGCTATCTAGTTGTTTATCCTTAGTAGCCTCTCTTACCGGGAAATGTCTCCTAGTGTTTCCACTGAGCCATGGTAGCTTGTTGCTGCTCCGGAACACTTAGGCTGGCCAGCATGTGTCCTTCTTCGTTCCTGTGTCTGTCCCTACGGGGAAATGTCACGCGATGAATACCGGAGTCCTGTTAGCCCGCTACAGCCCGGTTCACCGGAGTCCTGCTAGCCCAGTGCTACAGCCTGGATTCACTCGCTGATGACCGACACGTTCGATGTTGGGTCATGGATGCATGTCCCTGTAAGTTTGTGCCACTTTGGGTTTACGACTAGCCATGTCAGCCCGGGCTCCTTATCATATGGATGCTAGCGACACTGTCATATACGTGTGCCAAAAGGCGCAAACGGTCCCGGGCAAAGGTAAGGCGACACCCGTGGGAATACCGTGCGTGAGGCCGGAAAGTGATATGAGGTGTTACATGCTAGATCGATGTGGCATTGAGTCGGGGTCCTGACAGCGTTGGTATCAGAGCTTGACTGCCTGTAGGATTACCAAGCCAAACTGGTCGAAGTTGAGTCTAGAAATTCTTTAGTTATATAAGGGAATTGATTGTGGGATGGAACGTAAGGCTCTTTTTACTCCTTATACCTCATGGCCTTCTGATCTGAGTCATCATCTTCTCTTCTACGGGGGTTAAGAAACTAGGCCTTCTCTTCTTTCTATCAGGATCACGTGTTACTAATCAGTAGACTTATAAGACTGTTGGATTCAAGCCTCTGTTCAGTCTCTACTACTTCCGTACGTTAACTGTTGATCTCGAAACCTTGATATTGTGCTTCTGAGTGGTTATGCCACCATTTTTGTGAATGTCTCAAATCTTTCTGAGCATTTACAGCCGTTATGCTGTCCAAGTCATCCCAGGTTTCTAAATAGTCGGATGCATTTGCAAATCCCTTCCTCCTGTTTCCGATGTGCCTTTGGTCAGATTAATCACACTAATTGTTGAGTTGAGGTATTCTATTGCCTTGACCTTATGTTGGATTTACTATTATGACCCTAGGTGTCTCAGGGGATCATCTAGTGGTCTAGCCATGATTTATGTTCCAGTGTGATGACTCTGGCCATCATTCTCGAAAGCATCCTGTGATGCTACTTAGTAATAGGTATTCTACTCCTGGGTTTTGAACCCGAGATTCACCCTACTTACTTCATGTTGATAGTAATTGCTAGTTCCTTTAGGATATTAGTAACCTTTGCGATAGTCCTTGAAGTCCGTGGTATCTTCTTCTTCCAAATACCATGAACTACTTATGGCAGAAGTTCCTCGTTGAACTGAAATATTACAACAGGATTATTCTTGATGAGTTCTCCATTATATATTGTGACTCTGCCAGCTCAACCTTTCTGCATGGGTTATCCGGAAGAATTATGTTGAACTTGTTCGGCATACCAACCCATGTATCCACAACTCAGAAAATTATATGTTCCTTTGAGTTGTTCTCTTTAGTTGCATTCTGACCCTCGTCTATCAATTGATAGTCAAGAGTATGCGTGCGTTCGTTTATCGATGCCTATTACTCTTGTGGTCCGTCAAGCCATTCTATCGCAGAATGACTAGGAGAAACAAACTCTAGTACCTCATCCATATCTAGGATTGGGTCAAAGCAATTGTGCTCCGCAGATCAAAATGCCAGCCCAGCTTTTGATTCTGTTCTACCCTGAAGTATTACCATCTTTATGTCAGGATTTTCATGAGGATTGCACCGGCTCTTGTGAATTCTTGATGTAGTGATACTTCTCGCCATCATTATTCATCCCTCGGTTCCGTGTTGTCGCAACCGGAATGCCGACAGGTGAATCGTGATGTGTGAAATCAATACTGCTAGCAACTCTGTTTCTTGGTAGTTAAATGGACGATAACCTCATTCTTAGCGTGTTGATTATTGAATCGTCACCCTAAGACTGATTGTGCCACTTAGTCCTTGTTCTCGGTGCACTCCTCGATCAATGAGTTAGGATTGTGCCAATCCCTCGCTCTGTTGATCATATCGTCTTGCCCTGAAAAGCAAGATTGTTCCTGAGCCTAATAGCATATCGGTGGTTGTGATTTTCCGATTATCTTCTCGAAAGTATCACCGGGTCGTCACCCGACCGCTATGTTGAGCTCGTGATCAAGTTGGTTTATCCTTGTAAACCACCCCTTCTCCAGGAATCTGTGTGGGATACCCCTGAGCTAGTTGGCTAAGCTGAACAACAACTTGGAAAGTTGGAAGATGGAAGCTTGCCCGGCTTAGTTCATTCCAAAGGGATATTCTTGTGTAGTGTGTGTTGAAGAAAGATGATATCTTCATCAATTGGTCCTTGTGATCAATTGTTCGATCTATTATCTTACCCAAACCTTTGATTTGAGTATGGGCTATCGTCAAATCAAATCCGAACCAACGATGTTCGTAGTGTTGTCTTACTCGTGGATTTTCCTCGAGCATACACCATTATATCGTTTGGGTCTGACTAGTGCTATCACTCGTTCACATAATTATGGAACTCCTTCTTCATGGAAACTAGGATGAGTTGTTGTTGAGCCCATCAGCAATATATTTAACCTCTCCATGATTATGTTGAACATCCAGCTAGTACTGGAAACTTTTCTAAGCATTATCTTCATGACCCGCTCATGGAGCATATGTCCGGATGAAAGATGTGACTTTCTCTAATTCACGTGCACTTGGTGTAATTTGCCGCCGTGTATCCGAGAAAGATTGTTTTTGCTTCCTTGGAATCATCCCAAGTCAGTCATGCATGTGTGAAGTATACATTGGATTGTGAGATTAGCTACCTCCATTCTATATGTGTCCCGAGCACACCAAGCCACTGATTGATTTGTTCAAGGAGAAGAAGTTCCTTCTTAAGAGTATACCTTATGCAAGGACTTCGATATCCTCGATGATGGTTTTCCCCCGGAACTCGGTAGTGTTTTATTGTAAGACTACCACGTGGTCATGCTTGTCTGGGACAACGTATTCACATGTTTGTAGCAGAACCAGCTCATACTTTGGAGCTTACTATCGTAGTTCATTCCCCGAGAATCTCGCAACGTCATCTCGTCGATTTGTGTTGCAAACTTTCGTTTTTCTTCCTAGACTCGATGAGTCTGGAATATCCTGACACCAACCAGATCTGAATCTCAGGCAGATATGATGGTTTGGAACATTTCCCCAAGAACTATAATATTGGTTCCTCGATAACTGGTAAGGTGGATGTCGTGGCCAACACACCCAGCCGGAAGACCTGTTATTATAATATCTTGATTGAGGAAGTTGGCCACCTCCCCATAGGGATTTCGTAGGATTTACTCCCTAGTTGCCCCTATGGATTTTGAGATCCCGAAGTCCGACCTTTTTACTTGATGTTCTAGATATCAAACCATATCTATGAATGGGTTACGCTAGCACATCAAGGAGAACATTAGAAGCGGAGTGCTAAATTTCTCTCGGTCGATCGTCCAGATTTTGTTCCTTGGCTCGCTAAGGTGAAATCTGAGAAAGTGTTATCCTCTTTTGCATCTGCATCGTCCGTCGCTATTCATCATGGTAGTATGTTGTGTTGTCAGCATCCTTGACACGGATGTTGGTAAAACCTTGATGATTATGGAAATGCTCAAGTTCTTGAGAGCACGCACAAGCGCTAGGTGTTATCGCCGGCACTAACCGGGATTGCTTCTAGTCTCGTCGGTTATGCTATAACCACTTCAATAGTGAATTCACTCTTTATTGTTGGGTTCTTCCCCAGTTACTAGAATCATTCCCAGCATTTGCATTTTGTTCCCAGCTTGAACCGCCAATGTGCCATTCTACCATGGGTCTCTTCCATCTCCGGTGATAAGCAAATTCATCCATTACATTGTCTTCAACAAGGTAATCCACATCATCCAAGTCCGAGTATGCCATTCTACCGACTCCCGCCAATCGATTGCTCGAGAATTGCCTTAGGCTGGTATGAAGAGTTTCAATGATCTCTATATCAAAGGTAATTCTTTTTGCCACTTAAGGGGATAATCTACGAATCACCCTCCTCCAGGATGTTTCGTCGTGGTATCATGGCAACTCAACTCCTCGCTACGTTGACAATCGTTTACCACCTTCTTAGGTGTGGAATTGTTGTCTACCTAGTGAACCTTCGTCATCCGTTTCTTTCCACCCCTCTTGATGTGTATCTCATGTCTCAACCCGAAAGATGGTTCTATGTCTCATTCCGTGAGTTAATCCTGAGTTGTTCGATCTTCGAGGAGATCGACCCTTCTAGAGTCTCCTTCTTCCCTCCATGTCATGTTGACGGGATTTCTCAGAGCAAGACTTCAAGACAATAATGGTGATCGAATCAACGCTCTTATGAAGTGCACCCTGGATCGTGAAGATTATACTAGTTGCGTTTCCCCTTCACCTTACCCTACGCTTGAATCTCGAGACGAGATTCTTGTTTAGTGGGGGTGAGTTGTCACATCCCTGGTCCTGTTATGCATTAGGCTAGACCTCATGTGAGCTTCATGTTTTAAATCAAATGAAATTTGAACTGAGGAATTTGGAAGCCTCAAAAACTTAAATAAAAGAAGGGCAAAAACCCTAAAAATCTCATTCATTGCTCCAAAATGCCCTTCTTAAATGTTTGATAATTTTTGGTAAGGGTTCTGGTCCCAACCAAAATATTGAACATTTTAAGGAATTATTTTTGGGACTTTGGATTTAATTCATTAGCTATTTGAATTTGAGTTATATTCATATAATTAGAATATAATTTCAAATACCCCTGAAATATTTTATAAGCTTTTGGAAAAGTCCATCTAGCAATATAAAATATTCAGAGGAGTTTTTGGCATTGTTTGAATTATTTTAAATTCAAAACAGTGGCAAAATAAATTAAATAAAAACAAAACAGAAGAAAAATATGTAACAGAACAGAACTTACCTGGCGCCGCTTACCTGTCCAGCCCAGCCGGCCCAGCTCCTCCCGCTGGCCCAGCCCACCGCCGCCTCCCTCCCCTGTCGCCTTCCTCCTCGCGCCAGTAGGCGCAGGCGCGTGGCCGGAGCGCGCGGGCACACGCCCAGGCCACCTCCTGCCTCCCTGCTTGCCTCCGCTACTCCCTGGAGACGCCACGCGGCTCCCTCGACCCTCCCTCACTCTCCCGCGTCTCTCCCTCCGTCCCTATCCCCCTCTGCTCCCTCTCCCTCCCGCGACCGAGCGGAGCTCGTCGCCGCCGACGCCGCTACCGCGGCCGCAGCCATTCCGAAGCCTCTCCGACACGCCCTCGAGCTCCGGCCCGACCCCCTCTTCCTCCCCACCGAGCCAAGCCCTTCGGGAAGCTCTGCTTCGCCTCCACGCCATCGTCTTCGTCCTAGACCGCCGCCGATGGTCGCCGTTGATTCGCCGCCTCCGACGCCTCCCCGAGCTCCCCGAGGCCACCGTCGCAACCCCCGTGAGCTCCTCTTCTCTTCCCCTCACTCCCCGCACCTGATTTCGTCCCCTAGCTCCGTCTCCACCATGGCCGAACCTTCGCCGCCGCCGCACTCGTCGCCGGTGATGCTCCGGTGACCATTTGGTCCCGGGCATGCGCCCAACGCGCTCCCTGCATCGCGTAGAGCCTCCGTGGCACTTCGCCGCGCTTGTTTGCGCCCCGCAGCCCCATCCCCACTTGCACCCGAGCTTCGGCCGCCGCCGAGCTCGTCGCCGGCACCACTCCGGCCACTTCCCGGCCGCGCCACCACCACAGTTGGATGCGGACGAGCGTCCGCATCCCGAAGTTGTGCTCCGCGCGCCAAATCGAGCCCTGTGGGCAAAACCCGAGGCTCGCCACCGCGGCTGGCCTCGCCGGCGTCAATCCGCCGGTGGGTTTGACCCACGTTGACCACGGCGGGACCCTCCCCTGTGTCCATGACAGGTGGGGCCGGCCTGTTAATTAGGTTAGGATTAGTGTTAACTAAAAAATTAGTTAGACTAATTACACTGACATGCGGGCCCCGCCCGGCTAACCAAGTTAGTTAGGGTTAATTTTAATTAGTTTAGTTAGTCCAGACACTGACATGCAGGGCCCACAGGTCAGTTTGACCTGGACGGCGCCCGTTGACCTGCTGACGTCATGCCAACGTCATGCTGACGCAATAATTCCTTTATGGAATTTAAATAAATCTTAAATGATTTAATATTTTCAGAAAATGCCCTAAACTTCTAAAATTCATAGAAATTCAACCGTAACTCCAAATTAAATAATTTATATATGAAAAATTATCAGAAAAATTCAAGGAATCCATCTGTACCATTTTCATGCATGTTAGAACAACTTATCACTACTGTTTAGGACAAATGAAGTGAATGGCATTTAAATAATCACATATGGAGTTTGAATTTGAACCTAGGATTCAAACCAACTCCATTTAACTTGTTGCTAGATGCATTAGCTCAAAACACATTCATTTTTGCCATGTCATGATCATGCATCATATTGCGCATTGCATTGATTGTGTTCCCTTCTGTGTTGCCGGTACTCGTCCCCTCTCGATAGACGTGATACCGATGATGTGATCGTTGACACTGATGAAGACTCAATGTTATCTTCAGAAGTGCCAGGCAAGCAAAACCCCCTTGTTCATTCCGATAAAATCCCACTCTCTCGCTCCTGCTCTCTTTTACTGCATTAGGACAACAACGACATATTTATTACTTGCTGCGGTAGCTGAACCCCTTTATCCTCTGCATGACCTGTCATTGCCACAGTAAATAGATGAAACCCACTAGCATGAGTAGGAGTTGTTTGAGCCCTGATGTGCCTACTCATTCATGCTTGTTTGTCATGCCTGCTACTGCTTAGAGTTGAGTCAGGTCTGATTCATCGGGGATGAATCAGAGGCGTGTGAACATGTCCTACTGTGTGTGAGCTAAGTGTGTGAACACGATTTGGTAAAGGTAGCGGTGAGAGGCCATGTAGGAGTACATGGTGGGTTGTCTCATTGCAGCCGTCCTCAGGAACTGAGTTCTGTGTTTGTGATCCATGATTCAGCTACTACCACGCATTGGGCCCGAAACCAATGGACCCTCTCGGCTTCTTGATCACCCTTGTCCTCTGTCCAGGAGTTGCAAGTAGTTTCTGGTGTTTGTAGTATGCTGGAGGCCGTGCGCAGCGCTGACCGTAGGGGTGGGTTGTGATGCGGTAGGCACGTGGCACGGTGTACCGGGCGCCCGTTTGGTGTCTCGGGAACCCTGTTCACATCGTTTGGGGCTGTGAGCGAAACTCCGGCCGGATCTCCTCATGGATGGAACCCGAATAGGCGATAAACTTGGACTAGAGACTTAGGTGATTAGGTAGGTCGTGGCCGACACCCACGTTGGGCTTCCGCTTGAAGGTTGCCGAGTACATGTCGTGTAAACGGCGGTAAGTGGTGAGAGCGTGTGTGAAGAAGTACACCCCTGCAGGGTTAATATGATCTATTCGAATAGCCGTGTCCGCGGAAAAGGACTTCTGGGTTGCTTATATCAGTTCATAGACAAGTGAAAGTGGATACTCTAAAATACGCAAGATAAGCGTGAGTGCTATGGATGGCGTTCTCGTAGGGAGACGGGAGCGGTTCCATAGTGGTGTATTGGTATGGTGAATATGTGGACTCGTGTGCGCCACCTCAAAAGAGTTACATTGCAGTCGTAGTTTAGGATAGCCACCGAGTCAAAGCTGGCTTGCTGCAGTTAAACCCCACCATCCCCTTTGTTGATAATGATGCATATGTAGTTAGTTCTGATGTAAGTCTTGCTGGGTACATTTGTACTCACGTTTGCCTATTTTATGTTTTTGCAGAGAGACTTCAGTCTCACTAGTAGTTTCGCGTGGACTTCGACGTTTAGCTTGTTACCTCAGCTACGATCTTGTGCCCTCGGCAGGATCTGGTAGATAGTCAGGCTTCTCAGCCTTTTTCATTTATAGATGTCTGTACCCAGACATGATAGCTTCCGCTTGTGCTTTGACTTGTATGCTCTGAGTGTTGGGTCATGAGACCCATGTGTGTAATATCTCGCTCCTCGGAGCCTATTGAATAAATTACTTGTGTCGTAGAGTCATGTTGTGATGCCATGTTGTATTTGCACATATCGAGCATATTGTGTGTATGTTATTGAAATGCTTGGTATGTGTGGGATCTGGCTATCTAGTTGTTTATCCTTAGTAGCCTCTCTTACCGGGAAATGTCTCCTAGTGTTTCCACTGAGCCATGGTAGCTTGCTGCTGCTCCGGAACACTTAGGCTGGCCGACATGTGTCCTTCTTCGTTCCTGTGTCTGTCCCTACGGGGAAATGTCACGCGATGAATACCGTAGTCCTGTTAGCCCGCTATAGCCCGGTTCACCGGAGTCCTGCTAGCCCAGTGCTACAGCCTGGATTCACTCGCTGATGACCGACACGTTCGATGCTGGGTCATGGATGCCTGTCCCTGTAAGTTTGTGCCACTTTGGGTTTACGACTAGCCATGTCAGCCCGGGCTCCTTATCATATGGATGCTAGCGACACTGTCATATACGTGTGCCAAAAGGCGCAAACGGTCCCGGGCAAAGGTAAGGCGACACCCGTGGGAATACCGTGCGTGAGGCCGCAAAGTGATATGAGGTGTTACATGCTAGATTGATGTGGCATTGAGTCGGGGTCCTGACATCCTCTCTTTTTTGCTCCGCAACAATTTTATTTGAAAAGTCAACGAATGTTCTAAAAACTGCCTTGCCAGAATTTTCCAAACATAGTTTTTTTTAAACTGGAACTATTTTTCTACTTCGGGTATCACGAAAGTTGGGGATTCCGGCTTGGTCACGACTAGAAGTATGGCGTGATCTAGAAATCGAAAAAGGAACAAATACTGGACTCAGACTAGGACTGGTGGCAGAGATGAATCTGGTGGAAACTCAGACTGGTGGTGGATTTATGTAGGTTGGTGGAACATGGACTGGTGGCGAATCTGTGATGGAGGTGGACTCGGATTATCGTGATGGTGATGGATATGTGTTATATGGCGGCAGTGATGACAATGGTGGTATATGGCAGCGGAGATGACGATGGTGGTATATAGCAGCGGTGACGATGATGGTGGTGCATGGCAGCGGTGATGACAATGATGCGGCGGCGACGTGACAACTTGTGAACATAACTCGAAACTCGAAAGGACTAGACATTAAGACCAGCAACTAGACACGACAATGCTACCGCAAATTCAACAATGCAAAACCCTAAAAAGATTATGCAAAGGCCCATATTGGTTCGGATATGATGAACTAACCCTAATTTTTTTGGCTTTTTCGTGGACTATAGGTATGAAGAACAGACTCGATCTAAACTACAAAAAACTGTAAAAATCTCACCGAGCAGCCTAGAAATCTGATACCACTTGATATAAGCAAAGGTGTCTCGTCTTTCGATGAGAGGGTGGCTATCATTTATGGTGGAGTGGACTTTGACGATCCAACTATGACCGTGCGAGGACGTCGCGCCTTAGCAATCGCTAAACCAACTCCGAGAGGTTATTGACCATGCCGGAGCACGATCAACCTGACCACGAGGGTTGATTTCCTGCATGCAAATGAAGAACATGCAAGAAACTGAAATTGCAATCTGGATACTGTGAATAAAAGAGGGAAGCTTTATTGATCAAGTGGGGTTCTGTGACGCCTTGGTCTGGTCGTTGAACACAAACGAAGTACGGAAGTTGCAGCTATTGCGAACTTTTTATCTAAACAAAACCCAAAGTCTAAACGGCGCCCTAAGGGCTGTATATATGGAGGAATAGGGGGAATTTCGTGGCCCTTGGGGAAGGGGTCAAAAACCAACCCTATCTCTTGTTTCCCCACACATACGGACTCTAGAAACAATCTATACTTATGTATTTTGAAATTACATGGGCCTGGCCCAATAATAATTTGACGCATCACCTATAATAGACTCTGGACGAAATTTGTGAAGTGGCATCTTGTATATTTCGTTCAAGACTTCATGCACTCATCACGGTGGCTTCAAGGTCCTGAAATCATCACTTGAAACTCCGTTCTAGTTTCCCTTGTGCGTGCCATCATCTCCATGCTTGTTCTTGCTCCAATGTTCATCCTTCTCCAAGCTAGGCCCTTCATTTGTAAGCAAAACAAATGTATCCAATTTAGGCAGCATCATATTCTCATGAACATTACAATCATTACCAAGAAACGAAAGTCCTGGTAATTTAATTGGCGTGCACGAGCTCTAGTAATTGGTCTAGTATGTACAGTAGCAGGGGCTGTGGGTACACATCCATCTTTGTAAGCTCATTGAGAGGTGCGGCAGTGGTGCTAAAATCTCTCAAAAACGCCTATAGAATCCAGCGAGGCCAAAAAAACTCCTTGCTTGTGTGACCATTTTGGGCCGCGACCAACTCTGAATAGCTTCGATCTTGGCTTTATCAATTTCAATTCCCTGTGGAGTAATAACATAACCAAGAAAAGATACTCGGTCGGTGCAAAAGGTGAACTTCCCGAGGTTACCAAACAAACATGCATCACATAGAGCAATAAAAGTAGGACGTAAATGTTCCTCCAAAGATCCGCTATAAATCAGTATCAGTATATCATCAAAATAGACTACCACAAATCGTCCACTGAAAGCAAGTAAAACTTCGTTCATCAATCTCATGAAAGTACTAGGTGCATTAGTTAATCCAAAAGGCATGACTAACCACTCATATAATCCAAAGTAACTTTTAAATGTTGTTTCCCATTCATCTTGCAATTTCGTACGAATTTGATGGTGTCCACTACGCAAATCAACTTTGGAGAATATTGTAGAGCCACTCAATTCATCAAGCATGTCATCTATCCTAGGAATAGGATGACGATAACGAATAGTAATATTATTAATGCCTCTACAATCAACACACATAGCGATGTACCATCCTTTTTCGCACTAGTATAATATGAACAACACAAGGACTAAGAGAGTCGCGTATATAACCTTTGTCGAGCAGCTCCTGTACTTGATGCATAATCTCCTTCGTCTCCTCTAGATTGGTACGATATGGCGCAAGGTTTGGCAGTGAAGCACTGGGAATTAAGTTAATCTGATGCTCAATCCCTTGAATAGGTGGTAATCCCGATGGCACGTCTTGTGGAAAAACGTCAGTGAACCCTTGCAAAATGTTAGTGATAGCAGGAGGCAAAGAGAAAGGTACACCCTCGAAAGAAAATAATGCCTCTTTGCACACAAAAGCATAGCAAACAGATTTGCTGAAATCTAGATCATCAATATCAGATTTGGTGGCAAGTGAACACGCACTTTTCTATTTAATTTTAGAAGCAACACTAGATGGTTTATTTTTAGGCTTCATTTGTTTCTCAAATTCTTTTGCCACAATCTGATTTTCACTCTTATTTTTCTCATGTTATTCTTTATTAGCTCTATTAATACCATCTTTCAAAATGGAATGAGGAGTCATAGGAAGCAAAGTAATATTTGTATCTTTATAAACAAGAGTATACTGATTGTTTCTACCATGGTGTACATATTTTTTATCAAATTGCCGTGGTCTACCAAGTAATAAGGAACATGCTTGCATAGGTACCACATCACAATCAACATAATCAGCATATGTAGAGATACTAAAATGCACACGAACAGTACATGTTACTAACCTTGCCACTGTTGTTGAACCATTGGATGTAGTAAGGATGTGGATGTGCTCTTATGGTGAGAGATAGCTTCTCCACCATCTCCATGCTAGCCGAGTTGTTGCAGCTCCCTCCATCTATGATGACGCGAACAGAACATTCCTTCACAACTCCCTTTGTATGTAACAAATTATGCCTCTAATTTTGCTTAACTTGTATGACATGGACACCCAAAACACGTTGAGCAACTAAACATTCCTACATGTCAGCGTCTTCAGGAGCCATGTATTGCATCTCATGATCATAATCATCTCCACCGTGTTCTTCACTTGTAATAAGAGCCAAAGTCTCCTCATTTAGGACAGTATAACCGAGCCTAAAGCGAGCCCTCTCAGCGATTTGAATTTTCGGCCGTCTATTTTTCTGATCTTGATGTTCCTGACCGCTAGATCCGATGTCCTAAGGGGCAGCTACTCCCGCAGAAAAATCCCTCAACGCTGGTTCATTCGGGTTACGGGTCCATAACAGACCCGCTATCCAACGATTGGTACCCCTCCACCCTCGACAGTTCGCTCCCCTACGCCCCTTCCTCTTTCCCTCTCTCTAGAGGTCAAGCCCCCGCCCCCGCCCCCGGGCCATCTCCATCTCCACCGCCAGTTTGCTGCCTTTACTTCATGCCACCGCTGCCGCTCCAGGACGAGGCTTCCCCGCCCTCCACTGTCGGTCGCTTCTCCGATCCTCCTACTGCTCGCCGTTGCTCTAGGAGGCCGCGCCCCATCGCCAGATCCCACTACCCGCCACCTCCCACACAACCAGTAGCTCATGTAATTCATCCCCATGCCTCTATGCTGGTGGGATCCCGCCTCCGGCCATGGCCTTGATCTCGTTTCCCTAATGATGGATTTATGCCTCCTACCGCCTCCCCCTCACCACCATTCAAAACCTAGATGTATCTTTGATCCTCTGCCGAACCTCGCTCCCATTGTGAGGTGCGATTTTTTAGTTTTCCATTTGGTTCTTTGATCTCATTCCCTAGGTTTGCATTTGCCACCTTGATTTCCTTTCACACACTTCTAATAAGAACTTCACATGAGTTTATTTTTTAGGAGGAGGTCAGCATCCAACAGCATATGGTGCCGCAAAATCGACGTGGAGTTCATCCCGCTAATCAGGTATGTGTGCTACAGTACCGCCTGGCGTATTTATGTTCGTCCTTTGTTGCGAACCTATGATTGTTGGTCCCCTGATTTTGTAGCTAGGTTATGATATAATTTTTTGAAACAGTGATAGTTGTGATATATTATATGGCATGTGTGGTCAGCTATCTCAAGTTAAGTTATGACAAGTTTTGATGAAGAGAAGAAGGAGGACAAGAAAGAGATTATCATACACTTGCTGTTTGTAGAGCTCCAGAAACCTGTGCTGAAACTGTTTGCTTAAGTTGTCAACTCCGTTGGGGTCTTCTTTAGTGAGAAATTGTTATATGCTAGAAGAATTGATTAAAAATTAATTAATATATGACAGACCTAAATATATTCTTAGTCTATGATTGATTAATATAACCATCACACAGTCTGACTTACTCATAAATATATTGGCTATATTTTACCTTTTACCCATCTATTAGTCCTATGTTGCTCCACCAACACACTTACTTTTTAGGACTGCATTTTGCCTATCATGCTAATAAATGTTTTGGATGATGACTCTAGATATGCGCTTCATCTGCTTACTACATGAGACATCGTCCTATACTTATCTGAACCATCTAAGTTACACCAAAGATGTCTTGTGACAATCTATCTTAATTTGTCCTATGTCTATTTGGCTCTATATTGGCGTCTATGTCAGATTTGATTTTTATGGTCTCAGTGATCCAAAACTCTTAGTTGATTCAACCATGTTAACAGGGTTGGAACTAGGTAATACTAATGCAAGTAAGTGGATTTTTAGTACATGACTGCAAGTATGTGTCATTAGTTTTCTATCATTTAATGATGCATGCATCACCTATCAAGAGGGGCAAAAAGATATCTATGTTCACTGACAGTCCATGGTCCTCGGGTGTCTTTACAAAAATGCCTTACGAAGAAGAGTACAGAACCTTATGTAGCTTCTATTTAGTATGTAGGTTGTCTTTTATCATTGTGTATTTGTAGATGATTTTTTTACAGCATTGCACACAAGATTGATAATTGAGTACTCACGATGGTTATGAGCATTTCCTATACAAGGTATACTGCAGGTATGTTGAATGTTGTAATCGTAGGAGCATGATAATCATTTTCCCCTCCCGAAGTATGTTATTACTGGTTTGTCATCTTCCCCATCAGTGTCCGATGTACCGGTGAAATTTTATTTCCATTTAGCTACTGCCTGGATTGTTACCCAGCTAATGGAGGAATCCCCTTGAATTCGCTGGTACCTGTGTCCTTTCAATATAGACTTTAGACCACCCTTTTTCAATTTCAAATTGTCGGGTTTGTGTTTTAAAATATATTTTTGTACATTTCGTTCACTCTTAGCGTGTTTGTTGAATATCAATGCATGTTGTTACCACAAGCAAGTGCTAAGGTGTAGTTTACCAAGTTATTTATTCTTGCTGAAAAAACAAAACATGCTCGAGACCTCAATAGTAAAGGATTTTGTTTTACTATGTTTGTGTTAAAACTCATATCATTTCAATGAGGATGCAGCTGGACGTGTTTCTCGGAGAACGATATATCATGTATGCAAAGCCAAGAGCAGAATATGAAGATTTTACTTGCATCCTCATAGAAGGTAACTATTACCTTTTCAGATATTTCGTCTCTATAGTGGGGTGCAGAACTGCAAATGTCTGCTGCCATAAAAAGTTTTCTCTATTGCATTCTTGCATTTCCGTGCAAACTCTTGTTGAATGTTATTCGTTTGGCATGGAGCATGGGTGCGGCTGCATCATTTGCGACAAATCAAAGTTAGATGTTGCTCCTTCCTTGATTAGTATGATATCATTCTCTTTAGGTTATTACTTGCTACTGATTGTACGACCTCTCATTTGAAATGAAAAGGAACTTTTTTGTGGAACAACTTATTTTGGTCTCCTTTTGCCATTTGACATAATTTATCTTCTATATGTATGTTTATAAGAAATATCACATCTCTATTATACAACATTCAAAATAGATGGGTGCAACAACGCGCGCCTTCGACGATCTAGTCATAGTCACTAGCGGACTCATACCCACCATCCTTAGTAGCAATCATCACACGCTTAGGTGGGCACTCTCTCGCATAATGACCTCCACCCTTGCAACAACGACAAATAATATCACGTGTTTGCCCTGTTGATGCCACGGATGAAGAAGAGCTCTATGCGGAACCGGAAGGTGTACTGCTGGCAGATGGTGGTGGTGGTGGTGCATGTTTTCTTGTATCTCGGTTGGAATTGGCGACTAAAGTCAGTGGTGCTGCAGTAGGACATGTGGGGGTAGAGGATGCACGTGCTATCCATGATGAAGTTAGATCTGCAGAAAAGTTAGTTTGGACCAATGCATGTCGATCATGCACTTCATGTTCAGCTTTGCAAGCAAGATGGAATAAATGAGTGATATTATTATACTCCTTATACTCTATAATGGTTTGAATCTCTTTATTTATTACACCCATAAAACATGCAAACATAGCTTCATTATCCTCAATAATACCACATCTAATCATTCTAGTTTGTAATTCCTGGTAATATTCTTCTACAAAAAAATTCCTTGTCTTAAACGCTGCAATTTTTTAAGTAATTCACGTTGGTAAAATGTGGAACCCAATGAGTACGCATAGCAGTTTTAAAAGCAGCCCAAGTAGCTGGAATAGGATATAATCTACAATGTTCAGACCACCAAACACATCCAAAACTAGTGAAAGCACAAACAGCAGCAGGAACACGTCTCTCCTTAGGATATTGTAAACATGTAAAACGTTGTTCAGTTTCCAACTGCCAAGTAAGATATATATCAGGAACATATCTACCCTCAAATGATGGAATATTCAATTTTAGTTTAGGAAGATGGTCATGATCTCGTACCTCAGGTGGTGGTGCAGCCCTACCATTGTGATGATATGCATGAGGACGACCTGGTGGTTGTGGTGCTGGTGGTTGCACATAGTCCTAATTTTGATTAACCTCATCCTCGTAATGGTCCTCCACCTCCGCAATAGCAACATGAGCTACAGAAGCATCAACAATAGGTACAATGACACCAGAATTTTGACCAGGCTCAAGGGGAACGCGCAGTGCTCATCCTACTTGATTTGGAAGGGGGTGTTGTTGTTACTTTAGAGGTGTGACAGGTGCAGTGGGCGGTGGTTCTGGAAGACGCGCGAGCAATTCATTAAACTTGTTATCGAGCTTTGTTTCGAATCCTTCTCAATGCCATCTATCTTCACCATGGCCTCTTCAAATCTGTTTAGCACATCTTCCACCTATCCACTCATCATTTGCTAAAACTTATATTGCAACTCTTTGTTCGTCATGTTCTCCCAGTCAGTCTCGTCGGCTTGTAATCCTACCATGGTTAGCAGCAATAGAAACACACAAGAATATGATTCTTCAAACTACTAGGAAGTGGCGTTGGTGTCGTGGAAAGTCACAAATTTGTACCAGTTCTTACCTAGCAGCAGGTGGTGATCGGCTACCGTTGTAGTCAGAACTCTCAAAGTTTGGATAGAATGATTACCAAGGAGAGTCAAACGCATGACGTAGATGTACGTGGAGCTGGGAAGACTTATAATATGGTAGCAAAAAGGGTCAGCAATAATCAATTCAGAGATGCAAAGTTGAATAAACGTTCAACGACGATACTGTGCTGGTCCTAGGCTATACCATGCTATAGATGCGAGCCTAGAACACTAACCAAATCACGACGCCGCACTTAAACAAGGGAGGAGCACACTCTAATTTTTTTCCTTTTCACTTTTTTGCACATTTTTCCTCTTTTTTTGCTCCCAACATTTTTTTTGAAAAAGTCTACAAATGGTCTAAAAACGTCCTAGCCAGAATTTTCCAGACTTTTTTTAAACTGGAACTATTTTTCTTATGCAGGTGGCACGAAAGTTGGGGAATCTGACTTATTCACGACTCATAGTATCACGTGATCTGGACTCGAAAATAAAGGAACAAATACTGGAATCAGACTAGGACTAGTGTGTAACACCCCGGATGTATCTTGCCATATCTGTAACTCTGACTCTTGCCTTTTTTGGTTTTAAGTTATGAAATTCCCTTCGTGGTTGGGTTTTGTCTTCTTTTTTTATTTTGTTCATGTCATGCATTTCATATCATGTCATCATGTGCATCTCATTTGCATACGTGTTCGTCTCATGCATCCGAGCATTTTTCCCCGTTGTCCGTTTTGCAATCCGACACTCCTACGTGCACCGGCGTGCCCCTATTTTCTCTTTTCGTGAGTGGGTGTTAAACATTCTCAAAATGGACCGAGATTTGCCAAGCGGCCTATGTACACCACCGGTAGACCGCCTGTCAAATTTCGTGCCATTTGGAGTCCGTCTGGTACTCCAACGGTTAATTGGGGAACCGCAAAGGCCTCGTGTGTGTTGCAGCCCAACACCCCTCCAAAACGGTCCAATAACCCTTCCAAACCATCTCCATGTCCTCCACCGTCGTCCGCCGCGCCTCGCCCGAGAGTGCCGAGCCCCGCCGCCGTCTCCACGGGCACCGCCCGGGCTCCGCCGCCCGCTGCCTTCACGCCGCGCCGGCGCCCTACTCTAGCGACCGGAGCACACCGCCTGGCTCCCGATCTCCGCCGCGCCCTCGCCGGAGATGTCGCCAGTCCGGATCCAGCCGAAGGTGGATCAGATCCACCAAGCCAACAAACCAAATGACTTCCCCGACCCGGATATCCTCGTCCCGCACCGCTCCGCTCCGTTGACTTTCGGAGGTTGTTTTCACTAAGTCCTCAGATCCTCATATTTTATGCCTCTGTTCTTCATGCCATAACTCCATGACCATAGCTTTGTTTCGTGCGCATGATACATCAAAATGTTCACTGGGAGATGCTCTTCATTTCATTCCATTGTGGCATATTTGTTTGAGTCCATCTTGATGCCCAAATAACTGATGCAAGAGTGCTATAAATTGTTTACTGCTGCTGCTTATTAGTTTAAGGTGATTTGTCATTTTTTTCACATTTGTTGTGTGCTTCATATGGGCATGAGCTCTATATGTGTTTTGGTATATGCCATGCCATCTTTATAGGGGTGCTTGCCATGTATTTTTGTGATCAATGTGGTGATGAGCACAAGCATGCAAAGTAGCCTTCGTGATATTGCTGTTTTCAGGGACTTGGATTTTGCTAAGTCCTTGTTATGCTATTATTTGTATGCCATGTAACCATGATGCTACAGTGAGATCCATGCTTGTTTTGAGTATCTTCAGTAAGGGTGTTTTGGACATGTGGTTATGCTCTATCCATCCATGCCCCTATTTGCATTTATGGAGTGCCCTAGCATGTCTTAATCTTGCTCTACTTTTGCTATAAAATGTTCCGAGAAGATTGTTTACATGTTAATCAATTTTGCCATGGTTTTAGTAGTTGATGCATGCATGCTATGAACTTGATCTTGCCATGGTTAGCTTCATGAACATGTCTTCTTGCTGTTAGTATGCTTATCTTGTCATGCAAGGATTTGTGATGAGTGATTTGAGCTCGCAAAGAAGCCTTCATAATTCTGTTTATGCCATGCTCAGTTTTCTGCTAAGTCTGAAACTGTTAATAAAACTTGCTATGTTTACATGGGTGCCATCATATGTTTTGTGACTTCTAGGCTCATGATCAGTAAGGGAATTTTGTTCTATGCATTTAGTACATTCATGCCATGCCTTTGTTTGCTATGATATGTTCCTGTAGCATGTTTTTTGCTTGCTCTAAACATGGCTTCCTGATGTTATTCCTGGCATGTTAGTATTTTCACTAAGTCTGTGTAGCTGATATCTTTTGCACTTTTGCCATGCTTGTTTGAACCTGCTCTTTGGTGATTTAGCCGTAGCTCAGTGCTCATGTTTCGTAAAGCATCTTGAGTAGATCACTTCCATTTGCTTTTTTGTTATGATGGAATGCAGTAGCTTAGTTTCTTGTTGCATTCTAGATGGCATCGTGCTGTTAATCGCAGAATTGTGCCATTCTTGTTTCCTTGCCATTTGCAAACCGTGCATCCGATTCTGGCGATCTTTATATCGATTTCGACCGAAATCATCTCATCTTTCCAGAGGCACACTTGGTTTGCCAAGTTGATGCCTTGTTCTTTCTTCCCCTTCCGAAGCACGCATATGTATCGCATATCACATCTCGCATATCATGCCATGTTTTGCATCATGTTGTTTATGCATTGCATCGTGGTTGATTGTGTTGGGGATCGTAGCAGAAATTTAAAATTTTCTATGCATCACCAAGATCAATCTATGGAGTAATCTAGCAATGAGGGGAAGGAGAGTGCATCTACATACCCTTGTAGATTGCTAAGCGGAAGCGCTGCAAGAACGCGGATGAAGGAGTCGTACTCGTAGCAATTCATGTGGCGGTTGATTCTGATCTAAGTGCCGAACAACGATGCCTCCGCGTTCAATACACGTGCAGCCCAGTGATGTCTCCCACGCCTTGATCCAGCAAGAGGAGAAGGAGAGGTTGGGAAGACTCCATCCAGCAGCAGCATGATGGCATGGTGGTGGTGGAGGAGCGCGGGACTCCAGCAGGGCTTCGCCAAGCACTACGAGAGACGAGGAGGGAGAGAGGTAGGGCCGCACCAAGAGGGAGATGATCTCGTATGTTGGGCAGCACCCATGTCGGATTTCGGGTTCCGGCTGACCCTTGAGGTTCGAACACTGGGGTGCGCGCGGAGATTTCGCCTCCTACCTACCTGCACCCCTCCGCCTCGCTAAGATCTAAACTGTGGAAAGAACAACACAAGAGACATAGGGTTTATACTGGTTCGGGCCACCGTTGTGGTGTAATACCCTACTCCAGTGTGTGGTGTGGTGGATTTCCTCTTGGGCTGATGATGACGAACAATACAAGGAAGAACAGCCTCGCGAGGGTCTGTTCTTGGCTGGGGCGATGAACTACGGGGAGGAGTTCAGTCACACTTCTCTCTCTGATCCTTTCTTTTTCTCTCCTCCGCTCTCTCTTCTCTTGCGGGTGGCTGATCCTATTTATAGAGGCCCTGGTCCTCTTCCCAAATATCGAGCGGGAAGGGAGCCAACAATGGCGGGCTAATTTGAAGGGGGACAGCTAGTATCAGCTACCCTAACAAAAGTAGTCTTCGCCTGCGCAAAGCTCTGGTGATGACGCCGTCTTGGGCTCCATGGTGACCTCCGTCTCGTAGTCCTCCTGGTCTTGGTCTCGTTGCACCGAAATGGCAACTTTGCCTGATGCCTCGGTACTCCATGGCTGCGCTTGCCCCCTTTGCACCAAAGGGGAAAGGAGGACACTGTGCGGGTTGGCACCCGCCTGGCGCCCTTGGTCGTCATGGCTTGCGTCACGGGCACCTCATGAGGTATCCTGCCTTGGTCTCTCCGCCTCCTTGTGAGCCAGCCCGACAAGGCCGTGCCTAAGGAAGCTCCGCCTCGTCTGCCCCACGAGGCTTGACCCCTCGCGAGGGTCTTGGGTTTGTGTTGGTGAAGATGGGCCGTGCTGGGCCCCCCTTTGAGCCACGCCGCAGGCAGCAGGCAGGCAAGTCTGGGGACCCCCGTTCCCAGAACGCCGACAGTAGCCCCCGGGCCCAAGGCGCGCCCGGACTTGGCCGTGCAGGGATGCGGAAGGGCAAGAGCGAAGCGCCGCGGGCCCTAACAGCCTGCGGCCTTGGGTGCCGCGTGGCGGTTGATTGGACGTGGGCGCCTTAGCAACCGCGCGAGTTGATAAAGGAGCGGCATCCACCTAGGCTTTGCTTCTTGCTTTCCCCGATTGCTGCTCAGATCCCCTTTCTTGCGTCTCTCCTTCCTTCCTCCAAAATATCCAGATCCACTCCGACCGTGTGACCCAGGAAGCCATGGCGCCTCGTCAGCCCCCGGCCATAGCTTGGTACTCGTCTGCCCTGGACCCGCCGAACGTGTCAGAGGCGAGCCTTGCCCGGTTGCGCCGGATGGCGACGGCGCGGGGCATCAACGAGGCGAAGGTGTTTAAAGCCGGCTCCGCCACCCCTGAGGGTCAAGGGAGCACCTTCTATCCGCTCTTCGTAAGTGCCATTGCTGCTGGCCTGGTGCCTCCCTTCTCCAAGTTCTTCTTCTCTGTCCTCCGCCACTATAAGCTGCAAGCCCTGCATCTCCACCCCAACTCCATCCTTCTCCTGGCAATCTTCGCCTATTACTGCGAGGCTCACGTAGGGGTGCAGCCCTCAGTGGCCTTGCTGTGCCACTACTTCTACCTCCGGACCTCTCATGGTACTGCTTCCGCGTGCTCGAGCTTCCTCGCGTACGGTGGCGCCATTGCCATTTCGAACCCCGGGAAAAGGATTGAGGGCTTCAGGAGCAAGTGGGTCTTGGTGGATGCTGGGCGCATCCACCCTCGGCTGATCTTGGCCACGGAGCAGCCCACGAGCTCTAGCGATTCGGGTCGAGTGGAGCTCACGGACCCCCGCGCGAAGCTGATGTTGGAGAAGATGGACGCGGATCTGAGGCCGGCCAATATGGCGGCGACGAAGCTGACCGGCACGTCGCTGCTGAGGGAATTCCTAGAGCACCAGCTGGCTCCGCTGTGGCAGTACTCACTTCCGATGTGGAGGCCCCGTCCGAGCCCCGCGGCCCTAGCCGACGGAGATCTGGCCGCGGTCCTCCAATCTCTGGTCGGGGGCGATGTGGCAAGGTTGGCGGGTGCTCCTACGCCTTTGTTTCTCCGCGACGACTGGGAGCAGGTAGTGGAGTCCATGCCCGTCTTCAACGGGGATGGGCCCGTGCCCGTGGACACTCCCGAGGAACCGGTGGACGTGCCCTCCGATGACTCCAGCAAAGAGGAGGAAGGAGGGGAGCAGGGAAAAGGGCCTGACTCCGAGGCGACTGACGGAGAGTCGAGGGCTCCCCTCCCTCGGTGCAGGTCCCGCGTTCTCTGCCTCTCTCCGAGCGATGACGACGAGGATGACGACGAAGACGACGACGAGGACAACGACGAGGAGGACGGCGGGAGCTCACCCCCGATCCTGAAGAAGGACATGACCGGGATGATCTCCCGCGGGTCTGCCCCGGCCCCGGGGCGGACCGCAGACGCACCTTCCGCCTCCAAGCTTACCGAGGTTGACCCTTCCAGTCGGCTTTCAGGCTTCAAATTTGGCCAGAGGCCGCTTGAGCTCACTAGCAACGACCCGCAAGCATTCGATTCTTGTCTTTATCTCTTGCTCTGCTTCTGAGGCTTGACGTCCGCATCTCTTGGATAGGCTGGCGCCCGCAGCAAAGAAGCCGAAGGGAGCTCCCGAGGTTCCATCCGTGGCAGCACTTCTACCCGCGAAGGAGGGTGACCGCGACGCACAGGCTTCTCCTGCCCGGTCGTCCTCGTGAGGCCTGGCTGAGCCGGCTGGGGCGAGCTCAGCCCCCACGGCCCAAGTGGCTCTCGAGGTGATCTTGCCTGCCGCCGCCACTACAGCTGTCGAGGCACGGCAGACTCCACCTCAGGATGTTGTGGCCGCGCTGCCGCCTTCTCCTCCTACTCCACCGGCTGCTGTCTCTCCGACTCCTTCTGCCATTCTGGATCGTGCTGTTGCTGAGCTGGACCGACTGCGTCAGGATCTTCTTGGCACCGACCCCCGCTTGGTGGCCGGGCGCTTGGAGCTGGCTTCAAGATGGGTTCGCTCCGACGCTTCGATTCGGGCGGCGCTGGTCTAGGCCTCGACGGCATGCGACGAGGAGAAGTAGGCCGTCCTTGAGGCGAAGGCAGCTCGTGCCGCAGCCCTGGGGGAGGTGGTCGACGTTCGTGGACGTTGCAAGGCGCTGGAGGGCGAACTGCAAGATTTGCAGGACCAGCTCGCGAACGAGGTCCGCCTTCGCCAAGAGCAGGAAGAAGGCGTGAAGGCTCGCGAGGCGGCTCTCAAGGAGAGGGAGGTCAAGCTCAAGAAATGCCGTGACCGCCTAGGCGCGCTGGAGCAGGAGTTGGGGGTGAGGAAGGCCAAGCTGGACGACGATGCCCTGGTTCTTGCCGAGGACCGCGTGGCCTTCACGGAGATGCAGGCGAGGGCTCGCTCCTCACTAAGGACGCTTTACGATAGCGGCCTGGAGAGCCCACTGGCTGGCGCCGAGGACGGCCCCGCCAAGCTGCTTCCCTTCCTGGTTCACGCTATTGAAGATGTCGCCCTTGGCCTTGGCCCCACGACCGAGGCCGAGGCGCGTGTCCTGTCTTCTGTAGCATTGACGCGGGTCCTCACCAACATCTACCTTCGTGATCCCGGTGTCGACCTCGACAGCCTGCTCGAGCCAGTGAGTGCAGAGGCCCTACTGGGGAAGTTCCGGGCCTTCAGCACCAAGCCGAAGCAAGGCGCTGCCGACCCCACCGCTCCGTGAGGCATACGCAATCTGCGCTGCTCCACCGCCGACAAGTGACTCCGTCGTGGCTCCTGTCCTGCCTTTAATTCCTGCACATGTATCATGCCTCAGGGAGGCATTTAAACTTGCGTTTGGCATTGAGATAACAGTGTGGACTGTAATATTTGCTTTTGAATTCCTTGAAATTTGCGCCTTTCCTTCCTACTTGCTTATGTTCTACGCCGGCAGAGCCCGGCCCCGCGCATGCCTCACCTGGCGTTGGTCCCGACCGGAAACCAGGACGGGACCAAGGAGTGAGGGGCCACGTGACAAGTTAGGCTCCTAAGTCGCGATGCTCAGGAGTCCCCCTTTTCGCACGAACAGCAAGTAGGGAGGTGTGATGCGGGTGGATCTACCGTTCTACGTCTGTAGAGCCCGGCCGCGCGCGTGCCTCACCCAGCGTTGGTCCCGACCGGAAACCGGGACGGGGCCACGGAGTGAGGGGCTACGTGACCAGTTAGGCTCCTGAGTCACGATGCTCAGGAGTCCCCCTTGACGCTCAAACGACCTTCGTACCTTGGCTCCGCTCGGGGAGAGACGTGCGACGAACTAGGCCCGGGGGGACCTGGCTGGGCGGCGTGCGTCTGGGTGTGACCCAGGCGCAGCCCCCGTGCCTAGCCCCCTCGCGCGGCACTCCCGAGGGGAGGCGTTATGATGAGGCTAGACACTGAGCTCTGGGCTCCCTGAGGTTGGTGCGGCCCGGGGCCACCCTTAGTTGTTTATCACCAGCGTGGAGCATAGCGCTACCGTATGTGTACGGGCATAGCCGCTCCTCGGCAGTGTCATCAGCCAGCGTGGAGCATGGTGCTTCCACTGGTACGTGGGAGGGGGGCCCCCTCCGGGAGGAGCCCCCAGGGCGTGTACAGCCCCACCCTGACACGTGGCTGGCACGGTAGGGCCTGGCGAGGTGTATCTGGGCACCCATGAGCCAGCGCGGGACTCACGGGGCCCTACCTCTAGGTGGGTTGCGCTTGGCACTGGGCCTTATCTTGTGATGTGTCCCTGCAAATTTGGTTAGATGTCGGCACTCTACGTCCTCGGGTCCCGGCCCTCGAGCTGGTCTCAGCCGTCGCTGGTATGCCAGGTCGTGATGCCATGGACAAGGCCAGAGGGTGAGGGCTGGAGAGCCAGTAAGAGCCCTGAGTCGCGATGCTCAGGTACCCCCCCCCTTTAACGTGCAAGTGGTCGGCATGGAGAAGAAGAGGTGCCGTGGACCGGCATTAAATAATCAAGCATGGTGGGTCTAACGAATAATCGGAAATAAACGCAAATGGGATACATGCCGCTGGGCCTGGCCCGAGCGGCTTGGGGATCATGCAGCCCGAGGGGCGCCCCCAACAAGGTAAGCTAACACATGAAATAAGAAAGGGATACACGCCGCAGGGACGGACCCACGCGGCCTGGGAATAATGCAGCCCTAGGGGGGCGCTCCCAGCTGGAAATAAGACTCGGAAGATGTCACCTGATGATGTTGAGGACGAAGGAGCGTTGATGTACCAGGCTCGGTGGGCTGTGGGGGCCAATCCTCACGAGCCCCCAGGCCCAGGGGCCTCAGGAGACTCCGGAGGCGCTGGCGGCTCCTCGCGGGCCATCTCCATCCCTGCCAGGGCTGCAGAACGCCTGGCCTCTCGTGCCTCTGTGATGCCCCTCATGAGGCGCTGGTACGTGTCAGCTGCGTTCGGCAAGCCGTAAGGCATGCGAACGTAGCTGTGGGGTGGGCCTCTGCAGCGCCCCACTCGCGAGGGCCAGAGGCGCTCCAGAGAGTCGACTCGGTTGAGCCCTGGTATGTCGATGCAGACGCGCAACCCACCATCCTTGCCTGGATGGGGAGCCACTGCTGGTAGGCGGCGGCCACCTTTCATGACTCTTGACTCCTGTAGCTCCTAAATGGCCTTGCTGACGAACTCCTGAGGGTCTGGATCTCCTTGCCTTGCTCCTTCTTGAGGGAAACGTGCTTCGAAACATGCCTCCATGTGGTGCCCAAGTGCCTCCCTCGTGACCCTAGCTAGGTCGGTGGCCCTCCAGGGGAGCCCCCGAGCCCTGCCTGAGGAGGGCGCCGGGCGCGCTTTCCTATGCAATGGAAGGAAGTTCTCCCTGGGCAGGCGCGGGCCCAGAGGGGGCTGCCTCCTGAGTGGTCGGGCCGGACGATGTCTTCTTCTTCTTAGGGGCGGTCTCGGGAGGCCTCCTGCTTCCACGATCCGGGTCTTCCAGTGACGCGGCCTGAAAGGCTCGTTCCAGGGAACACACCACGTCCTTCTCTTCACAGGGCACCGTGATGACTCCGCCGCTTCCTGGCATCTTGAGGATGTTGTAGCCATGGTGAGTTACGACCATGAACTTGGCTAGCGCTAGGTACCCAAGGATGGCGTTGTACGGCAGGCGAATGTGAGCGACGTCGAAGTCGATGAGCTCGGTGCGGTAGTTGTTGCGTGCCCCGAAGGTGACAGGGAGGTGGACCTGCCCAATCGGGACCGTGTATCCGTCGGTGATACCGGAGAAAGGCTTGGTTGGCTGAAGCTGGCTGTAGGGCACTTGGAGGTTGTTGGACGTCTCCACGAACAGGACGTTGAGTCCTGCCCCGCCATCGATGAGGGTCTTGGTGACCACCACGTTGCTGACGATCAGGGAGCAAAGCATCGGGAGAACTCCGGCTGTAGCCGCACACTTGAGCTGATCTGCTGAGTTGAACATGATGGCGCACGCTGACCACCTGAGAGGGTGCGTGGCTTCAAGCCTGGGGAGGACTGCGTTCACTTCGCGGGCGAACTGCTTGAAGATGCGCTGAGAGGCTGGGGCTTGTGCACCGCCCAGGATGCAGGCGATCGTGCGCGGCTCCTGGAAGCCCCCAGCCCCCTCGTCCTAGTGGTGGTCCTCGTTTCTCCTTGGCTGCGGCGGCAGTGGTGGGAGACCTGCGTTGCCTTGCGGGCGATCCTCGCGAGGCTGATCCCTCCAGTCTCCCTCGCGAGGCTACCCTCCAGCCTCCCTCGCGAGGCGGGTCTTGCCAGCGATCCTCGCGAGGTTGATCGCGCCACCCTTGGCGCAGGCCACGGTCTTCCCAGCGTCCTGCGTTCCTTCCTCCTCCTCGACCGTAGCCCCGGTCACCGCGGTCAGGGCGGCGGCTGATCCTTCCTTCTCATACGGCTCAGAGCTCTTGACATTCGTTGGTGTTGTGGGTGTGGAGGTCGTGGTACACACAGTACCGGCTGCCCTTGGAAGGTTTGGGCTGATCTCTGCCCCGCTTGGTGTATGGTTCTGCCGCGAGCACGACAACCCCCATGCGCTTCACATCCTTGGCCTTGGGCTTCTTCTCTTTTGGGTCTGCGGCAGGCAGCTCGAGGAGGGAGAGACGCCCTTCCTCAGCCCTGGCGCACTTGGTTGCCAGGTTGAACAGCTCCAAGGAAGTGCACAGGTCTTCATGCATCGCCAGCTCCTCCTTCATCTTGACGTCGCGCACGCCATCGGCGAAGGCCGAGATGATGGCCTCCTCAGTCACCTTGGGAATCTTAAGGCACGCGTTGTTGAAGCGCTGGATGTACTTCTGCAGGGTCTCCCCGGGCTGTTGCTTGATGCGGTGCATGTCTCTCATGGCGGGTGGCCGGTCGCGAGTGCCTTGGAAGTTGGCGATGAAGCGGGTGCGCATCTCGTCCCAGGAGGAGATTGTGCCTGGAGCCAGGTTCAGGAGCCAGGTGCGGGCCCCGTCCTTGAGTGCCATGGGGAACCAGTTCGCCATGACCTTCTCGTCTCCGTTGGCAGCTTCGATGCCCAGCTCGTAGAGCTGGAGGAACTCCACAGGGTCGGCCGTGTCATCGTAGCGAGGAGGCAAGTCCGGCTTGAACTTGCCGGGCCACGCGACGCTGCGTAGCTCGGCGGTGAAGGCTCGGCAGCCTGCTGTGGCCACGGGAGGCCTTGGATGACGGGGAGCTTGGTCTTGCATGTCCCCACGCGCTGTAGCTGGGAGCAGCGCGGGGTCTTGACGCGCGGGAGCAGGAGCATGGTCTCGACGTGCTGGAGCAGGGAGCGCCTGGGCAGCTTCTTCCGGGCGAGGGACTTCTTGACAGCTCTGCTCTTGCCGCGCTGGCGCCTGATGGAGCGGGTTCCGCCCAGGGGCCACGCGCCTTGGAGCCATGGCTCCGTCCTGAGGAGGAGGCGGCCGGGGCGCCGCCGGAGCTTCATCGCCCGCGCGGGGCAGGGTGCTGTGCAGCGGAATGGACAGCGCAGGAGAGCCCCCTGCGGCGCGGACGAGCTCGGCGACGCGATCGAGCCATTCTTCGTAGACATCGTCGACGGGACGGTAGCGCAGGAGCTCGTTTGCCGCGATGAGTGCAGACCGAGCCTCCATGGGCGCGCGGAGCGCGCGGGACGAAGATCCAGCTGGGGTGAGCGAGGGAGTTGTGGTGCGGCCGTCCTGCCGCACGGACGGATGCTGGGACGATGCTTGCTGCTCGTCCCCCACCGAGCCGGTGGCGGCATTGATGGCAGGTGACGGGGAACGACGAGAACGCCCACCGACAGGGGCCGTCTGGGCGACGCGGGAAGCGAGTGCGACCCGGCGCTCGGCGCGGGCCCGACAACCGTCAGACATGGGCGTGATGGTCGGAGGAGAACGGGGTGGTGGAAGACGAATCCCGGCGCACCCCTACCTGGCGCGCCAAATGTCGGATTTGGGTTCCGGCTGACCCTTGAGGTTCGAACACTGGGGTGCGCACGGAGATTTCGCCTCCTACCTACCTGCACCCTCCGCCTTGCTAAGATCTAAACTGTGAAAAGAACAACACAAGAGACACAGGGTTTATACTGGTTCGGGCCACCATTGTGGTGTAATACCCTACTCCAGTGTGTGGTGTGGTGGATTGACTCTTGAGCTGATGATGACGAACAATACAAGGAAGAATAGCCTCGCGAGGGTCTGTTCTTGGCTGGGCGATGAACTGCGGGGAGGATTTCAGTCACACTTCTCTCTCTGATCCTTTCTTTTTCTCTCCTCTGCTCTCTCTTCTCTTGCGGCTGGCTGATCCTATTTATAGAGGCCCTGGTCCTCTTCCCAAATATCGAGCGGGAAGGGAGCCAACAATGGCGGGCTAATTTGAAGGGGGGCAGCTAGTATCAGCTATCCTGACGAAAGTACTCTTCGCCTGCACAAAGCTCTGGTGATGACGCCGTCTTGGGCTCCACGGTGACCTCCGTCTCGTAGTCCTCCTGGTCTTGGTCTCGTCGCAACGAAATGGCAACCTTTGCCTGATGCCTTGGTACTCCGCGGCTGCGCTTGCCCCCTTTGCACCAAAGGGGAAAGGAGGACACTGCGCGGGTTGGCACCCGCGTGACGCCCTTGGTCGTCATGGCTTGTGTCACGGGCACCTTGTGATGTATCCTGCCTTGGTCTCTCCGCCTCCTCGTGAGCCAGCCTGATGAGGCCGTGCCTGAGGAAGCTCCATGTCGTCCGCCCCACGAGGCTTGTCCGCTCGCGAGGGACTTGGGTTTGTGTTGGTGAAGATGGGCCGCGCTGGGCCCCCCTTTGAGCCACGCCGCAGGCCGCAGGCAGGCAAGTCTGGGGACCCCTGTTCCCAGAACGCTGACAACCCATACCTGAAGTATATATAAGGGGAGGGGAGGGGGCTGCGCCCCCTCTAGGGTTCCCACCCCATGGGGTGTGGCAGCCTGTCACACCCTAGCTAGTTCATGCATTAGAGTGTTGCATCATGTCTATCCTTTCATCAGAAACGTGAAATGGGGATGTCAGAACCCCCAGCCCCCTCTGAAACCAACTAGGGTTTACTAAAAACTTTTTCAATGAACCTGAAATGCCCTTCTAAAATGTCCATCATTTTTGTCTTGGTTCAGAACCTCCGCCAAAAGTGTTGCACAATTTTCTAGGTCATCTTAGGGTCTTTGAATTAAATGATAAGTATTTGAATTTGGGCATTTAAAATTATATAAAATATTTCAAATGCTCAAATATTCCTAAACTGAAATGTTTCATGTTGGAAATATTCCAACTTTGGACCAGGAGCAGTTTGGTGATTTTAGGAGTTGCCTAGGTATTTTTAATAATTCAACAAAGTTGCAGAAAAATAGAAAAAGAAAAAAAACAGAAAGGAAGGACTTACCTGGCGCCTGCAACCCGGCCCACCTGCCGGCCCAGCCCAGCGCCGCGCCAGCGAGCTGCTTGCCGGCCAGGCAGGCAGGCAAGGTGCTCGACGGCGAGCACCGCATGGGTGCCACGCACCTGCTCGCCGCCTCGCCGCTCCACTCACCCGACCAACGACGTGGATCGACCCCTCTCTCTCCCCCGAACCCCCCAGACACCCCCTCTCCTCTCCAGCTCCTCCCCCTCGCACTCCCCAGCCATGGCCGACGCCACCGCCGCCGCTCCATCATCGTAGCCGCGCTCCCCGCCGCCCGTGCTCTATCTCGTGGTGTCCAGGAGCTCCGCCACCGTCCACTTCGTCGAGCTAACCGAGCCTCGCGTGCTCGTGAGGCCCGAGTCCACCGCACCGACCTCGCCCGAGTTCGCCGTCGCCGGAGATCCCCTTCAACGCTGTCGCCATATCAGCTCATCCCCGACCCCGCCGGTGGCCTCTACAGGTGCTCTGTGAGCCTAGCTACCCCTCCTACCCTTCCTCTCTCGCCCCCGAGCCGTGTGGCCACCGCACGAAGATCACCCGCACGCACCGCCGCGGATCTCGTCGCCGACGTGCTCTCGGCCATCCTCCGGCCACCTCACGGTGTCCAACGCACTTACCACGCTGCGTTGAGTCCAACCGTGCACTCCCCGCACCTCACCGCACACCCTAGCCCCGAGTTCGCCTTCACCCGAACTCCGGTGACCGCCTAGGTTGTCGCCGGCGCCAACTCCGGCCACCCCGACCCCAACTGACTCCACCAAGAGCCGCGGCTCGTCCTCAGCTCCACCCCGATGCCCTCCGCGACCCATTTAGTGGCCGGAACGGCCAAAACCACTTCCGCCACGGCGTCGGGCTCGCCGGCGGCTAAACCCGGTGCAGCCATTTTGACTTTAACCACGGGTGGGCCCTGGTTGACTCTGTTGAGTCAATGACAGGTGGGGCCCCCTTCTGCTAATTATCCAGATTAGTTTAAACTAAATTAAATTAGTTAATTATCCACTGACAACCTGGACCCACGCGTCAGGTTTGACCTGGACCGGGTCTGTTGACTTGCTGAGGTCAGCATGACCTCATGCTGACGCAGTAAACCTTTTCTGAAATTAAAATAAATCTAAAATGATTTATAAATTCCAGAAATTGTTGCAAACTTCAAAAATTCATATAAATTCAACCGTAGCTCCAAATCAAACAAATTATATATGAAAAATGATCAGAAAAATCCAATCTATCCATCTGTACTAGTTTCATGCATGTTTAAACAAGCTAACTTGAGGTTTAGTGCAGAACAAGATAAAACACTTTAAAGGGCCATTTATGAGTTTGAAATTTGAATCTTTGGTTCAAATTGATTCAAACCCATCTGGTTTTAGTTGCATTAGCCCAACACACTCATATTGCCATGTTTCATGCATGTATTGTCGCACATTGTTTGGTGATGGTTGTGTATCGGTGTTCTTTGCGGCAGGTTCTGCCTCCAAGGAGTACCGTGATTACCCTAGCGAAGAACCGTATCCGTGCATCGATCCATCAGGCAAGCAACCAACCATTTGATCATATCAATACAATCCCATGTTCTCGCTCTTGCTCTCTTTTACTGCATTAAGACAATGCGTTTCAAACTGCTGTGTGCTACGGTAGTTGAACCCATTTCCTCTGCATGACCTGTCATTGCCACAGTAATTAGACGAAACCCACTAGCATGTGTAGGAATTGATTGAGCCATATGTATGTGTCGTTCCTACCTTGCTATGCCTGCTATGCTTAGAGTCGTGTCAGGTCTGGTTCATCTGGGTGATGGGCTAGAGTGAAATGATCATGTCGGTAATGAGAGTGATGTGGTGAACACGATTTGGTAAAGGTATCGATGAGAGGCCATGTAGGAGTACATGGTGGGTTGTTTCATTGAAGCCGACCTTAAGAACTGAGATCTGTATGCGTGATTTAAGATTCAGCTACTACCATGCATTGGGCCCTGAAATATGACCCCGCTCGACTTCTTATTCACCCTAGTCCTCTGTCCAGGAGTTGCAAGTAGTTTCTGGTGTTTGTAGCTTACTGGAGGCCGTGGACAGCGCTGACCCGCGGGGTGGGCTGTGATGCGGTAGGTACGTGGCACGGTGTACCGAATACCCGTTAGGTATCTCAGGAACCCTGTACACATCGTTCGGGGCCGTATGGGAAACCTCGGCCGGACTCCCTGCGGATGGAACCTGGATAGGCGATAAACCTGGACTAGAGACTTAGGTGTTTAGGTAGGTCGTGGTCTACACCCACGTCGGCTTTCGCTTGAAGTCTGCCGAGCACATGTCGTGTGCAGACGCTAAGTGGTGGAAACATGTATGAAGAAGTACACCCCTGCAGGGTTAACATGATCTATTCGAATAGCCGCGTCCGCGGTAAAGGACTACTTGGTTGCTTATACAGTTCATAGACAAGTGAATGGATACTACTAAAAATCTCAAGATAAGAGTGAGTGCCGAGGATGGCTCTTCCGTAGGATGACGGGGGTGGATCCTCGGTGGTGTATTGAAGTGGTGAGTAGTGGACTCGTGTGCGCAAAACCATTTCAAGTTGGAGTCTCGTAGGATAGCTTAGCCAAGAGTCAAAGCTGGCTTGCTGCAATAACTCCACCAACCCTTCTTGATAATGTGCATGTATGTAGGATCTGACGTAAGTCTTGCTGGGTACCTTTGTACTCATGTTGCTATAATTTACATTTTACAGAAGACGCTGCAACCCCTTCTGATGGGTTCTTCGTAGACATTGACATCGATGAGTAGACTGAGGCCCAGGTGGTAATCCTGAGCTTGTGAAGGTCCACGTAGTATAGCTAGGCTTTCCAAGCCTCTTTTATTTTACTAGTTGTCTGTACTCATACAAGTTACTTCCGTTGCTGGTTTGTATGACTGTATGACTTGAATGTGGGTCGTGTGACCCGTACTTGTATGTATGTTATGTATGGCTCTCTGAGCCTTTAAATAAAGTACTTGTGTCGTAGAGTCATGTTGTGATGCCTTGTTGTATTTGCACATATCGAGCATATTGTGTGTATGATTGAAATGCTTGGTATGTGTGGGATCTGACTATCTAGTTGTTTATCTTTAGTAGCCTCTCTTACCGGGAAATGTCTCCTAGTGTTTCCATTGAGCCATGGTAGCTTGCTACTGCTCCGGAACACTTAGGCTGGCCGGCATGTGTCCTTCTTCGTTCCTGTGTCTGTCCCTTCGGGGAAATGTCACGCGTTGAGTACCGGAGCCCTGTTAGCCCACTACAGCCCGATTTACCGGAGTCCTGCTAGCCCAGTGCTACAGCCCGGACCCACTTGCTGATGACCGACACGTTCGATGCTGGGTCATGGATGCCTGTCCCTGTAAGTCTATGCCACTTTGGGTTTACGACTAGTCATGTCAGCCCGGGCTCCTTATCATATGGATGCTAGCGACATCATCATATACGTGAGCCAAAAGGCGCAAACGGTCCCGGGCAAAGGTAAGGCGACACCCGTGGGAATACCGTGCGTGAGGCCGCAAAGTGATATGAGGTGTTACAGGCTAGATCGATGTGACATTGAGTCGGGGTCCTGACACAGCCCTAGATCCCATCTAGGGTGGCGGCCATAAGGGGAGAGGGGGAGGCGCACCTGGGTGGGCCTTAGGGCCCATCTGCCCTAGGGTTTGCCCCCTTCCCCTTTTGGAGGCGCCTTGGGCCTTGGTGGGAGGCGCCCCAACCCACCTAGGCGCTGGTCCCTTCCCACTATTGGCCCATGTAGGTCCCCGGGGCTGGTGGCCCCACCTGGTGGACCCCCGGGACCCTCCCGGTGGTCCCGGTACGTTACCTATAGCACCCGAAACTTTTCCGGTGACCAAAACGGGACTTCCCATATATAAATAGTTACCTCCGAACCATTCCGGAACTCCTCGTGACGTCCGGGATCTCATCTGGGACTCCGAACAACATTTGGTAACTATGTACATACTTTCCCTATAACCCTAGCATCATCGGACCTTAAGTGTGTAGACCCTACGGGCTCGGGAGTCATGCAGACATGGCCAAGAAAATTCTCCGGACAATAACCAACAGCGGGATCTGGATACCCATGTTGGTTCCCACATGCTCCACGATGATCTCATCGGATGAACCATGATGTCAAGGATTCAATCAATCCCGTATACAATTCCCTTTGTCTAGCGGTATAGTACTTGCCCGAGATTCGATCGTAGGTATCCCGATACCTTGTTCAATCTCGTTACCGGCAAGTCTCTTTACTCGTTCCGTAACACATCATCCCGTGATCAACTCCTTGGTCACATTGTGCACATTATGATGATGTCCTATCGAGTGGGCCCAGAGATACCTCTCCATTACACGGAGTGACAAATCCCAGTCTTGATTCGTGCCAACCCAACAGACACTTTCGGAGATACCCGTAGTGCACCTTTATAGCCACCCAGTTACGTTGTGACGTTTGGCACACCCAAAGCACTCCTACGGTATCCGGGAGTTGCACAATCTCATGGTCTAAGGAAATGATACTTGACATTAGAAAAGCTTTAGCATACGAACTACACGATCTTTATGCTAGGCTTAGGATTGGGCCTTATCCATCACATCATTCTCCTAATGATGTGATCCCGTTATAAACGACATACAATGTCCATGGTCAGGAAACCATAACCATCCATTGATCAACGAGCTAGTCAACTAGAGGCTTACTAGGGACATGGTGTTGTCTATGTATCCACACATGTATCTGAGTTTCCTATCAATACAATTCTAGTATGGATAATAAACGATTATCATGAACAATGAAATATAATAATAACTAATTTATTATTGCCTCTAGGGCATATTTCCAACAGTCTCCCACTTGCACTAGAGTCAATAATCTAGTTCACATCGCCATGTGATTAACACTCACATGTCACATCGCCATGTGACCAACATCCAAAGAGTTTACTAGACTCAGTAATCTAGTTCACATCACTATGTGATTAACACTCAATGAGTTCTAGGTTTGATCATGTTATGCTTGTGAGAGAGGTTGTAGTCAACGAATCTGCAATATTCAGATCCCTATGTATTTCGCAAAACTTTATGTCATATCATAGATGCTGCTACCACGTTCCACTTGGAGCTATTCCAAATTGTTGCTCCATTATACGTATCCGGTATCTCTACTCTGAGCTATCCGGATAGGTGTCAAGCTTGCATCGACGTAACTCTTTACGTCGAACTCTTTATCACCTCCATAACCGAGAAACATTTCCTTATTCCTCTAAGGATAATTTTGACTGCTATCTGATGATCCACTCCTAGATCACCTTTTACCCTCTTGCCATACATGTGTCAAGGCACACATCTGGTGCGGTATTCAGCATGGCATACCGTATAGAGCCTATGACAAAAGCATAGGGGACGACTTCGTCCTTCCTCTTTCTTCTGCCGTGGTCAATCTTTGAGTCTTACTCAACTTCACACCTTACAACTCAGGTAAGAACCCCTTCTTTGACTGATCTATTTTGAACTCCTTCAAAAACATGTCAAGGTGTCCGTTCTTTGAAAGTACCATCAGGCGTCTTGATCTATTTCTATAGATCTTGATGCCCAATATGTAAGCAGCTTTATCCAGGTCTTCCTTTGAAAATCACTCTTCAAACAACCGTTTATGCTTTCCAGAAATTCTACATTATTTCGAATCAGCAATATGTCATCCACATATACTTATCAGAAATGTTGTAGTGCTCCCACTCACTTTCTTGTAAATACAAGTTTCTAGCAAACATTGTATAAACCTAAAAGCTTTGATCACTCCATCAAAGCATATATTCCGACTCCGAGATACTTGCTCTAGTCCATAGAAGGATTGCTGGAGCCAGCATACCTTTTAGCATCCTTAGGATCGACAAAACCTTTTATTGTATCACATACAACTTTTTCTTACGAAAACTGGTAGGAAAACTTGTTTTGACATCCATCTGTCAGATTTCATAATCGAAAAATACAGCTAATGCTAACATGATTCCGACGGACTTAAGCATCGCTACGGGTGAGAAATTCTTATCGTAGTCAACACCTTGAACTTGTGAAAAGAATCTTTCCCACAAGTCGAGCTTCATAGACGGTAACATTACCGCCCACGTCCGTCTTCTTCTTAAAGATCCATTTATCTCAATGGCTCGCCGATCATCGGGCAAGTCCACCAAAGTCCATACTTTGTTCTGATACATGGATCCTATCTCGGATTTCATGGCTTCTAACCATTTATCAGAATACGGGCCCACCATCGCTTCTCCATAGCTCGTAGGTTCATTGTTGTCTAACAACATGATATCTAAGATAGGATTACCGTACCACTCAGGAGTAGTACATATCCTGGTCAGCCTATGAGGTTCGATAGCAACTTGATCCGAAGCTTCATGATCAGTACCATTAACTTCCTATTCAACAGACATAGGCGCCATAGAAAACATCTTTCTGTGTTGCATCATTCTCTGGTTGAAGTAAAGGTTTGACAACCTCATCAAGTTCTATCTTCCTCCCACTCAATTCTTTCGAGAGAAACTCCTTCTCGAGAAAGGACCCGTTCTTAGCGACAAACAATTTGCCCTCGGATCTGAGATAGAAGGTATACCCAACTGTCACCTTTGGGTATCCTATGAAGATGTGTTTGTCCGCTTTTGGGTTCGAGCTTCTCCGGCTAAAGCCTTAAGCATCGCATCCCCAAACATTAAGAAACGACAATTTTGGTTTCTTGCCAAACCATATTCATATGACGTCGTCTCAACGGACTTAGATGGTGTCCTATCTAAAGTGAATGCAGCTGTCTCTAATGCATATCCTCAAAATGAAACCGGTAGATCGGTAAGAGACATCATAGATCGCACCATATCTCATAAGGTTCGATTACGACGTCTGGACACACCATAAGGCTGTGGTGTTCCAGGTGGCTTCAACTGCGAAACAATTCCACAATGTCTTAAGTGATTGCCAAACTCATAACTCAGAAAATCCCCCTTTGATCAGATCATATTAACATGATCTTCTTGTTATGATGATTCTTAACTTCACTCTGAAATCGCTTGAACTTTTCAAACGTTTCAGACTTGTGCTTCATTAAGTAAATATACCTATATCTACCCAAATCGTCAGTGAAGATGAGAAAATAGCGATATCTACCGCACGCTTCAATTCTCATTGGATCACACGCATCAGCATGTATGATTTCCAACAAGTCACTTGCCCGTTTCATTGTACCTGAAAACGGGGTCTTAATCATCCTGCCCATGAGGCATGACTTGCATGTGTCAAGTGATTCAAAATCAAGTGTCTCCAAACATCCATCGATATGGAGTTTCTTCATGCATCTTATGCCAATATGACCTAAGCGGCAGTGCCACAAGAAAGTGGTACTATCATTATTAACTCTACATATTTTGGCGTGAACATGTGTATTACCACGACCGAGATTCAATGAACCATTCACATAGGGTGCATGACCATGAAAGGTATTATTCATGTAAACAGAATAACCAGTATTCTCTAACTTAAATGAATAACCGTATTGCAATGAACATGATCTAATCATATTCATGCTCAACGTAGACACCTGATAACATTTATCTAGGTTCAATACTAATCCCGAAGGCAGATGGAGCGTGCGATGGTGATCTCATCAACTTTGGAAACACTTCCAACACACATCATCACCTCGCCCTTAGCCAGTCTCCATTTAGTCCGTAGCTTTTGCTTCAAGTCACCAATAATAGCAACTGAACCGGTATCCAATACCCAGGTGCTGCCAGGAGTACTAGTGAGGTACACATTAATAACACATATATACTTTGTTGAAGTTGCCAGCCTTCTTATCTACCATGCATTTGGGGTAATTCCGCTACCAGTGACTGTTCCCCTTACAATAGAAGCACTTAGTCTCGGGTTTGGGTTTAACCTTGGGTTCCTTCACTCGAGTGGCAACTAGTTTGCCATCCATGAAGTTTCCCTTCTAGCCCTTACCCTTCTTGAAACCAGTGGTCTTGTTAAACCATCAACACTTGATGCTCCTTCTTGATTTCTACCTTTTGCGGTCTTAAGAACCGTGAACAGCTCCGGGATCAACTCCATCCCTTGCATGTCATAGTTCATCACGAAGATATAGTAGCTGAGTGATAGTGACTAGAGAACTCTATCAATCACTATCTTATCTGGAAGTTTAACTCCCACTTGATTTAAGTGATTGTAGCACCCAGGCATTCTGAGCACATGCTCACTAGTTGAGCTATTCTCCTCCATCTTGTTGGCAAAAGAACTTGTCAGAGGTCTCATACCTCTCAACGCGGGCATGAGCCTGAAATCCCAATTTCAGCTCTTGGAACATCTCATATGTCTTATGGCGTTCAAAACGTCATTGGAATCCTGATTCTAAGCCGTAAACTATGGTGCACTAAACTATCAAGTAGTCATCAGGATGTGCCTGTCAGGTGTTCACAACATCCACAGCCGACGTTGTAGGGGCTTGCACATCGAGCGGTGCATCAAAGACGTAAGCCTTCTGTGTAGCAGTGAGAACACTCCTCGGACTACGGACCCAGTCCGCATCATTGCTTACAATATCATTCAACTTAGTCTTTCTCTAGGAATGTATTGAAACAGGGAGCTACAACGTGAGCTATTTATGTACAACATATTTGCAAAGACAATTTAGACTATGTTCATGATAATTAAGTTCATCTAATTAAATTATTTAATGAACTCCCACTCAGATAGACATCCCTCTAGTCATCTAAGTGAAACATGATCCGAGTCAACTAGGCCGTGTCTGATCATCACGTGAGACGGACTAGTCGACATCGTTGAACATCTTCATGTTGATCGTATCTTCTATATGACTCATGCTCGACCTTTCGGTCTTCCGTGTTCCGAGGCCATGTCTGTACATGTTAGGCCCGTCAAGTCAACCTAAGTGTATTGCGTGTGTAAATCTGGCTTACACCTGTTGTATTCGAACGTTAGAATCTATCACACCCGATCATCACGTGGTGCTTCGAAACAACGAACCTTCGCAACGGTGCATAGTTAGGGGGAACACTTTCTTGAAATTATTGCGAGGGATCATCTTATTTAAGCTACCGTCATCCTAAGCAAATAAGATGTAAAACATGATAAACATCACATGCAATCAAATAGTGACATGATATGGCCAATATCATTTTTCTCCATTTGATCTCCATCTTCGGGGCGCCATGATCATCGTCGGCACCGGCATGACACCATGATCTCCATCATCATGATCTCCATCATCGTGTCTTCATGAAGTTGTCTCGTCATCTATTACTTCTACTACTATGGCTAATGCTTTAGCAATAAACTAAAGTAATTACATGACGTTTAAGTTGATACGGAGGTCATAGATAAATTAAGACAACTCCTATGGTTCCTGCCGGTTGTCATACTCATCGACATGCAAGTCGTGATTCCTATTACAAGAACATGATCAATCTCATACATCACATATATCATTCATCACATCCTTTTGGCCATATCACATCACATGGCACATGCTGCAAAAACAAGTTAGACGTCCTCTAATTGTTGTTTGCAAGTTTATACGTGGCTGCTATAGGTTTCTAGCAAGAACGTTTCTTACCTACGCCAAAACCACAACGTGATATGCCAATTTCTATTTACCCTTCATAAGGACCCTTTTTATCGAATCCGATCCGACTAAAGTGGGAGAGATAGACACCCTCTAGCCACCTTATGCAACTAGTGCATGTCAGTCGGTGGAACCAGTCTCACGTAAGCGTACGTGTAAGGTCGGTCCGGGCCGCTTCATCCCATGATGCCGCCGAATCAAGATAAGACTAGTAACGGCAAGTAAATTGACAATATCGATGCCCACAATTGCTTTGTGTTCTACTCGTGCATAGAAACTACGCATAAACCTAGCTCATGATGCCACTGTTGGGGATTGTAGCAGAAATTTAAAATTTTCTACGCATCACCAAGAACAATCTATGGAGTAATCTAGCAACGAGGGGAAGGAGAGTGCATCTACATACCCTTGTAGATCACTAAGCGGAAGTGTTGCAAGAACACGGATCAAGGAGTCGTACTCGTAGCGATTCAGATCGCGGTTCATTCCGATCTAAGCGCCGAACCACGGCGCCTCCATGTTCAACACACATGCAGCCCAGTGACGTCTCCCACGCCTTGATCCAGCAAGGAGAGAAGGAGAGGTTGGGAAGACTCCGTCCAGCAGCAGCATGACGGCGTGGTGGTGGTGGAGGAGTGCGGGACTCCAGCAGGGCTTCGCCAAGCACTACGAGAGACGAGGAGGGAGAGAGGTAGGGTTGCGCCAAGAGGGAGATGATCTTGTATGTTGGGCAGCACCCATACCTCAAGTACATATAGGGGGAGGGGAGGGAGCTGCGCCCCCTCTAGGGTTCCCACCCCAAGGGGTGCGGCAGCCCTAGATCCCATCTAGGGTGGCGGCCACAAGGGGGAGAGGGAGAGGCGCACCTGGGGTGGGCCTTAGGGCCCATCTGCCCTAGGGTTTGCCCCCTTCCCCTTTTGGAGGCGCCTTGGGCCTTGGTGGGAGGTTCCCCAGCCCACCTAGGGGCTGGTCCCTTCCCACTATTGGCCCATGTAGGCCTCCGGGGCTGGTGGCCCCACCTGGTGGACCCTCGGGACCCTTCCGGTGGTCCTGGTACGTTACTGATAGCACCCGAAACTTTTCCGGTGACCAAAACGGGACATCCCATATATAAATCTTTACCTCCGGACCATTCCGGAACTCCTCGTGACATTCGGGATCTCATCCGGGACTCCGAACAACATTCGGTAACCGTGTACATACTTTCCCTATAACCCTAGCGTCATCGAACCTTAAGTGTGTAGACCGTACGGGCTCGGGAGTCATGCAGACATGGCCGAGACAATTCTCTGGTCAATAACCAACAGCGGGATCGGGATACCCATAATGGTTCCCGCATGCTCCACGATGATCTCATCGGATGAACCATGATGTCAAGGATTTAATCAATCCTGTATACAATTCCCTTTGTCTAGCGGTATAGTACTTGCCCGAGATTCGATCGTCGGTATCCCGATACCTTGTTCAATCTCGTTACCGGCAAGTCTCTTTACTCGTTCCGTAACACATCATCCCGTGATCAACTCCTTGGTCACATTGTGCACATTATGATGATGTCCTACTGAGTGAGCCCAGAGATACCTCTTCGTTACACGGAGTGACAAATCCCAGTCTCGATTCGTGCCAACCCAACAGACACTTTCGGAGATACCCGTAGTGCACCTTTATAGCCACCCAGTTACGTTGTGACGTTTGGCACACCCAAAGCACTCCTACGGTATCCGGGAGTTGCACAATCTCATAGTCTAAGGAAATGATACTTGACATTAGAAAAGCTTTAGCATACGAACTACACGATCTTTGTGCTAGGCTTAGGATTTGGTCTTGTCCATCACATCATTCTCCTAATGATGTGATCCTGTTATCAACGACATCCAATGTCCATGGTCAGGAAACCATAACCATCCATTGATAAACGAGCTAGTCAACTAGAGGCTTACTAGGGACATGGTGTTGTCTATGTATCCACAAATGTATCTGAGTTTCCTACCAACACAATTCTAGCAAGGATAATAAACGATTATCATGAGCAATGAAATATAATAATAACTAATTTATTATTGCCTCTAGGGCATATTTCCAACAGATTGGTGTTACTTTGATTGTATTCTTACTTTGTGTAGAGCCGGGAGACGAGCATGTGATCGAGGCACCTGTTGGCTACGCGAACGAAGATCAAGCTTTGGTCAACTCTGAGAACTTTGCAGGCAAGATGACCATACCCTCGAAATCACTTCTATCTTTGCTTGCTAGTTGTTCGCTCTATCGCTATGCCTCGATACCTACCACTTGCTATATCATGCCTCCCATATTTCCATGTTAAGCCTCTAACCCACCTTTCCTAGCAAACCATTGTTTGGCTATGTTACCGCTTTGCTCAGCCCCACTTATAGCATTGCTAGTTGCAGGTGAAGATGAAGTTTGTTCCATGTTGGAACATGGATTTTGTTGGGATATCATTATTATATCTTGTTTACTTTAATGCATCTATATACTTGGTAAATGGTGGAAGGCTCGGCCTTATGCGGGTGTTTTGTTCCACTCGTGTCGCCCTAGTTTCTGTCATATCGGTGTTATGTTCTTTGATTTTGCGTTCCTTACGCGGTTGGGGTGTTATGGGAACCCCTTGACAGTTCACTTTGAATAAAACACCTCCAGCAAGGCCCAACCTTTGTTTTACCATTTGCCTACCTACCACCATATACCTTCCCTTGGGTTCTCCAGACTCAAGGGTCATCTTTATTTTAAACCCCCCGGGCCAGTGCTCCTCTGAGTGTTGGTCTGAACCGAGTAGACTACGGGGCCACCTCGGGGCAACTTGAGGGTGGGTTTTACTCGTAGGATGTCTCATCCAGTGTGCCCTGAGAACGAGATACGTGCGACTCCTATCGGGATTTGTCGGCACATCGGGCGGCTTTGCTGATCTTGTTTTACCATTGTCGAAATGTCTTGTAACCAGGATTCTGAGACTGATCAGGTCTTCCTGGGAGAAGGAATATCCTTCGTTGACCGTGAGAGCTTGTGATGGGCTAAGTTGGGACACCCCTGCAGGTTTTTGAACTTTCGAAAGCCATGCCCGCGGCTATGGGTCGATGGGAATTTGTTAATGTCCAGTTGTAGAGAACTTGAAACTTAACTTAATTAAAATGAATCAACCGCGTGTGTAGCCGTGATGGTCTCTTTTCGGCGGAGGCCGGGAAGAGAACACGGACTCGTGTTATGCTTGAACGTAAGTAGCTTCAGGATCACTTCTTGATCACTATTAGCTTCTCGATCGTGCTTTGCTTCTCTTCTCGCTCTCTTTTGCGTAAGTTAGCCACCATATACGCTTAGTGCCTTGCTGCAGCTCCACCTCACTACCCCTTTCCTACCCTTAAGCTTAAATAGTCTTGATCTCGCGGGTGTGAGAATGCTGAGTCCCCGTGACTCACAGATACTTCCAAACAGATGCCGGTGCCGATGATGCCAGTGTAGGGGACGCTACCGAACTCAAGTGGGAGTTCGACGAGGATTCGGGTCATTACTATGTTTCTTTTCTGGATGATTAGTAGAGGATCCCAGTTGGGACGATCGGGGATCTAGCATTTGGGGTTGTCTTTCTTTATTTTGGTTCCGTAGTCGGACCTTGATTGTATTCTGGATGATGTATGCCTATTTATGTATTGTGTGAAGTTGCGATTGTAAGCCGATTCTTTATCCCTTTCTTATTCAGTACATGGGATGTGTAAAGATTACCCCTCTTGCGACATGCCTACCATGCGGCTATGCCTCTAAGTCGTGCCCCGACACGTGGGAGATATAGCCGCATTGTGGGTGTTACATGGTGGCGGAGATGAATCTAGTGGAACTCAAACTGGTGATGGTATATGATGGTGGTATATGTGGACTCAGATTGGTGGTGGTATATGGACTCGAATCGGTGGTGGTATATGGACTCGGATTGGTGGTGGTATATGGACTCGGAGCGGTGGTGGTGCATGGACTCGGAGCGGGGATGGTATATGGACTTAGAGAAATAGCAAATAAGCGGTGGTGGTATATGGCAGGGGCGATGATGAGAGACTTGGGCTCTATCTTCTCTTGGTCCAAAAGTGCCGTGAGAGGAGTTTTTGAACAACACTCAAACTTCTCTTTTCCCTTATCCACAACTTCGTGTACTTTGTTTGTGTCCAACGACCAGATCAAGACCACTTTTGGATCCCCACATTTATCAATACTTCATCTATATTCACAATATTCGGATTGGCATTATCATATTATTACTTGTTCTTCGATTGCATGCAGGAATAGACCTTCTTGGTCAGGCTGACCATGCTTCCACCATCGTCAGTAACCTCGGGATATTGGTTTAGCGATTGCTAAGGCGCAACGTTGTGCACGTTTATAGTTGGATCGTCAATGTCGTCTCCACCAAATAGTCCTAGTCCGGGATGACTTTGACGATCCGACTACAAACGTGCACGACCTTGCGCCTTAGCAATCGCTAAAGCAACTCCGAGAGGTTATTGACCACACCGGAGCATGATCAACCTGACCACAAAGGTCTATTCCTGCAAGAAATCAAAGAACAATCAAGAATATGATTAAGCAATCTGAATAATGCGAGTATGGATGAAGTATTGACAAAAGTGAGGTTTCATAAGCGGTCTGGTCTGGTCGTTGGACACAAACAAAGTACACAAAGTTGCAGCGATGGCTAACTTTTAACTAAATAAAACCCAAGTCTAAATGATGCCTTAAGGGCTATATTTATAGGGGAAAAGAGAGGGGATTACGTTGTTAGGACCCTGACTCTATGCCACATAGGTCTAGCATGTAACACCTCATATCACTTTGCGGCCTCACGCACGGTATTCCCACGGGTGTCGTCTTACCTTTGCCTGGGACCGTTTGCGCCTTTTGGCACACGTATATGATAGTGTCGCTATCATCCATATGATAAGGAGCCCGGGCTGACATGGCTAGTCGTAAATCCAAAGTGGCACAGACTTACAGGGACAGGCATCCATGACCCAGCAACGAACGTGTCGGTCATCAGCAAGTGGGTCCGGGCTGTAGCATTGGGCTAGCAGGACTCCGGTAAACCGGGCTGTAGCGGGCTAACAGGACTCCGGTACTCAATGCGTGACATTTCCCCGAAGGGACAGACACAGGAACGAAGAAGGACACATGCCGGCCAACCTAAGTGTTCCAGAGCAGTAGCAAGCTACCATGGCTCAGTGGTAACACTAGGAGACATTTCCCGGTAAGAGAGGCTACTAAAGATAAACAACTAGATAGTCAGATCCCACACATACCAAGCATTTCAATCATACACACAATATGCTCGATATGTGCAAATACAGCAAGGCATCACAACATGACTCTACGACACAAGTACTTTATTTAAGGCTCAGAGAGCCATACATAACATACACAAAGGTACGGGTCACATGACCCAGCATTCAAGTCATACAGTCATACAAACCAGCAACAGAAGTAACTTGTCTGAGTACAGACAACTAGTAAATTAAAAGAGGCTTGGGAAGCCTAGCTATACTACGTGGTCCTTCACAAGCTCAGGATCACCACCTGGGCCTTAGCCTAATCATTGATGTCAACGTCTACGAAGAACCCATCAGAAGGGGTTGCAGCATCTTCTGTAAAATGTAAATTATAGCAACATGAGTACAAAGGTACTCAGCAAGACTTACATCAGATCCTACATACATGCACATTATCAAGAAGGGTTGGTGGAGTTATTGCAGCAAGCCAGCTCTGACTCTTGGCTAGGCTATCCTACGAGACTTCAACTTGAAATGGTTTTGCGCACACGAGTCCACTACTCACCACTTCAATACACTACCGAGGATCCACCTCCGTCTTCCTACGGAAGAGCCATCCTCGGCACTCACACTTATCTTGAGGCTTTTAGTAGTTTCCATTTACTTGTCTATGAACTGTATAGGCAACCAAGTAGTCCTTTACCCCGGACGCGGCTATTCGAATAGATTATGTTAACCCTGCAGGGGTGTACTTCTTCATACACGCTCTCACCACTTACCGTCGTTTACACGACATGTACTCGGCAACCTTCAAGCGGAAGCCCAACGTGGGTGTCGGCCACGACCTACCTAATCACCTAAGTCTCCAATCCAGGTTTATCGCCTATCCAGGTTCCATCCGCGGGGAGTCCGGCCGAGGTTTCCCATACGGCCCCGAACGATGTGTACAGGGGTCCGTGACACCTAACGGGTGCCCGGTATCCCCGGCCACGTACCTACCGCATCACAGCCCACCCCTACGGTCAGCGCTGTCCACGGCCTCCAGTAGGCTACAAACACCAGAAACTACTTGCAACTCCTGGACGGAGAACTAGGGTGAATAAGAAGCCGAGAGGGTCCATTGGTTTCGGGCCCAATGCATGGTAGTAGCTGATTCTTAAATCACACATACAGATCTCAGTGCTTAAGGTCGGCTTCAATGAAACAACCCACCATGTACTCCTACATGGCCTCTCATCGATACCTTTACCAAATCGTGTTCACCACACCACTCTCATTACCGACATAATCATTTCACTCTAGCCCATCACCCAGATGAACCAGACCTGACACGACTCTAAGCATAGCAGGCATACCAAGGTAGGAACAACACATATATATGGCTCAATCAACTCCTACACATGCTAGTGGGTTTCATCTAGTTACTGTGGCAATGACAGGTCATGCAGAGGAAGTGGGTTCAACTACCGTAGCACACAGCAGTTTGAAACGCGTTGTCTTAATGCAGTAAAAGAGAGCAGGAGCGAGAACATGTGATTGTATCGATATGATCAAATGGTTGGTTGCTTGCCTGATGGTTCGATGCACTGATACGGTTCTTCGTTAGGGTAATCACAGTACTCCTCGGAGGCAGAACCTGCCGCAAGAACACCGATACACAACCATCACCAAACAATGTGCAACAATATGATGCATGCATGAAACATGGCAATATGAGTGTGTTGGGCTAATGCAACTAAGACCAGAAGGGTTTGAACCAATTTGAACCAAAGATTCAAATTTCAAACTCATACATGGCCCTTTAAAGTGTTTTACCTTGTTCTGCATTAAACATCACGTTAACTTGTTTCATCATGCATGAAAATAGTACAGATGGATAGATTGGATTTTTCTGATCATTTTTCATATATAACTTGTCTGATTTGGAGTTACAGATTAAAAGTTATGAATTTTTGAAGTTTAAACTATATTCTGGAATTTCCTATATTAGATTAAATCCAGAAAATCAATTACTGCGTCAGCCTGACGTCAGTGTGACATCAGCAGGTCAACGGGACACGGTCCGGGTCAAACCTGACAGTGGGTCCCGCGTGTCAGTGTGATTAGTTAAACTAAAAATAATTTAAACTAATCCTAATTAGTTAACAGGGCTGGGCCCCACCTGTCATTGACTCAAGAGAGTCAACCAGGGCCCACCCGTGGTCAAACCCGGGTCGGCTGCACCAGCGTTTAGCCGCCGGCGAGCCCGACGCGGCGGCGGAAGTGGTTTTGGCTGTTTCGGCCACCAAATGGGTCGCGGAGACCATCGGAGTGGAGCTGAGGACGAGCCGCAGCTCTTGGTGGAGTCCGTTGGGGTCGGGGTGGCCAGAGTTGGCGCCGGCGACGACTTTGGCGGCCACCGGGGTTCGGCCGAAGTCGAACTTGACGCAAGAGGGGTCGGTGAGGTGCGGGGAGTAGCTAGTTAGGTGCTACGTGACGCGTTGAGCATGATGGACACCGTGGAGTGGCCGGAGGGTGACCGGGAGCACGTCGGCGACGAGCTCCATGGCGGTGGGTGCGGTTGAGCTCCGGGAGGTCGCTACACGGCTCGGGAGCAAGAAAAGAAGGGAGGGGAAGATGGCTAAGCTCACGGGGAGTTCGACGAAGCCCTTGGTGCGGCCGGGGACGGACCGGAGCAACGACGGCGTTGAAGGGGATCTCCGGCGACAGCGGTTCGGTCGAGGTCGATGCGGTGGGCTCGGGCCTTGCGAGCGCTCGGGGCTCGGCTTGCTCGAAGGAGAGGAGGGTAGCGGAGCTCCTGGACACGGCGGCACGGCGTGGGGTCGACGGAGGGCGTGGCTACGGCGAGGGGGTGGCGGCGATGGCGTCGGCCATGGCGGGGGAGCGCGAGAGAGAGGGGTTGGGGGAGAATGGAGGTGTCCTGCGGGTTCACGGCGCTACGTGGAGCTCATCCATCCAGCCCCGAGGCGAGGAGGTGGAGCAGGGCGGCAGCCAGCTGCGTGGCGCGCGCTGCGGTCGCCGTCGGGCACCTTCCTGGCCGGCAAGCAACTCGCTGGAGCGGCGCTGGGCTGGGCCGGCAGGTGGGCCGGGTGCTTGGCGCCAGGTAAGGTTTTTCTATTTTTTTCTGTTTTCTATTTTTTAATACTTCTGCAACTTTGTTGAATTAATAAAAATACTTAGGCAACTCCTAAAATCACCAAACTACTCCTGGTCCATAGTTGGATTATTTCCAACATGAAACATTTTAGTTTGGAGATATTTGAGCATCTGAATATTTTATATAATTTTAAATGCCCAAATTCAAATATCTATGATTTAATTCAAAGAACCTAAGATGACCTAGGAAAATGTGCATCACTTTTGGCAGAGGTTCTGAACCAAGACAAAAATGATGGGCATTTTAGAAGGGCATTTCAGGTTCATTGAAAAAGTTTTTTAGTAAACCCTAGTTGGTTTCAGAGGGGGCTGGGGGTTCTGTCATCCCCATTTCAGGTTTCTGATGAAAGAATAAACATGATGCAACACTCTAATGCATGAACTAGCTAGGGTGTGACAACTCACCCCCACTCAAAAAAATCTCGTCCCGAGATTTGGGTTCCTCCGGAAAGAGGGCGGGGTACTCGAGCCGAAGACGATCCTCCCTTTCCCAAGTTGCTTCATCCTCAGAATGGTGCGACCATTGAACTTTGAGAAACTTGATATTATGACGTCGAGTGGTACGCTCGGCCTGATCGAGGATACGAATGGGGTACTCTCGATATGTGAGATTATCTTGGAGATCAAGCGTTTCGTGGTCCACTCCACGGACAGGATCCGAGAAGCAACGCCTGAGTTGAGAAACGTGGAAGACATCGTGGACTCTGGAGAGATGCGGAGGTAGTTCCAACTGGTAGGCAACTTCTCCTCGTTTAGCGAGAATGCGAAAAGGTCCAATGTAACGAGGAGCCAATTTGCCTTTGATACCGAAACGATGGGTTCCCTTCAGAGGGGTAACCCGAAGGTAAGCCTTCTCGTCAACCTCGAAAGTCATAGCCTTATGTTTTCGGTCATATTGACTCTTCTGACGAGATTGGGCTATTTTCAACTTTTCACGAACGATGCGAACTTGCTCTTCTGCTTCCTGAATCATATCCGGGCCAAAGAATTGTCTTTCCCCGGTTTCTGACCAGTTAAGGGGTGTTCGACACCGTCGTCCATAGAGAACTTCAAAAGGGGCTTTACCCAAGCTAGATTGATAGCTGTTGTTGTAAGCAAATTCGGCAAATGGAAGGCATTTCTCCCACTCCATTCCGAATGAGATAACAGAGGCTCGAAGCATGTCTTCTAGAATCTGGTTGACGCGTTCCACTTGACCACTCGACTGAGGGTGGAAAGCGGTGCTAAAAGAAAGGCGAGTTCCCATAGCATTTTGGAAACTTTCCCAAAATCGAGAGGTGAAAAGACTTCGTCGATCCGAGTTAATTTCCAAAGGAACACCATGGAGAGACACGATTCGGGAGATGTATAAGTCTGCCAACTGACTAGCGGTTATACTCTCACGAACAGGTAAGAAATGGGCTACCTTGGAAAGACGATCGACCACGACGAAGATAGCATTATTCCCTTTCTTGGTCCTGGGAAAACTGGTAATGAAATCCATACCAATTTTATCCCATTTCCATTCAGGAATGGCTAGGGGTTGAAGGGTGCCAGCAGGCCGTTGATGCTCTGCTTTTACACGACGACAGACGTCGCAATTAGCAATATACTGAGCAATTTCTCTCTTCATCCTAGTCCACCAGAACCTCTGGCGTAGGTCCTGATACATCTTAGTACTACCGGGATGAATGGTGAGAGGAGATTCATGAGCTTCCTTAAGGATCAATCGTCTCAGGTTTCGCACCTTGGGAACCACTAGTCGATTCCCGAAGTATACGACCCCTTGATCATCAATGGAGAAACAATTCGCAACTCCTTTCTTGATGTTTCTCTTGATGCGGGAAATTCCCGGATCTACCTTCTGTGCTTTGATGATCTGATCCGTAAGGGTAGGTTTCGCCACCAAGGTGGAGAGAAAACCTTGAGGAACAATGTGAAGGTTAAGCTTCCGAAATTCTTCATGGAGAAGCGGTTGACTTTATTGTAACATCAGGTTGTTACAATAAGATTTACGACTTAGCGCATCAGCCATGACGTTGGCTTTCCCTGGGGTGTAAGTTATTCCTAAGTCGAAATCTGTGATCAACTCAACCCAACGTCTTTGCCTGAGATTCAAATCCGGTTGGGTGAAGATGTACTTTAGACTTTGGTGATCAGTGAATATTTTGCAACGATTACCGAGGAGGTAATGTCGCCAGGTCTTAAGTGCATAGACTACGGCTGCAAGCTCTAGATCATGGGTAGGATAATTCTCCTCATGTGGGTGCAATTGCCGTGAAGCGTAAGCAATTACGTGTCGATCTTGCATGAGAATGCAACCTAGTCCTTGTCGCGAGGCGTCGCAGTAGATAACGAAGTCCTTGGAGAAGTCTGGCGGTACCAGTACGGGAGCAGAGGTCAGGCGTCTTTTCAATTCCTGAAAGCTGTGCTCACATTGTGGAGTCCACTCGAACTTTTTATCTTTCTTGAGGAGTTCGGTTAGAGGTTTAGCAACTTTGGAGAAGTTTTCGACAAAGCGACGGCAATAGCTCGCTAAGCCCAGAAAACTCCGAACTTGCTTGACCGATTCAGGTGGAGTCCAATTAAGGATGGCTTGAACTCGCTCAGGGTTAACAACAATACCTTTACCAGATATTACATGACCCAGATAGGTCACTTCTGACAACCAGAATTCACATTTAGAAAATTTGGCATAAAGGCGATGCTCTCGAAGTTTCTTCAACACTAGCCTTAGATGTTTGGCATGTTCTTCCTCGCTCTTGGAGTAGATGAGTATATCATCAAGGTAAACCACGACGAATTTATCCAAATACTCCATGAAGATTGAGTTCATTAACCGAGAAAAAGTGGCTGGAGTGTTGGTTAACCCGAAGGACATGACGGTGTACTCGTATTGGCCATAACGAGTAACAAAGGCCGTTTTAGGAATGTCCCCGTTCCTGATTTTGATTTGATGGTAGCCCAATCTCAAATCCATTTTGGAGAAGATTGAGGATCCAGCGAGCTGATCATACAGGTCGTTGATCCTGGGGAGCGGATATTTTTTCTTGATTGTGACCAAATTGACAGGTCGATAATCTACAACCATCTGGTCCGTACCATCCTTCTTCTTGATGAAGAGGACGGGGCAAGCCCACGGAGATGAACTAGGTCGGATGAAACCCTTTTTCAAGGACTCATCGAGTTGTTTCTTAAGCTTGGCTAGTTCTAGTGGTGCCATCTTATAGGGTCTTCTAGCAATCGGGACGGTTCCTGGAATAAGGTCTATTACGAACTCAACATCCCTGTCAGGTGGAACACCTGGCAATTCCTCTGGGAAGACATCCGGGAAGTCGCAGACTACCGGAACGTCCTCAAGGTCTGGCAAAGGGCTGGCGTTAAGAGAATATATCTGTCGCTTGGCTATTCGGGTCAAGACATTGACTATCTTCCCCGAAGGATGAGTGAGTTGAACAGTCCTAGAGAAGCAATCAATTTTGGCATGATGAGCTGACATCCAGTCCATACCCAAAATGATATTAATATCTGAAAATTTGAGAGCTATCAAAGATGCAAGGAAAACAAGTCTGTCGACTTGGATTTCATTTCCATAACTTACCCTGGAGGTTTGCCATCTAGAACCGGGAGTAGAAATTTCCATAGTGGATGGCATCTCACAGAATGCGGTGTTATGCAAACGAGCATAGTTCTCGGATATAAATGAATGAGAGGCTCCTGTATCGAAAAGAACAGATGCCGGGTGGCAATTAACAAGGAGCGTACCGAGAACGACGTTGGGATCCTCTTCAGCTTCTTCGGCAGAGATACAGTTGACATGGCCACGTGTAGTGGTGGCCGGCTTGGCGTGGAACACTTTCCCTGTCGGCTTGCCACGGCCAACAGCTTTAGCAGGTTGGTTGGGGTTGGTCTGGGGACACTCACGCATATAGGGGCCGGTTTCCCCACACTTAAAACAAGTCACGGAACTGGTACGTGGAGGAGCACTGTTGGTTGGACCACCATAGGGATTGGCTGATGTAGACTGTTGAACAGGGCGAGGCGCCTGGAAGGATGGCCTCGGTATGAACCTGGGTGGCAGGGCAGTGTTGGGCACCCACACGCGGCGCTTCTGAGGGCCAGCACCGGATGAGGAACCCACGTCACGGCATGCTTGCGTGTTGCGTCATAATCAGTCTGACCAGTCTCAGCACTGATGGCCTTGTTAACAAGCTTCTGAAAAGATGTGCACTCATGCAGATGAAGGTCGCGGCGAAGCTCAGGACTAAGTCCCTTACGGAACCTTGCTTGCTTCTTGGTGTTAGTAGAAACTTCCTCGGTTGCATATCGTGCGAGGTTACCGAACTCCCTGCTGTAAGCATCCACAGAGAGTCGGCCTTGAGTGAAACTGCAAAATTCCTCACGTTTACGGTCCATGAGACCCTCCGGAATGTGATGTTCACGGAAAGCCTTGCTGAATTCAGCCCAAGTAGTAACATGGCCCGCTGGGCGCATAGCTCCATAATTTTCCCACCATAGACTGGCGGGGCCTTCAAGATGATATGCAGCAAAGGTGACCTTGTCAGCCTCAGCTACTAGCGCAGAACGCAGTTTGTGAGAAATACTGCGAAGCCAGTCATCAGCGTCGAGAGGCTCGACGGAGTGGTGGAACGTGGGTGGATGTAACTTGATGAAATCACTGAGTGACACCAAGTTATTTCTCTGATGGTGTGCGGTGTTCTGCTCAATACGCTCCAACAAACGGTTGGTCTCCCGCTTGTTTCTCTCAGCTTCCAGCATAACCTCGGCTAGGGAAGGAGGATGAGGCAGATTTGCATTCCTGACTTCACTGCCTTCGGCCGACTCTTGAGGAGAGGGGTTATTGCGCGTGTTGACCATCCTAGGTAAACAAGACAATGATTTAGTCAGAATGATAAGATTCCGACATAGAATACAGAATGTAAGGAATAACTCGGAATGCAAGATGATCATCTGTATGACATGGTAGATACAGAAACTGCTTCTTTATTCCATCATCATACACACCATACAAGGTTTAGTACAAGACCAAACAAGGTACTATTACGGTGAAAAGAGGATTACATCTCATCGGAGGCATCCCAAGCTCCTATACATTATTTTTCTACACCTCCGGAAGCGGTACAAACTAGGTCATATCCCACGAGTCACGCGGGACGATAGACGACACAGCTAGTACGAACTAGTGATACTACCACTAACTCAGACCGATCTGTAGTAGTCCTCGTAGAAGTCACCTCCATAGCCTGGAAGCTCAACATGATCATCCGAAAACAGACGATCTCGCGGAGCTTGTGGACCATAGGGGCTAGGATGAGGTCTTGGACCAACAGACGGTGGCCTGCGGGGACCACGAGGTGGGGTGATGCCTCCTACATCACGCCAACCCATCACGTCTGGCAGAGCAGATCTCACAGGATAGAGATTGCGCATATCCGAATATCCAGCTTGCACCGCCGGTGCAAACGGAGTCAACGTGGCCCAATGGTCAGCACGGGTATTGAAAAGCTCTAGCCTCAAGGCCCGATTTTCACGGTCCTTATCCTCGAGCATCTCAGCAGTGGTGTGAGTCCGTGAATCCTCCTGAGTGGGGTCAGCATAGATAGCCTGGAGATACCCTTGTGCTCCCAGAAGTGATCCTGGCATATACCAGAAATCAGAGTCCCGAAATAGGCCAGACCTGACTCGCATGATGGTCATCATAGAGTAGGCGGCGTACTGCACGGCCATCTCAATAGTAACCCCGTGTCCATAAGAGCAGTGAAGGGGCTCGATGGATCCAGGATAAGATGGAAATATCCTGACAGTGCAGAGATACTGGCTTTGATTAAAGTCTCGAAATTGCTCTTCGACCGTGTACTCAGGATACCAACGGTATCCAGCCTCAGTCATTACCCTGACCAACATGGCAGTATGGCCGGGTACATCTAGGCATCGAGTCAGGTGAACCACTTGATTGAGGTCGCGAGTGGCCATCTGAAAGCACAACCATAATGCAAAGGCATTAGAATTTCTAGCAAAATTTCGGCAGCATAACGGCTGTAAATGCACAAGAAGGATTTTGAGACATTTGACAAAGGATTTCATACACACTCAACAACATCATATCAAGTCCTGAGTCCATCCTAGCAACATAATGTGGCAGTAGAACTGAACTAGGCTTGTATCCATCCAACCTATAAGGTACTACTGATTAGTAACACGTGAACTTGATAGAGAGAAAGATCCTAATTCCTTAACCCCCGGTGGAAGAATAGACTGACTCAGATCAGAATGTCATAAGATAAAGGAGTAAAAAGAGCCTTACGTTCCAACCCACAAACAATTCCCCTACATATAACTAAAGAATTTCTAGACTCAACATCGACCAGTTTGGCTTGGAGAACCTACAGGCAGTCCGGCTCTGATACCAACGCTGTCAGGACCCCGACTCTATGCCACATAGGTCTAGCATGTAACACCTCATATCACTTTGCGGCCACACGCACGGTATTCCCACGGGTGTCGTCTTACCTTTGCCCGGGACCGTTTGCGCCTTTTGGCACACGTATATGATAGTGTCGCTAGCATCCATATGATAAGGAGCCCGGGCTGACATGGCTAGTCATAAATCCAAAGTGGCACAAACTTACAGGGACAGGCATCCAAGACCCAGCAACGAACGTGTCGGTCATCAGCAAGTGGGTCCGGGCTGTAGCACTGGGCTAGCAGGACTCCGGTAAGCCGGGCTGTAGCGGGCTAACAGGACTCTGGTACTCAATGCGTGACATTTCCCCGAAGGGACAGACACAGGAACGAAGAAGGACACATGCCGGCCAGCCTAAGTGTTCCAGAGCAGTAGCAAGCTACCATGGCTCAGTGGTAACACTAGGAGACATTTCCCGGTAAGAGAGGCTACTAAAGATAAACAACTAGATAGTCAGATCCCACACATACCAAGCATTTCAATCATACACACAATATGCTCGATATGTGCAAATACAGCAAGGCATCACAACATGACTCTACGACACAAGTACTTTATTTAAGGCTCAGAGAGCCATACATAACATACACATAGGTACGGGTCACACGACCCAGCATTCAAGTCATACAGTCATACAAACCAGCAGCGGAAGTAACTTGTCTGAGTACAGACAACTAGTAAAATAAAATAGGCTTGGGAAGCCTAGCTATACTACGTGGTCCTTCACAAGCTCAGGATCACCACCTGGGCCTTAGCCTACTCATTGATGTCAACGTCTACGAAGAACCCATCAGAAGGGGTTGCAGCGTCTTCTGTAAAATGTAAATTATAGCAACATGAGTACAAAGGTACTCAGCAAGACTTACATCAGATCCTACATACATGCACATTATCAAGAAGGGTTGGTGGAGTTATTGCAGCAACTCAGCTCTGACTCTTGGCTAGGCTATCCTACGAGACTTCAACTTGAAATGGTTTTGCGCACACGAGTCCACTACTCACCACTTCAATACACTACCGAGGATCCACCTCCGTCTTCCTACGGAAGAGCCATCCTCGGCACTCACACTTATCTTGAGGCTTTTAGTAGTTTCCATTTACTTGTCTATGAACTGTATAGGCAACCAAGTAGTCCTTTACCGCGGATGCGGCTATTCGAATAGATTATGTTAACCCTGCAGGGGTGTACTTCTTCATACACGCTCTCACCACTTACCGTCGTTTACACGACATGTACTCGGAAACCTTCAAGCGGAAGCCCAACGTGGGTGTCGGCCATGACCTACCTAATCACCTAAGTCTCCAATCCAGGTTTATCGCCTATCCAGGTTCCATCCGCAGGGAGTCCGGCCGAGGTTTCCCATACGGCCCCGAATGATGTGTACAGGGGTCCGTGACACCTAACGGGTGCCCGGTATCCCCGGCCGCGTACCTACCGCATCACAGCCCACCCCTACGGTCAGCGCTGTCCACGGCCTCCAGTAGGCTACAAACACCAGAAACTACTTGCAACTCCTGGACGGAGAACTAGGGTGAATAAGAAGCCGAGAGGGTCCATTGGTTTCGGGCCCAATGCATGGTAGTAGCTGATTCTTAAATCACACATACAGATCTCAGTGCTTAAGGTCGGCTTCAATGAAACAACCCACCATGTACTCCTACATGGCCTCTCATCGATACCTTTACCAAATCGTGTTCACCACACCACTCTCATTACCGACATAATCATTTCACTCTAGCCCATCACCCAGATGAACCAGACCTGACACGACTCTAAGCATAGCAGGCATAGCAAGGTAGGAACAACACATATATATGGCTCAATCAACTCCTACACATGCTAGTGGGTTTCATCTAGTTACTGTGGCAATGACAGGTCATGCAGAGGAAGTGGGTTCAACTAACATAGCACACAGCAGTTTGAAACGCGTTGTCTTAATGCAGTAAAAGAGAGCAGGAGCGAGAACATGGGATTGTATCGATATGATCAAATGGTTGGTTGCTTGCCTGATGGTTCGATGCACTGATACGGTTCTTCGTTAGGGTAATCACGGTACTCCTCGGAGGCAGAACCTGCCGCAAGAACACCGATACACAACCATCACCAAACAATGTGCAACAATATGATGCATGCATGAAACATGGCAATATGAGTGTGTTGGGCTAATGCAACTAAGACCAGAAGGGTTTGAACCAATTTGAACCAAAGATTCAAATTTCAAACTCATACATGGCCCTTGAAAGTGTTTTACCTTGTTCTGCATTAAACATCAAGTTAATTTGTTTCATCATGCATGAAAATAGTACAGATGGATAGATTGGATTTTTCTGATCATTTTTCATATATAACTTGTCTGATTTGGAGTTACAGATTAAAAGTTATGAATTTTTTAAGTTTAAACTATATTCTGGAATTTCCTATATTAGATTAAATCCATAAAATCAATTACTGCGTCAGCCTGACGTCAGTGTGACATCCGCAGGTCAACGGGACACGGTCCGGGTCAAACCTGACAATGGGTCCCGCGTGTCAGTGTGATTAGTTAAACTAAAAATAATTTAAACTAATCCTAATTAGTTAACAGGGCTGGGCCCCACCTGTCATTGACTCAGGAGAGTCAACCAGGGCCCACCCGTGGTCAAACCCGGGTCGGCTGCACCGGCGTTTAGCCGCCGGCGAGCCCGACGCGGCGGCGGAAGTGGTTTTGGCCGTTTCGGCCACCAAATGGGTCGCGGAGACCATCGGAGTGGAGCTGAGGACGAGCCGCAGCTATTGGTGGAGTCCGTTGGGGTCGGGGTGGCCGGAGTTGGCGTCGGCGACGACTTTGGTGGCCACCGGGGTTCGGCCGAAGTCGAACTTAACGCAAGAGGGGTCGGTGAGTTGCGAGGAGTAGCTAGTTAGGTGCTACATGACGCGGTGAGCATGATGGACACCGTGGAGTGGCCGGAGGGTGACCGGGAGCACGTCGGCAACGAGCTCCGCGGCGGTGGGTGCGGTTGAGCTCCGGGAGGTCGCTACACGGCTTGGGAGCAAGAAAATAAGGGAGGGGAAGATGGCTAAGCTCACGGGGAGTTCGACGAAGCCCTTGGTGCGGCCGGGGACGGACCGGAGCGACGACGGCGTTGAAGGGGATCTCCGGCGACGGCGGTTCGGTCGAGGTCGATGCGGTGGGCTCGGGCCTTGCGAGCGCTCGGGGCTCGGCTTGCTCGAAGGAGAGGAGGGTAGCGGAGCTCCTGGACACGGCGGCACAGCGTGGGGTCGACGGAGGGCGTGGCTACGACGAGGGGGTGGCGGCGATGGCGTCGGCCATGGCGGGGGAGCGCGAGAGAGAGGGGTTGGGGGAGAATGGAGGTGTCCTGCGGGTTCACGGCGCTGCGTGGAGCTCATCCATCCAGCCCCGAGGCGAGGAGGTGGAGCAGGGCGGCAGCCAGCTGCGTGGCGCGCGCTGCGGTCGCCGTCGGGCACCTGCCTGCCTGCCTGGCCGGCAAGCAGCTCGCTGGAGCGGCGCTGGGCTGGGCCGGCAGGTGGGCCGGGTGCTGGGCGCCAGGTAAGGTTTTTGTATTTTTTTCTGTTTTCTGTTTTTTAATACTTCTGCAACTTTGTTGAATTAATAAAAATACTTAGGCAACTCCTAAAATCACCAAACTACTCCTGGTCCATAGTTGGATTATTTCCAACATGAAACATTTTAGTTTGGAGATATTTGAGCATCTGAATATTTTATATAATTTTAAATGCCCAAAAATCAAATATCTATGATTTAATTCAAAGACCCTAAGATGACCTAGGAAAATGTGCATCACTTTTGGCAGAGGTTCTGAACCAAGACAAAAATGATGGGCATTTTAGAAGGGCATTTCAGGTTCATTGAAAAAGTTTTTTAGTAAACCCTAGTTGGTTTCAGAGGGGCTGGGGGTTCTGTCATCCCCATTTCAGGTTTCTGATGAAAGAATAAACATGATGCAACACTCTAATGCATGAACTAGCTAGGGTGTGACATACGTCCACCATTGGCAAGGTGGGACTAAAATACCTCCCGGTTCGTTTCCCCTACAATATGGACTCTATAAACAGCCTATGAAGTAGTATTTCGAAATTACATGGGCCTGGCCCAAAATTAAGGTGGCGCAGCACCAATAATAAGCTATGGACCAAATTTATAAAAGGCCATGTTGTATATTTTGTCCATCTTCTTGTATGTCATCATGGTGGCTTCAAAGTGTGGAAATCTCCCCTACAAACTCTGTCCTTATTCTCTTGGCACGCGCCTTTGTCTTCATGCTTGGTAATGCTCCAATGTTCATCCTTCTTATCCATTCTAGGCCCTTCAACTGTAAGCAACAAAAATGTATCGAAGTTAGGCAGCATCATATTCTCATGAACTTCAGAAACATTACCAAGCAACGAAAGTACCTGATAATATAACTGGCGTGCGCGATCTATACTAATCGATCGAATAGGTATAGTAGTAGGGGTTGTGGGTGTAACTATGGCATGCATGTCCTCATCATCCTCTTCTTGAAAATAAATCCATCCTCGGTGTTGCTTAATCTGAAATGTGGCTAACAAAAGAGACAAGGTGTACATGTTGTATATGTATATGTCGTCCATTTTTATCGACCTCAGTTGTGGCACATGTGACACGGTTGTACAATAGCACCCTTCAAAAGTCATGAAATATAAAGCCAATATATTATCACAAGAAGTCAAAGGCATGAAAATATTGCAACTCAGTTTGCACATATAATTGAAGCTCTTATTCATATCATAAGCTTGACAATGCTTATCATTAAACCATCCCAACAATGGTGAATAAACTTTAATTTATTCAAAATTACATGCTACCACATGCTTAAATAAGCAAACATGCAACAATTTATTTGACACGGAATCATCACCGAGATTGGAGGTCATATCAAAATGTTTGAACATTGGCAAAATTATTTTCAAATGTATTTGATCCAAATCTGATTTACTCTCTAATTCACATGGGTCTTTCGTATCAATAGTTAATTCAATGGGCTCACTCGAAATTGTTCGATCACATGGAAAAGTCAAATCATCAACATAATCCTCTGAAATACTTGGTGTGATCAAAGTAGTAGGTAGCTCATCGCATGGTGCATTTAAATTGGCAAGACATTCATCATACTCATGTGGAGGTGGAAGATCAGTACCTTTGTCATTACCTCTTATGATGAACTCAGAGGATGTAGGCACTCTCGATGGTGATGTGTCACATGGTGGAGGTGATGTAGTCCTCACAACAACGGATGTGGTTATCGTAGTATGCCTAGTAGTTGAAGGGACAACTGTATCAACTCTTGGAATGTGCACCTTGTGATTGTTCTCCTTGTGGCCAATCCATCATTTTATTTCCTGTTCAGCTTTGCAAGCAAGATGAAACAAACGGTCCATAGGATAACACTCTTCGTGCATTAGCATCTCCCGAATATCATGGTTTAACCCTCCCCAAAATCTATCCATAAAATCATCTTCAGTTTCATCTAAAAAGGAGTGCAACAAGGTAGTTTGTAAATCATCATAATATTTTATTACGGTGTCACTACCTTGTTTTAAATGTTGTAGTTTTTAATCATGCCATGAGTATACACTACAAAAAAAGACACTTCCGCGATGATACGTGTTTGTCACAGTAGGTCACGTTTCTCTCATGCATGTACATCCATGACGATTTTATGACAGAATCAAGATAGTCATACCTGTGTTGTCGTAGAAGTGTTCCATGACATTACCAAAATTATCATCACGGAAGTGTCCACTTCCATGACGATAAATCGCACGTCATTGTCGGTGGGAACGACACCTATGGGATCACAAGAATCCCTACTACGGTTGCGGGGCGCGGGGTTGTGAGAAGAGCGGATCAAACAGATAGCACACGGTTCGTTTATCCAGGTCCGGGCCGCGGAGAAGCGTAAAACCTTACTCCTGCTTTGGTGGATTGTATATCTGTGTTCTTGAGATAGCTATGGGGCGTGGGGAGCTCCAAAAAGCCGAATCCCCCTCTTGGTCACCTCGGGCCTCCTTTTATAGGAAAGGGGTTGCCACAGTGGCACACAGGAGGTGGAAAGGGAACAGTGATGTGAGGTTATCCCTCGCCTTACATGACAAGGCACATTTAATGCGTCTTGCCCAGGTGTCCTTGCTTTATCGGGGACGGGGGAGAGCCCTGTCTCGTCCGTTGCCGCTCCCTCTCCCGTCGACATGCGCCCTGGCCAGCGGCGCCTGCGGTGCCATGTAGGTAGGCAGGCAGCTAAGGTGGCGCAGTGGTGGGTCTCCACGAAGATTCGCATGCCGCCACGCAGGTGCCTGCCCAGCTGGTTGGGTCGGCAGCTGCATGCGAATGGCGGTGGAGGTTTGACTGGTGTGGGCCTGATGGTGGCCCTACGGGTGTTCTTGGCAAGGGACTTGCCGGGGCCCCGGCAAGGGTCTTGCCGTGGCGCCTGCTGTCATCCCCGGCAAAGCTCTTGCCGGGGGCCTTGTGGTCCTCCTTGGCTGGGATCCCGCCAAGGTTCATCATCTTCTAAAGGGTGTATCTGATCTTGAATGTCTTCACAAAGATCTGCATGCCACCACGGGGATGTCTCCCGAATCCTTGCCCCATGGGGGCAGTGGACTCAAGGGTGACTCACTCCGTAGGTGTGGGGCGAGCTGCCACGGCAAGGGTCTTGCCAGGTTTGCTAAAACCGCTTCCTGGCAAGGATCTTGCCGGGGGGGGTCTGCTTCGTCCCCTTTGCTCTTTGTGGTCTTGGTCTTGGCATCATTCTGCTTCTCCTGAGCTTCGGCCTTACCTTGGCTCACCTCCCTTGCCTTGCTCAGTGTGGTGGTGCCGGTGGCTCAGACTGCCCGTGCACTGTTATAGGGGTACAAAAAGCGTACCCCTCTTTTTGTACACTGACATGAGCCCCCGGGCCTGGGCCACACGTAAGTGCAATCGCATCGTTGGGCTAGGCCCAAAAACGGTGCGCGGGCAGGCAGGGTGGTTATTACTGCAGTGAGTCTCTTCGTGCGCTGTGCTTCCCATGCTTCTCGCGCGTGGCACGGCGTGGGGAGGCGTGTGTGACGTGGGAGGCATGCATGGGGCTGAGCTCTGCATGCATGTGTCACGTCGTAGTAAAGGGGGCGGTTTGCGCCTTCCCCATAAATGGAGGGAGACGTGGAGGCGCAGCCCATTTACTGAACGGGACCGACGCATGGTCTTCAAGGCGTCCACTCCCCACGATCACCGGGTGGGGAGAGGTCGCCTCACCCGTCGCCTCGGTCCTGCACGCCCGCCACGTGGCTCTCATGTGCTTGGGGTGGTGAACGGTGGAGGCGGGAAACCGGGCTGCCGCGGGCTAGGGCGGCGGGTCGGTCCCAGTTCCCTGCGCCTTCCGCGTCTTGATTTGCTGAGCGGGGCGGCCGAGCCCCCACACCGTTCCTCTATAAAGAGCGGGAGGGGGGATGGCGTCGCGCATTCCTTCCTCTCCTCCTTTCTTTAGCTTCTGCTCCCCCTTCCATCCGTCATGGAGAGAGGGAATCCTGGTCCTTCAACGGTGGCGGCGAGGGTCGCCGCTCGACAACGCGTCCCTCCTTCTCCTGCACCCGCGGTGGCAGAGCCAGACGCGAGGGGAAGGGGGAGGGGGAAAGGCCGTGGGCGAGGCCGAGGCGCTTGGGGAAGAGGAGGATGGGGCGGCGCGCCGGCCTCGCCTCCGCCAGCAGTTCTTCCCCCCGTGGAGGGCCACGTTGGGGATGACCCTTGGGAGTTCTTCGTCAGGCTACGCCGGCCGCCTCGCCATCGTCTTCGTCTCCCGACTCCATTCGCACGAGAGATGGAGCTGGATCCGCCGGAGTCATTGTGGCTGCACATGAGGGGCTGCGCGATCAGTGGCACGCAGGCCCGCGTCGATTTCCCCACCCCTCATGTGATGTATCTCCGTCGGGGATGGAAGACGTTTGCCCGTATCCACCGCTTGATGGAGGGGCTCAGTCTCCATTTTAAGCTGATGGAGGGTGGCCTTCTCTCCATCGGGGATGGAAGACGTTTGCCCGTATCCACCGCTTGATGGAGGGGCTCACTCTCCATTTTAAGCTGATGGAGGGTGGCCTTCTCTCCGTCAAGGTCTTTGGGTGCTTTGGGACCCGTGCAAGGTGCTGCGTGGAGAGCTCTTCTGATAGTGAAGACTCCTCCTCGGGCGGGAGTGACGAGGAGGACAGCGGCAGCGACGATGAGGGTAGTAGGCGGCAGGATGACGGGTCCGATTAGGTGTCGGGTGCCGCTCCGTGCGGCACCGGCGACCCTATCATCCGCGTCGCCAGCTCCCTAAACTTCCCGGGGTCATCTCCTTGGGCGGCTGGCGTTGGGAGGCTGCGGAAGAGGAAGAGGGCGGGCGGCAAGGCCGTCAAGTCGGAGTACGCGGGCACCGACGCCTTCGACGCGTGCTGACGTCCTGCCGCCTCGTCTTCGAGCTCTGCTTCCGGCGCCGCCATCACCATCCAGCCTTCCGACGGCCACCGAGATGTTCTCTTGGTGTCTTCTGCCACCCGTAGCTCGCCTAGGCGCCCCTTTTGCCCTTTTCGCCTCCTTGACCTGCCTCCTGAGGAGAGGGACAAGAAAGGGATTACAGGCACCTTATCTCTTTTTAGTTTGTAAGCCTTCGGGCCTTAGCTGAATTTAAAACTTGTAATCCCATGATTCATGTTTTTCATTCCCTATGGACTGTACCTGAGTGGAATGTTTTTAATGAAAAAGGGATGCTTGCCGGGTCATTTGTTTGTGGGTAGAACCCACGACAAGGAGTAAATCCTTGATATCTTCAAGATAAAAATTTCCTTGGCCGGCAACAGGCCTTGCCGTCTTCCCAATTCGCTCGACCTTCCTCACGCCTTTGGTGGAGGCAGGGATGAGGCGGGTTCTGGCTCCTTGTTTCATCCTTTCGCTGCCACGACTACGACCAAACATGGCCCGAGGAACTAGCCCTAGGGCCTAGAGTTATGGGAGCACGGTAGCTTAGGGGAAAACGAGGTTTCACATACCTCAGTCCATAATGGAATGCATGATAAGGGATGAAGAACTTATCTGAAGATGCAGCCCCCGGCAACTCTGGTTCGCCGTGGGTGAATCTTTGCTCTTGCAGCCGCCGGCAATGCTGGCTTGCCGGGGGCTAGATGTTGGTCTGTTCATCTTCTTTTCCTCCGCAAGTGGTTCGGCACGGATATCCGTGTGTCCTGTGAACCAAAGAAGACAAAAGAAAGACAAAGAGACGCACACTCGACCTCTAAGCTATGGGTTAGTCGCCGCTAAGCACTATCAACCCTAACCAAGGATGAGACTCGACCTAGCATGCATGCTATAACTTTGGGCGCCAGCGCTTCATTTACTTGTGCTCAGGGTCTGCACCTGGCTTTGTACAAAGGGTTACATGCATCATCGGCAATGCTTGTACAAAAGGTGGCTTGTCGGGGGGCCCGGCAAGCCGCGCCTCACGGGTAAAACTTGCGAAGATGCTCAATGTTCCAGGAGTTACTCACTGGAATGGCATCTTCGATCTCCAGGCGGACTGCGCCGGGCCTAGTGACTCGTATTACCCGATAAGGGCCTTCCCACGTTGGCGTCAACTTGTTGGAATTCTTGGCCGATTGAATGCGCCGAAGGACAAGGTCGCCTTCCTCAAGGCTTCGGGCATGAACCTTGTGGCTATGGTAGCGGCGCAAGGCTTGCTGGTAGCGTGCTGCTCTCACAGCCGCCCGAAGACGATCTTCCTCAAGGAGCATTGCGTCATCTTGCCGCAGTTGCTCTTGCTCAAGCTCATCATAAGCGAGCACTCAAGGTGACCCGTATATGAGTTCAGTGGGGAGAACTGCTTCTGCCCCGTATACCAGGGCAAAGGGTGTCTGGCCGGTGGCTCGATTTGGCGTCGTCCTGATCGACCAAAGAACCGTCGGCAACTCATCAATCCAGCGCCTTCCACTCTTGTGCAGCCTGTCAAAGGTCTTGGTCCTGAAGCCTCACAGTACTTCAGCGTTTGCCCTCTCAGCTTGACCATTGCTTCCTGGGTGAGCAACGGAAGCGAAACAGACTTTGCTACCGAGGTCTTGGATATATTGCATGAAGGTGTGGCTTGTGAACTATGTGCCGTTATCGGTGATGACCCTGTTGGGTACACAAAAATGGCGCACTAGTCCTTGGAAGAACTTGACAGCTGACTGAGTTGTGACCTTCCTCAATGCCTCCACTTCCGGCCACTTTGTGAACTTGTCGATTGCAACGTACAAGTACGCAAAGCCCCCTACAGCGTGGGGGAAAGGGCCAGTATGTCGAGCCCCCAGACCGAGAAGGGCCAGGAGAGAGGAATGGTTTGAAGGGCTTGAGCTGGCTGATGAAGCTTCTTTGAATGGAACTGACACGCTTGACACCTGGTGACTAGTGTCGTCGCATCCTGGAGGGCGGTGGGCCAGAAGAAACCTTGCCGAAATGCCTTGCCGGCAAGGGCCCTTGACCCAATGTGGGATCCACATATGCCTCCGTGTATCTCCGCCAACAGCTCCAGTCCTTCCTCCCGAGGGATACACTTCAATTTCACGCCGTTCGACCTCTTTCTGTACAGGACGTCATCAACGAACTGGTACATGGTAGAGCGACGGGCTACTTTTTCCGCTTCTTCCTACTCTTCAGGAAGTTCCCTGTTTGGAGGAATCGGACGGTATGTTGTGCCCACGCTGGAGCCTGGGGCTCGATGGCGAGGACTAAAGGCATTTCCTCCGCTATAGGAGCGGTTGTCTCGATGGCAAGAGCTTGACGCTCCGCCGGAGCTAGCCGTCCCGTGGCGGGCTCAGTGTCCCCGGCAACATCCTTGCCGGCAGCTCCGGCGAGCTCGGTGGGAAAGTACTTGCCGGGTCCTGATTTCCTTCTCTTATTCAGCTCTGTTGATGGATCAACAGATGGCTGAGTTAGCTGGAGCACAAAGGTACCTGGTTCCACAGGTAGCTTGAGGGCAGCGCGTTTTGACAGGTAATCGGCGATATCGTTCTCCGCTCGGGGAACATATTCAGCCTGTATACCATCGAAACGCTCTTCCAGCTTTCTCACTTCATCGACGTAGGCCTTTATCAACGGGCTCTGGTAGTCCTTGTTGACTTGCTTGACGACGAGCTGCGAGTCGCCCCTGACGATGAGCTTCTTGATTCCAAGGTCCGCCGTGATCCTAAGACCGGCGAGCAGCCCTTCGTACTCTGCCGTATTGTTTGTTGACACCTCCCTGGGGAAGTGCATCTGGATCACATACTTGAGGTGCTCTTGGGTGGGCGCGACAAGCAGTATGCCAGCCCCAGCGCCGTGTAAGGAGAAAACTCCATCAAAGTACATGATCCAACTGCAACTTGCCTCCTTGCCGGGGAGAGCAGTCTCTTGGGCTTCTTCGTCAGGTGTTGCGGTCCATTCTGCAATGAACTCCACCAGGACTCGGCTCTGGATCGTCGAAGTACTTTCAAACTTGAGGCCAAAGCTGGACAGCTCCAGTGCCCATTCCACAATTCTTCTCGTTGCATCTGGATTGTGCAATATCCGTTGCAGAGGGACGCGAGTGACGACAGTGATCTCTTGTGCCTGGAAGTAGTGATGCAGCTTCCTCGAGGCCATAAGAAGGCCGAAGAGCAGTTTCTGCATGCCTGAGGACCTTGATCTAGCTCCCTGCAGGAGGGAACTAACAAAGTAGACCGGGTGCTGCATCATTTTCTTCTTCGGCGGCACTTCAACTGGCTGTGTCGTCTCTGCATTGGTGGTGTCGGGCTCTGTCGCTGCCATTACCTCGTCGTCAACCTGTCTCTACGCCACTAGTGCGGCATTGACCACCTGGTTCGTTGCCGCCAGGTATAGCAGCAACGGCTCCTGTGGCCTAGGCGCAACTAGTATTGGCGCGGAGGAGAGGTACTTCTTCAAATCTTGCAATGCTGCTTCGGCTTCTGGCATCCACTCCATCGGGCCCGCCTTTTTCAGGATCTTGAAAAAGGGAAGGGCGCGCTCGGCAGACTTGGAAATGAATCTGCCCATGGCGGCGACGCAACCAGCAAGCCAATGCACATCCTTGATTCGCTTGGGTGCTTCAATCTGCTCTATAGCTTTGATCTTGTCCGGATTGGCCTCTATCCCACGCTGTGACACAAAGAACCCGAGAAGCTTGCCGGACGGGACGCCAAAGACGCACTTCTCGGGGTTCAGCTTGAGATTGATTTTGCGCAGGTTTGCAAATGTGTCTTGCAAATCCGGTATGAGGGTTTCCCTGTCCTTGGTTTTGACCACTATGTCCTCCATATAAGCTTCCATATTTCTATGGAGCTGGGGTTCAAAACCAATCTGGACCGCCCTTGCAAACGTCGAACCAGCACTCTTCAACCCGAAAGGCATCCGCATGAAACAATACGTACCACATAGGGTGATGAATGCTGTTTTCTCTTCGTCTTCTCTTGTCATGAAGATCTGGTGGTAGCCGGAGTAGGCATCGAGGAATGACAACAAATCACACCCAGCTGTGGAGTCAACAATCTGGTCGATGCGCGGCAACGGGAAGGGGTCCTTAGGACAAGCCTTATTGATATCTGTGTAATCAATACACAGCCTCCACATCCCATTAGCCTTGCGCACTACGACCGGATTGGCCAACCACGTTGGATGGAGCACTCCTCTTACCAAACCCGCTGCTTCCAGTTTCCGGATCTCCTCTGTGATGAACTCTTGTCGTTCCAAAGCTTACTTTCTAACCTTCTGCTTGACGGGCCGCGCATGAGGACAGACAGCAAGGTGGTGCTCAATCACCTCCCTGGGAACACCGGGGATGTCGGAAGCTTGCCATGCAAACACATCGACATTCGCTCGCAGGAAGGTGACGAGCGCGTCTTCCTATTTGTCGTCAAGGGTGGAGCTTATGGTGAAAGCCCCTCCCATGCCGTCCTCATTGACAGAAACCTTCTTGGTTCCCGGCGGTATGGCCCTGGGCTTCTTGTTTCCGCCGGTGGAGCTCTCTGGCACGTCCTCGACGGGACCGCTACACTCCGAAGAGGTGCGCTTGACAGAGTGGGTGTCCGAGATCTCACCGGTCTTCTTCTTCTTCTTCCCTCCCGGGGTCCCAGCGGCAGGAGCAAGTGCCCTAGTGGCGGCAGCTGCTGCAACTGCTTGCTGGTATAGTTGGTCAGCGCAAATCAGCGCATCTTTCTTATTGGAGGGGATGGTGATGATCGTCACAGGTCCTGGCATCTTCAGGGTGTTGTAGGCGTAGTGTGACGCCGCCATGAACTTGGCCAGCGCTGGGCGGCCAAGGATCTCGTTGTAGGGCAAGGGGATCTTGGCAACATCAAACACGATCCTCTCCGTCCTGTAGTTCAGATCGCTTCAAAAAGTCACGGGCAGCGTGACCTTTCCCTTAGGTTGGCTTCTTCCCGGGTTGACCCCCTGAAACATGCCCGTCTCTTCGAGGTCTCCATCAGGAATCTGCAGTTTCTCAATCATGGCAGGCGAGATCAAGTTCAGACCAGCCCCGCCATCGACTAGCATCTTTGTCACCTTGAGTTTGCGTATTGTTGGTGAAACCAACAATGGCAAGCACCCGACCGCAGTAGTGCGATCCTCAGTGTCAAAAATGATAGGTGTGCTGGACCACTTCAGCGGCCTTTGGGCATCAAACGACGGCTCTGCCGCTGTAATCTCTCGCGCCCACTGTTTAAGCTAGCGGTGAGAAGTATGCAGCGAGGCGCCGCCATCGACGCACATGGCCTCTGTAGCTTTCTGAAACTCTTGGTCGATGGATTCGTCGTCCTCTTCATGATCGTCGTCTTCTGGCTTTTTGTCACGGCCCTGGGCGGGCCTCTCCTGTTGTTTATCCTTGCCGTGACGGCCCGCCTGGCCGTCACGCTTCTTGCCGGACCCCTTAGCACCATCTTGGCCCTTCTCCTTGTCCCGCCTCTCATATTCAGCCCTCTGCTTCTCAACGAGGAGCTCAACATGTCGGCAGTCTTGGAGAGCATGGCCTTTGGTGCGATGGATCTTGCAGTATCGCTTGTCGGAGTTTCCTGGCTTCTCGGCAACCGCCAAGGCTCGGCAGGCGACACATCCGGCAATTTCCTTGCCGGGGTCATCTGCCTTGGTTTTCTTGGTGGAGCCGGTGTCATCAGATCCCTCGACGGCAAGCACGGATTTACCTTTGCGCTTCCTGTTGCGGCGCCGGCCCTTCTTCGCCGGGGCGGCAGTATCTTCATCTGCGGAGTCGGTTTCCATGCCGGCGTCTTCGCCGGGGTACTTCCTTCCCTCTTCAGGCCGGGCACATCTGTCAGCAAGAACATAGAGTTCTGCTACATCTTTCACCTTGTTCATTTCCAGCTCTTCGCGCATCTTGCGGTTATGGACGTTCTGATGGAACGCGCTGATGATGGCGGCAGGGTGAACATCAGGGATATTATACTGTATCCAGCTGAACCTCTGTATATACTTGCAGAGACTCTCGCCTCCCTTCTGGGGAATAACGTGCAGGTCGCTCGCTTGGCCATTGGCTTGGTGGCCTCCAGTAAAGGCGCCCACAAACTCATGGCACAAATCCAACCAGGAGGAAATAGAGTCTACCGGCAAGTGCATCAACCATGACATGGCGTTGGGTTTAAGAGCCAACGGAAAGTAATTCCCAAGCACCTTATCATCGCGGGCTCCGGCAGCTTGCATCGCAATGGTGTAGGTGGTGAGGAACTCAGACAAGTGAGTCTTGCCGCTGTACTTTTCGCCCACGTCAGGTTTGAAGGTGCGGTGAGTGGGCCACTGGAACTGCCGCAGCTCACAGGTAAAAGCCGGACAGCCTACCTCGTATGGTAGGCCTCTACGGCTCTCAGGTGCCGGGTGGTTCGCAGCAGGCCCTGCTCGCCTGTCTGACTGGTGGCGCACTCCGCGCCTGTGCTCGATAGTGGTTCGAGCGTCTTCATGTTCTCGTTCCCGAAGGATTTGGCGCTGGTCATAGTGGGTCCGTGGGTCGGACGACGCTATGGAGATTTCGTCGCCCGCAACATCGCGATGGGCTGGCATCCGCGGTACCGGGCGAGGAGGAGGCGAGTGCACCGTGGTCGCAGCGCCGCTGGCTTTCCTACCACTGGTGCGTGGGACTCCGTCGGAGCGTCGACCCGGGGGCTCCACCAGACTCGGTTCGTCTTTGTTGGCCACCGCAACAAGGCTTCGGATAGTGGCTCTCCATTCGTCGAGTTTCCCCGTAGTGGGAGGAAAATCGAGGAGCAACTGCGCGCGCCAGGGCTTCTGCTGGCGTTGGTGGCAGTGAAACCTGCACGGATCGCGACGCGCTTCGACTTCTGACCATGTCAGAAGGAGCTCTATCACAACCCCACGGTCGCATGCCATCTTCACCAGCGCCTCGGCGAGCGGGCAGGTCTTCTACCTCCCGGGAGTGGCGCTCGGGGCTCTTCCCGCGGCGACGCCCAGGGTCTTCAGCGTGATTGCGCCATTCATCGCGCAACGCTTGAGAGGAGCGCGCCGCCGGCGCCGGTGTGGGAGTCTTGGAGGCCCTCGCATCGCCTTCGGGCGGGGCGGTAGCGATCTTGGAAGGCCCCGCGCCACCCGCGGAGGGCCTGGCTCCGTTTTTGGATTTGGCGGCGTGCGGCCCGTTACCAGGCACACGAACATCGCCGCCTCCCAAACTCCGGCTGCTGGGACGGTGTTGGTGTTCGCGAACGGCGCCCCGGGTCCTTTCTGCGACCGGTCCGCTGCTCGCCCGCGTCGGGATGGGACGTCCGGCTTCCGACGGGCCAACTGCCACCGTCGTCTTCTTCTTGGGCGCCATGACGATGAAGAAGCGTCGAACTAACTGCTAAAGCCGATTCTCACAACTGCCCCCCCTACCTGGCGCGCCAAAGATGTCGGTGGGAACGACACCTATGGGATCACAAGAATCCCTACTACGGTTGTGGGGCGCAGGGTCGTGAGAAGAGTGGATCAAACAGATAGCACACGGTTCGTTTATCCAGGTTCGGGCCGCAGGGATGCGTAAAACCCTACTCCTACTTTGCTGGATTGTATATCTGTGTTCTTGAGCTAGCTATGGGGCGTGAGGAGCTCCAAACGGCCGAATCCCCCTCCTGATCGCCTTGGGCCTCCTTTTATAGGAAAGGGGTTGCCACAGTGGCACACAGGAGGTGGAAATGGAACAGTGATGTGAGGTTATCCCTCGCATTACATGACAAGGCGCATTTAATGTGGCTTGCCCAGGTGTCCTTGCTTTATCGAGGACGGGGGAGAGCCCTGTCTCGTCCGTCGCTGCTCCCTCTCACGTCGACACGCGCCTTGGCCAGCGGCGCCCGCGGTGCCATGTAGGCAGGCAGGCAGCTGAGGTGGCGCAGTGGTGGGTCTCCACGAAGATCCGCATGCCGCCACGCAGGTGCCTGCCCAGCTGGTTGGGTCGGCAGCTGCATGCGAACGGCGATGGAGGTTTGACTGGTGTGGGCCTGATGGTGGCCCTACGGGTGTTCTTGGCAAGGGCCTTGCCGGGGCCCCGGCAAGGGTCTTGCCGTGGCACCTGCTGTCATCCCCGGCAAGGCTCTTGCCGGGGGCCTTGTGGTCCTCCTTGGCTGGGATCCCACCAAGGATCATCATCTTCTAAAGGGTGTATCTGATCTTGAATGTCTTCACAAAGATCTGCATGCCACCACGGGGATGTCTCTCGAATCCTTGCCCCATGGGGGCAGTGGACTCAAGGGTGACTCACTCCGTAGGTGTGGGACGAGCTGCCACGGCAAGGGTCTTGCCGGGTTTGCTAAAACCGCCTCCCGGCAAGGATCTTGCCGGGGGGGTCTGCTTCGTCCCCTTCGCTCTTTGTGGTCTTGGTCTTGGTGTCGTTCTGCTTCTCCTGAGCTTCGGCCTTACCTTGGCTCACCTCCCTTGCCTTGCTCAGTGTGGTGGTGCCGGTGGCTCAGACTGCCCGTGCATAGTTATAGGGGTACAAAAAGCGTACCCCTCTTTTTGTACACTGACAGTCATAGAAGTGCTTTCGTCAAGGGTGACCAACACGTGGCATCCACCGTAATGGGTCGCCGTTAAGCTATTGGGTCCGGTTTTGGATCCGATAACCCGTTAACAACCCGGACCAATGTGGATTTTCCACGTGTAAAATTGTCATTGGTCAGAGGAAACACGTGTTGGCTCACCGTTGGGATAGATGTCATCCATTCATTGGACAGGAAGCGCCTATGATACATCGACACGTGGGACGGCCCAATAGAGGCCCATTCTGGTGAAAAGGCCGACCTGTTTGACTTGGTCAAATGGTAACGGGCCGGCCCACGGAAAGCCTGTTAACGGCATGTTCGTATATAGCCCATTTACATCCCGCTAACTCACGGGCCATTGCGGCCTATCGGAATTAAGCCCAGTAGCTTCATCTGGGCCATCCAATATGATTCTAGCCCATTGTAACTTCCGTCCCATGTATGGCCCATGATGTCTTTCGGCCCATACGAGGCCATTTGTAACTCTTGGCCCATTAACGGCTCGTGGTGAATCTGGCCTGCAATTAACAGTGTACCGCTTTATACCCATTAACGACCCATTATTCCATTGGGCCGTTTCCAACGTGTGTTATCTTTCGGCCTTCTCAGGGCCCATTTATTCTTGTTGTGAGGATCCGTTGACTACGTCCGTTTGTCTTCTTCGTGGACTCGTTCTTCTTCCTTGCGGGATTTCAGGAAAGATGATCATACCCTCGAAATCACTACTATCTTTGCTATGCTAGATGCTCGCTCTTTTTGCTACGCCTATGCTACGATGCCTACCGCTTGCTTTCAAGCCTCCCAAATTGCCATGTCAAACCTCTAACCCACCATGTCCTAGCAAACCATCGATTGGCTATGTTACTGCTTTGCTCAGCCCCTCTTATAGAGTTGTTAGTTGCAGGTGAAGATTGAAGTTTGTTCCTTGTTGGAACATGGAGATCGTTCCTTGTTGGAACATTGTTTACTTGTTGGGATATCACAATATATCTTATTTAATTAATGCATCTATATACTTGGTAAAGGGTGGAAGGCTCGGCCTTATGCCTGGTGTTTTGTTCCACTCTTGCCGCCCTAGTTTCCGTCATATCGGTGTTATGTTCCCGGATTTTGCGTTCCTTACGCGGTTGGGCTATTATGGGAACCCCTTGACAGTTTGCCTTGATTAAAACTCCTCCAGCAATGCCCAACATTGGTTTTACCAATTGCCACCTAGCCTTTTCTTTTCCCTTGGGAGTCGCGCTCCTGAGGGTCATCATT